>NC_142191.1:18037500-18637500 GCF_026936395.1 Plectropomus leopardus | reverse complement strand
CGATTTCCGCCGCCAAATAGTAGTCTATTTGAACTTATGCCTGGCGATACTGTCAGCTCGCTTTCGGCGGTGGAGCGAAGAAATAAGGAAGCAAAACCACGTGTGATTTTCACACACGGCTATCAAAGGATGACTAAGAGGACTTCTGTCTCTGTGGAATTCATCAGGAAGTTTGCATATTGTTTTACACTTTAGCAGAGTTGAGGGAAATACCTGCACTCTCTGGCTGTGGGTGTGCGCATGGGAGATCTAACCTCACACAGGCCCTCTGAGGGAGCTGTTCAGCTTTCTGTGGTGCTAAAGCGGCTGTATGACCGCAGCACAACATATCTGTAATTCCCTTTTGACCAGTGGAAACTGAAACTTGGATATCTCTAACTGTCTTTTGAGCAGACAAATTGACGTTATAGATAGCTGACACATTTCAATCGGGCGATACTCGTGCTTGTCATTTAAAAGTCATTTTCTGTGTTCAAAACGACAGTAAGGCATATCCATGTTTCAGTAAGGCTACCAACACAGTGGCAAAATGCACCCTGATATCCAGATATGGAATCCAGCTTGGTCACAACATATCTGACTTTTGAATGACTGACTCTCTACTATAGGAGAGGACGATACGCTGCGTCAAGAACAGGAAGATGGATCAGTCTATTCAATACAAACTTACACATACCTGCAATTGTCATTTAGGAAATGTTACGACTCGAATGTCTCGTTCAATGACACTTTTGGAGATATCGGTTTTGCCACTTTTTACTGGTTGAAAGTGAATGACATCATCTGCTGATTCTGCTTTTGACCTTTTTCAGGAGCACTTCCCTCGTTTTTGGCCACAGCGATACATGACTCGGCCTCAAGTGCCTTGATCTGCGTGCAGTATGACAATCATTGTCAGCGAATCAGTGAATCTACATACAGTGAATTTCTTGTTTACGGCATAATTCAAATGAAGCATTTCCAGTCACACTCGAACCCGCGACCTCTTGCACTCTAACCGAATGCGTAGTCCACTGAGCTAAAGCCCCAAACACCGATTTCCGCCGCCAAATAGTAGTCTATTTGAACTTATGCCTGGCGATACTGTCAGCTCGCTTTCGGCGGTGGAGCGAAGAAATAAGGAAGCAAAACCACGTGTGATTGTCACACACGGCTATCAAAGGATGACTAAGTGGACTTCTGTCTCTGTGGAATTCATCAGGAAGTTTGCATATTGTTTTACACTTTAGCAGAGTTGAGGGAAATACCTGCACTCTCTGGCTGTGGGTGTGCGCATGGGAGATCTAACCTCACACAGGCCCTCTGAGGGAGCTGTTCAGCTTTCTGTGGTGCTAAAGCGGCTGTATGACCGCAGCACAACATATCTGTAATTCCCCTTTTGACCAGTGGAAACTGAAACTTGGATATCTCTAACTGTCTTTTTGAGCAGACAAATTGACGTTATAGATAGCTGACACATTTCAATCGGGCGATACTCGTGCTTGTCATTTAAAAGTCATTTTCTGTGTTCAAAACGACAGTAAGACATATCCATGTTTCAGTAAGGCTACCAACACAGTGGCAAAATGCACCCTGATATCCAGATATGGAATCCAGCTTGGTCACAACATATCTGACTTTTGAATGACTGACTCTCTACTAGAAGAGAGGGAGATACGCTGCGTAAAGCACAGGAAGATGGATCAGTCTATTCAATACAAACTTACACATACCTGCAATTGTCATTTAGGAAATGTTACGACTCGAATGTCTCGTTCAATGACACTTTTGGAGATATCGGTTTTGCCACTTTTTACTGGTTGAAAGTGAATGACATCATCTGCTGATTCTGCTTTTGACCTTTTTCGGGAGCACTTCCCTCGTTTTTGGCCACAGCGATACATGACTCGGCCTCAAGTGCCTTGATCTGCGTGCAGTATGACAATCATTGTCAGCGAATCAGTGAATCTACATACAGTGAATTTCTTGTTTACGGCATAATTCAAATGAAGCATTTCCAGTCACACTCGAACCCGCGACCTCTTGCACTCTAACCGAATGCGTAGTCCACTGAGCTAAAGCCCCAAACACCGATTTCCGCCGCCAAATAGTAGTCTATTTGAACTTATGCCTGGCGATACTGTCAGCTCGCTTTCGGCGGTGGAGCGAAGAAATAAGGAAGCAAAACCACGTGTGATTGTCACACACGGCTATCAAAGGATGACTAAGTGGACTTCTGTCTCTGTGGAATTCATCAGGAAGTTTGCATATTGTTTTACACTTTAGCAGAGTTGAGGGAAATACCTGCACTCTCTGGCTGTGGGTGTGCGCATGGGAGATCTAACCTCACACAGGCCCTCTGAGGGAGCTGTTCAGCTTTCTGTGGTGCTAAAGCGGCTGTATGACCGCAGCACAACATATCTGTAATTCCCTTTTGACCAGTGGAAACTGAAACTTGGATATCTCTAACTGTCTTTTGAGCAGACAAATTGACGTTATAGATAGCTGACACATTTCAATCGGGCGATACTCGTGCTTGTCATTTAAAAGTCATTTTCTGTGTTCAAAACGACAGTAAGACATATCCATGTTTCAGTAAGGCTACCAACACAGTGGCAAAATGCACCCTGATATCCAGATATGGAATCCAGCTTGGTCACAACATATCTGACTTTTGAATGACTGACTCTCTACTAGAAGAGAGGGAGATACGCTGCGTAAAGCACAGGAAGATGGATCAGTCTATTCAATACAAACTTACACATACCTGCAATTGTCATTTAGGAAATGTTACGACTCGAATGTCTCGTTCAATGACACTTTTGGAGATATCGGTTTTGCCACTTTTACTGGTTGAAAGTGAATGACATCATCTGCTGATTCTGCTTTTGACCTTTTTCGGGAGCACTTCCCTCGTTTTTGGCCACAGCGATACATGACTCGGCCTCAAGTGCCTTGATCTGCGTGCAGTATGACAATCATTGTCAGCGAATCAGTGAATCTACATACAGTGAATTTCTTGTTTACGGCATAATTCAAATGAAGCATTTCCAGTCACACTCGAACCCGCGACCTCTTGCACTCTAACCGAATGCGTAGTCCACTGAGCTAAAGCCCCAAACACCGATTTCCGCCGCCAAATAGTAGTCTATTTGAACTTATGCCTGGCGATACTGTCAGCTCGCTTTCGGCGGTGGAGCGAAGAAATAAGGAAGCAAAACCACGTGTGATTGTCACACACGGCTATCAAAGGATGACTAAGTGGACTTCTGTCTCTGTGGAATTCATCAGGAAGTTTGCATATTGTTTTACACTTTAGCAGAGTTGAGGGAAATACCTGCACTCTCTGGCTGTGGGTGTGCGCATGGGAGATCTAACCTCACACAGGCCCTCTGAGGGAGCTGTTCAGCTTTCTGTGGTGCTAAAGCGGCTGTATGACCGCAGCACAACATATCTGTAATTCCCCTTTTGACCAGTGGAAACTGAAACTTGGATATCTCTAACTGTCTTTTGAGCAGACAAATTGACGTTATAGATAGCTGACACATTTCAATCGGGCGATACTCGTGCTTGTCATTTAAAAGTCATTTTCTGTGTTCAAAACGACAGTAAGACATATCCATGTTTCAGTAAGGCTACCAACACAGTGGCAAAATGCACCCTGATATCCAGATATGGAATCCAGCTTGGTCACAACATATCTGACTTTTGAATGACTGACTCTCTACTAGAAGAGAGGGAGATACGCTGCGTAAAGCACAGGAAGATGGATCAGTCTATTCAATACAAACTTACACATACCTGCAATTGTCATTTAGGAAATGTTACGACTCGAATGTCTCGTTCAATGACACTTTTGGAGATATCGGTTTTGCCACTTTTTACTGGTTGAAAGTGAATGACATCATCTGCTGATTCTGCTTTTGACCTTTTCGGGAGCACTTCCCCTCGTTTTTGGCCACAGCGATACATGACTCGGCCTCAAGTGCCTTGATCTGCGTGCAGTATGACAATCATTGTCAGCGAATCAGTGAATCTACATACAGTGAATTTCTTGTTTACGGCATAATTCAAATGAAGCATTTGCAGTCACACTCGAACCCGCGACCTCTTGCACTCTAACCGAATGCGTAGTCCACTGAGCTAAAGCCCCAAACACCGATTTCCGCCGCCAAATAGTAGTCTATTTGAACTTATGCCTGGCGATACTGTCAGCTCGCTTTCGGCGGTGGAGCGAAGAAATAAGGAAGCAAAACCACGTGTGATTGTCACACACGGCTATCAAAGGATGACTAAGAGGACTTCTGTCTCTGTGGAATTCATCAGGAAGTTTGCATATTGTTTTACACTTTAGCAGAGTTGAGGGAAATACCTGCACTCTCTGGCTGTGGGTGTGCGCATGGGAGATCTAACCTCACACAGGCCCTCTGAGGGAGCTGTTCAGCTTTCTGTGGTGCTAAAGCGGCTGTATGACCGCAGCACAACATATCTGTAATTCCCCTTTTGACCAGTGGAAACTGAAACTTGGATATCTCTAACTGTCTTTTGAGCAGACAAATTGACGTTATAGATAGCTGACACATTTCAATCGGGCGATACTCGTGCTTGTCATTTAAAAGTCATTTTCTGTGTTCAAAACGACAGTAAGGCATATCCATGTTTCAGTAAGGCTACCAACACAGTGGCAAAATGCACCCTGATATCCAGATATGGAATCCAGCTTGGTCACAACATATCTGACTTTTGAATGACTGACTCTCTACTAGAAGAGAGGGAGATACGCTGCGTAAAGCACAGGAAGATGGATCAGTCTATTCAATACAAACTTACACATATCTGCAATTGTCATTTAGGAAATGTTACGACTCGAATGTCTCGTTCAATGACACTTTTGGAGATATCCCGTTTTGCCACTTTTACTGGTTGAAAGTGAATGACATCATCTGCTGATTCTGCTTTTGACCTTTTCGGGAGCACTTCCCCTCGTTTTTTGGCCACAACGATACATGACTCGGCCTCAAGTGCCTTGATCTGCGTGCAGTATGACAATCATTGTCAGCGAATCAGTGAATCTACATACAGTGAATTTCTTGTTTACGGCATAATTCAAATGAAGCATTTCCAGTCACACTCGAACCCGCGACCTCTTGCACTCTAACCGAATGCGTAGTCCACTGAGCTAAAGCCCCAAACACCGATTTCCGCCGCCAAATAGTAGTCTATTTGAACTTATGCCTGGCGATACTGTCAGCTCGCTTTCGGCGGTGGAGCGAAGAAATAAGGAAGCAAAACCACGTGTGATTGTCACACACGGCTATCAAAGGATGACTAAGAGGACTTCTGTCTCTGTGGAATTCATCAGGAAGTTTGCATATTGTTTTACACTTTAGCAGAGTTGAGGGAAATACCTGCACTCTCTGGCTGTGGGTGTGCGCATGGGAGATCTAACCTCACACAGGCCCTCTGAGGGAGCTGTTCAGCTTTCTGTGGTGCTAAAGCGGCTGTATGACCGCAGCACAACATATCTGTAATTCCCTTTTGACCAGTGGAAACTGAAACTTGGATATCTCTAACTGTCTTTTGAGCAGACAAATTGACGTTATAGATAGCTGACACATTTCAATCGGGCGATACTCGTGCTTGTCATTTAAAAGTCATTTTCTGTGTTCAAAACGACAGTAAGGCATATCCATGTTTCAGTAAGGCTACCAACACAGTGGCAAAATGCACCCTGATATCCAGATATGGAATCCAGCTTGGTCACAACATATCTGACTTTTGAATGACTGACTCTCTACTAGAAGAGAGGGAGATACGCTGCGTAAAGCACAGGAAGATGGATCAGTCTATTCAATACAAACTTACACATATCTGCAATTGTCATTTAGGAAATGTTACGACTCGAATGTCTCGTTCAATGACACTTTTGGAGATATCCCGTTTTGCCACTTTTTACTGGTTGAAAGTGAATGACATCATCTGCTGATTCTGCTTTTGACCTTTTTCGGGAGCACTTCCCCTCGTTTTTTGGCCACAACGATACATGACTCGGCCTCAAGTGCCTTGATCTGCGTGCAGTATGACAATCATTGTCAGCGAATCAGTGAATCTACATACAGTGAATTTCTTGTTTACGGCATAATTCAAATGAAGCATTTCCAGTCACCTCGAACCCGCGACCTCTTGCACTCTAACCGAATGCGTAGTCCACTGAGCTAAAGCCCCAAACACCGATTTCCGCCGCCAAATAGTAGTCTATTTGAACTTATGCCTGGCGATACTGTCAGCTCGCTTTCGGCGGTGGAGCGAAGAAATAAGGAAGCAAAACCACGTGTGATTGTCACACACGGCTATCAAAGGATGACTAAGAGGACTTCTGTCTCTGTGGAATTCATCAGGAAGTTTGCATATTGTTTTACACTTTAGCAGAGTTGAGGGAAATACCTGCACTCTCTGGCTGTGGGTGTGCGCATGGGAGATCTAACCTCACACAGGCCCTCTGAGGGAGCTGTTCAGCTTTCTGTGGTGCTAAAGCGGCTGTATGACCGCAGCACAACATATCTGTAATTCCCCTTTTGACCAGTGGAAACTGAAACTTGGATATCTCTAACTGTCTTTTGAGCAGACAAATTGACGTTATAGATAGCTGACACATTTCAATCGGGCGATACTCGTGCTTGTCATTTAAAAGTCATTTTCTGTGTTCAAAACGACAGTAAGGCATATCCATGTTTCAGTAAGGCTACCAACACAGTGGCAAAATGCACCCTGATATCCAGATATGGAATCCAGCTTGGTCACAACATATCTGACTTTTGAATGACTGACTCTCTACTAGAAGAGAGGGAGATACGCTGCGTAAAGCACAGGAAGATGGATCAGTCTATTCAATACAAACTTACACATACCTGCAATTGTCATTTAGGAAATGTTACGACTCGAATGTCTCGTTCAATGACACTTTTGGAGAGATCGGTTTTGCCACTTTTACTGGTTGAAAGTGAATGACATCATCTGCTGATTCTGCTTTTGACCTTTTCAGGAGCACTTCCCTCGTTTTTGGCCACGGCGATACATGACTCGTCCTCAAGTGCCTTGATCTGCGTGCAGTATGACAATCATTGTCAGCGAATCAGTGAATCTACATACAGTGAATTTCTTGTTTACGGCATAATTCAAATGAAGCATTTCTAGTCACACTCGAACCCGCGACCTCTTGCACTCTAACCGAATGCGTAGTCCACTGAGCTAAAGCCCCAAACACCGATTTCCGCCGCCAAATAGTAGTCTATTTGAACTTATGCCTGGCGATACTGTCAGCTCGCTTTCGGCGGTGGAGCGAAGAAATAAGGAAGCAAAACCACGTGTGATTGTCACACACGGCTATCAAAGGATGACTAAGAGGACTTCTGTCTCTGTGGAATTCATCAGGAAGTTTGCATATTGTTTTACACTTTAGCAGAGTTGAGGGAAATACCTGCACTCTCTGGCTGTGGGTGTGCGCATGGGAGATCTAACCTCACACAGGCCCTCTGAGGGAGCTGTTCAGCTTTCTGTGGTGCTAAAGCGGCTGTATGACCGCAGCACAACATATCTGTAATTCCCTTTTGACCAGTGGAAACTGAAACTTGGATATCTCTAACTGTCTTTTTGAGCAGACAAATTGACGTTATAGATAGCTGACACATTTCAATCGGGCGATACTCGTGCTTGTCATTTAAAAGTCATTTTCTGTGTTCAAAACGACAGTAAGACATATCCATGTTTCAGTAAGGCTACCAACACAGTGGCAAAATGCACCCTGATATCCAGATATGGAATCCAGCTTGGTCACAACATATCTGACTTTTGAATGACTGACTCTCTACTAGAAGAGAGGGAGATACGCTGCGTAAAGCACAGGAAGATGGATCAGTCTATTCAATACAAACTTACACATACCTGCAATTGTCATTTAGGAAATGTTACGACTCGAATGTCTCGTTCAATGACACTTTTGGAGATATCGGTTTTGCCACTTTTTACTGGTTGAAAGTGAATGACATCATCTGCTGATTCTGCTTTTGACCTTTTTCGGGAGCACTTCCCCTCGTTTTTTGGCCACAACGATACATGACTCGGCCTCAAGTGCCTTGATCTGCGTGCAGTATGACAATCATTGTCAGCGAATCAGTGAATCTACATACAGTGAATTTCTTGTTTACGGCATAATTCAAATGAAGCATTTGCAGTCACACTCGAACCCGCGACCTCTTGCACTCTAACCGAATGCGTAGTCCACTGAGCTAAAGCCCCAAACACCGATTTCCGCCGCCAAATAGTAGTCTATTTGAACTTATGCCTGGCGATACTGTCAGCTCGCTTTCGGCGGTGGAGCGAAGAAATAAGGAAGCAAAACCACGTGTGATTTTCACACACGGCTATCAAAGGATGACTAAGAGGACTTCTGTCTCTGTGGAATTCATCAGGAAGTTTGCATATTGTTTTACACTTTAGCAGAGTTGAGGGAAATACCTGCACTCTCTGGCTGTGGGTGTGCGCATGGGAGATCTAACCTCACACAGGCCCTCTGAGGGAGCTGTTCAGCTTTCTGTGGTGCTAAAGCGGCTGTATGACCGCAGCACAACATATCTGTAATTCCCCTTTTGACCAGTGGAAACTGAAACTTGGATATCTCTAACTGTCTTTTTGAGCAGACAAATTGACGTTATAGATAGCTGACACATTTCAATCGGGCGATACTCGTGCTTGTCATTTAAAAGTCATTTTCTGTGTTCAAAACGACAGTAAGACATATCCATGTTTCAGTAAGGCTACCAACACAGTGGCAAAATGCACCCTGATATCCAGATATGGAATCCAGCTTGGTCACAACATATCTGACTTTTGAATGACTGACTCTCTACTAGAAGAGAGGGAGATACGCTGCGTAAAGCACAGGAAGATGGATCAGTCTATTCAATACAAACTTACACATATCTGCAATTGTCATTTAGGAAATGTTACGACTCGAATGTCTCGTTCAATGACACTTTTGGAGATATCGGTTTTGCCACTTTTTACTGGTTGAAAGTGAATGACATCATCTGCTGATTCTGCTTTTGACCTTTTTCGGGAGCACTTCCCTCGTTTTTGGCCACAGCGATACATGACTCGGCCTCAAGTGCCTTGATCTGCGTGCAGTATGACAATCATTGTCAGCGAATCAGTGAATCTACATACAGTGAATTTCTTGTTTACGGCATAATTCAAATGAAGCATTTCCAGTCACACTCGAACCCGCGACCTCTTGCACTCTAACCGAATGCGTAGTCCACTGAGCTAAAGCCCCAAACACCGATTTCCGCCGCCAAATAGTAGTCTATTTGAACTTATGCCTGGCGATACTGTCAGCTCGCTTTCGGCGGTGGAGCGAAGAAATAAGGAAGCAAAACCACGTGTGATTGTCACACACGGCTATCAAAGGATGACTAAGAGGACTTCTGTCTCTGTGGAATTCATCAGGAAGTTTGCATATTGTTTTACACTTTAGCAGAGTTGAGGGAAATACCTGCACTCTCTGGCTGTGGGTGTGCGCATGGGAGATCTAACCTCACACAGGCCCTCTGAGGGAGCTGTTCAGCTTTCTGTGGTGCTAAAGCGGCTGTATGACCGCAGCACAACATATCTGTAATTCCCCTTTTGACCAGTGGAAACTGAAACTTGGATATCTCTAACTGTCTTTTGAGCAGACAAATTGACGTTATAGATGGCTGACACATTTCAATCGGGCGATACTCGTGCTTGTCATTTAAAAGTCATTTTCTGTGTTCAAAACGACAGTAAGACATATCCATGTTTCAGTAAGGCTACCAACACAGTGGCAAAATGCACCCTGATATCCAGATATGGAATCCAGCTTGGTCACAACATATCTGACTTTTGAATGACTGACTCTCTACTAGAAGAGAGGGAGATACGCTGCGTAAAGCACAGGAAGATGGATCAGTCTATTCAATACAAACTTACACATACCTGCAATTGTCATTTAGGAAATGTTACGACTCGAATGTCTCGTTCAATGACACTTTTGGAGATATCGGTTTTGCCACTTTTTACTGGTTGAAAGTGAATGACATCATCTGCTGATTCTGCTTTTGACCTTTTTCGGGAGCACTTCCCCTCGTTTTTGGCCACAACGATACATGACTCGGCCTCAAGTGCCTTGATCTGCGTGCAGTATGACAATCATTGTCAGCGAATCAGTGAATCTACATACAGTGAATTTCTTGTTTACGGCATAATTCAAATGAAGCATTTGCAGTCACCTCGAACCCGCGACCTCTTGCACTCTAACCGAATGCGTAGTCCACTGAGCTAAAGCCCCAAACACCGATTTCCGCCGCCAAATAGTAGTCTATTTGAACTTATGCCTGGCGATACTGTCAGCTCGCTTTCGGCGGTGGAGCGAAGAAATAAGGAAGCAAAACCACGTGTGATTTTCACACACGGCTATCAAAGGATGACTAAGAGGACTTCTGTCTCTGTGGAATTCATCAGGAAGTTTGCATATTGTTTTACACTTTAGCAGAGTTGAGGGAAATACCTGCACTCTCTGGCTGTGGGTGTGCGCATGGGAGATCTAACCTCACACAGGCCCTCTGAGGGAGCTGTTCAGCTTTCTGTGGTGCTAAAGCGGCTGTATGACTGCAGCACAACATATCTGTAATTCCCTTTTGACCAGTGGAAACTGAAACATGGATATCTCTAACTGTCTTTTGAGCAGACAAATTGACGTTATAGATAGCTGACACATTTCAATCGGGCGATACTCGTGCTTGTCATTTAAAAGTCATCTTCTGTGTTCAAAACGACAGTAAGACATATCCATGTTTCAGTAAGGCTACCAACACAGTGGCAAAATGCACCCTGATATCCAGATATGGAATCCAGCTTGGTCACAACATATCTGACTTTTGAATGACTGACTCTCTACTAGAAGAGAGGGAGATACGCTGCGTAAAGCACAGGAAGATGGATCAGTCTATTCAATACAAACTTACACATATCTGCAATTGTCATTTAGGAAATGTTACGACTCGAATGTCTCGTTCAATGACACTTTTGGAGATATCCCGTTTTGCCACTTTTTACTGGTTGAAAGTGAATGACATCATCTGCTGATTCTGCTTTTGACCTTTTTCGGGAGCACTTCCCCTCGTTTTTTGGCCACAGCGATACATGACTCGGCCTCAAGTGCCTTGATCTGCGTGCAGTATGACAATCATTGTCAGCGAATCAGTGAATCTACATACAGTGAATTTCTTGTTTACGGCATAATTCAAATGAAGCATTTCCAGTCACACTCGAACCCGCGACCTCTTGCACTCTAACCGAATGCGTAGTCCACTGAGCTAAAGCCCCAAACACCGATTTCCGCCGCCAAATAGTAGTCTATTTGAACTTATGCCTGGCGATACTGTCAGCTCGCTTTCGGCGGTGGAGCGAAGAAATAAGGAAGCAAAACCACGTGTGATTGTCACACACGGCTATCAAAGGATGACTAAGTGGACTTCTGTCTCTGTGGAATTCATCAGGAAGTTTGCATATTGTTTTACACTTTAGCAGAGTTGAGGGAAATACCTGCACTCTCTGGCTGTGGGTGTGCGCATGGGAGATCTAACCTCACACAGGCCCTCTGAGGGAGCTGTTCAGCTTTCTGTGGTGCTAAAGCGGCTGTATGACTGCAGCACAACATATCTGTAATTCCCCTTTTGACCAGTGGAAACTGAAACTTGGATATCTCTAACTGTCTTTTTGAGCAGACAAATTGACGTTATAGATAGCTGACACATTTCAATCGGGCGATACTCGTGCTTGTCATTTAAAAGTCATTTTCTGTGTTCAAAACGACAGTAAGACATATCCATGTTTCAGTAAGGCTACCAAAACAGTGGCAAAATGCACCCTGATATCCAGATATGGAATCCAGCTTGGTCACAACATATCTGACTTTTGAATGACTGACTCTCTACTAGAAGAGAGGGAGATACGCTGCGTAAAGCACAGGAAGATGGATCAGTCTATTCAATACAAACTTACACATACCTGCAATTGTCATTTAGGAAATGTTACGACTCGAATGTCTCGTTCAATGACACTTTTGGAGATATCGGTTTTGCCACTTTTTACTGGTTGAAAGTGAATGACATCATCTGCTGATTCTGCTTTTGACCTTTTCGGGAGCACTTCCCTCATTTTATGGCCACAGCGATACATGACTCGGCCTCAAGTGCCTTGATCTGCGTGCAGTATGACAATCATTGTCAGCGAATCAGTGAATCTACATACAGTGAATTTCTTGTTTACGGCATAATTCAAATGAAGCATTTCCAGTCACACTCGAACCCGCGACCTCTTGCACTCTAACCGAATGCGTAGTCCACTGAGCTAAAGCCCCAAACACCGATTTCCGCCGCCAAATAGTAGTCTATTTGAACTTATGCCTGGCGATACTGTCAGCTCGCTTTCGGCGGTGGAGCGAAGAAATAAGGAAGCAAAACCACGTGTGATTTTCACACACGGCTATCAAAGGATGACTAAGAGGACTTCTGTCTCTGTGGAATTCATCAGGAAGTTTGCATATTGTTTTACACTTTAGCAGAGTTGAGGGAAATACCTGCACTCTCTGGCTGTGGGTGTGCGCATGGGAGATCTAACCTCACACAGGCCCTCTGAGGGAGCTGTTCAGCTTTCTGTGGTGCTAAAGCGGCTGTATGACCGCAGCACAACATATCTGTAATTCCCTTTTGACCAGTGGAAACTGAAACTTGGATATCTCTAACTGTCTTTTGAGCAGACAAATTGACGTTATAGATAGCTGACACATTTCAATCGGGCGATACTCGTGCTTGTCATTTAAAAGTCATTTTCTGTGTTCAAAACGACAGTAAGACATATCCATGTTTCAGTAAGGCTACCAACACAGTGGCAAAATGCACCCTGATATCCAGATATGGAATCCAGCTTGGTCACAACATATCTGACTTTTGAATGACTGACTCTCTACTAGAAGAGAGGGAGATACGCTGCGTAAAGCACAGGAAGATGGATCAGTCTATTCAATACAAACTTACACATACCTGCAATTGTCATTTAGGAAATGTTACGACTCGATTGTCTCGTTCAATGACACTTTTGGAGATATCGGTTTTGCCACTTTTTACTGGTTGAAAGTGAATGACATCATCTGCTGATTCTGCTTTTGACCTTTTTCGGGAGCACTTCCCTCGTTTTTGGCCACAACGATACATGACTCGGCCTCAAGTGCCTTGATCTGCGTGCAGTATGACAATCATTGTCAGCGAATCAGTGAATCTACATACAGTGAATTTCTTGTTTACGGCATAATTCAAATGAAGCATTTGCAGTCACACTCGAACCCGCGACCTCTTGCACTCTAACCGAATGCGTAGTCCACTGAGCTAAAGCCCCAAACACCGATTTCCGCCGCCAAATAGTAGTCTATTTGAACTTATGCCTGGCGATACTGTCAGCTCGCTTTCGGCGGTGGAGCGAAGAAATAAGGAAGCAAAACCACGTGTGATTTTCACACACGGCTATCAAAGGATGACTAAGAGGACTTCTGTCTCTGTGGAATTCATCAGGAAGTTTGCATATTGTTTTACACTTTAGCAGAGTTGAGGGAAATACCTGCACTCTCTGGCTGTGGGTGTGCGCATGGGAGATCTAACCTCACACAGGCCCTCTGAGGGAGCTGTTCAGCTTTCTGTGGTGCTAAAGCGGCTGTATGACCGCAGCACAACATATCTGTAATTCCCCTTTTGACCAGTGGAAACTGAAACTTGGATATCTCTAACTGTCTTTTTGAGCAGACAAATTGACGTTATAGATAGCTGACACATTTCAATCGGGCGATACTCGTGCTTGTCATTTAAAAGTCATTTTCTGTGTTCAAAACGACAGTAAGACATATCCATGTTTCAGTAAGGCTACCAACACAGTGGCAAAATGCACCCTGATATCCAGATATGGAATCCAGCTTGGTCACAACATATCTGACTTTTGAATGACTGACTCTCTACTAGAAGAGAGGGAGATACGCTGCGTAAAGCACAGGAAGATGGATCAGTCTATTCAATACAAACTTACACATATCTGCAATTGTCATTTAGGAAATGTTACGACTCGAATGTCTCGTTCAATGACAGGCCCTCATGACACTTTTGGAGATATCCGTTTTGCCACTTTTTACTGGTTGAAAGTGAATGACATCATCTGCTGATTCTGCTTTTGACCTTTTTCGGGAGCACTTCCCCTCGTTTTTTGGCCACAGCGATACATGACTCGGCCTCAAGTGCCTTGATCTGCGTGCAGTATGACAATCATTGTCAGCGAATCAGTGAATCTACATACAGTGAATTTCTTGTTTACGGCATAATTCAAATGAAGCATTTCCAGTCACACTCGAACCCGCGACCTCTTGCACTCTAACCGAATGCGTAGTCCACTGAGCTAAAGCCCCAAACACCGATTTCCGCCGCCAAATAGTAGTCTATTTCAACTTATGCCTGGCGATACTGTCAGCGAAGAAATATTAAGAAATGTATGAAGAAATGTTCAGCTTTCTGTGGTGTTAAAGCGGCTGTATGACTGCAGCACAACATATCTGTAATTCAAAACGACAGTAAGACATATGCATGTTTCAGTAAGGCACTGCACACACACACACACACACACACACACACACACACACACACACACACACACACACACACACACACACACACACACACACACACACACACACTCACTCAAGAACGATATCAAGACGTTGCCCAGACCAAAGACCAAACCGAATCAGTAACCAGGTTGGTTACTGGGCAACAAAATGCACGAGCCACGCGTGCAGGTGGTGGTGGGAGGGAATTTTCTGAATGACTTTTGAATGTCTGACTCTCTACTAGAAGAGAGGGAGATACACACAGGAAGATGGATCAGTCTATTCAATACAAACTTACACATATCTGCAATGGTCATTCAGGAAACGTCACGACTCGAACGTCACTTTCAATTACTTTATTACAGATATCCGTAATTCCACTTTTTTAGTGGTCGAAACTGAACTATATCTGAACTAACTATAGATATCTCTAACTGTCGTGTTGAGCAAACAAAATGACATTATAGGTATCTTGACACCTTTTTATCCTTTTTCACCCTTTTTACCGTTTTCACTCGTCGCCGTATCTGTATGTCAGTAAATAAATATAACTCCATATATTAATGTGTTTGTCAGCTGCATAGCTCTGTGGAAATATCACAGACTACGGTTCGGGAGAATCCTGGCTCTCCCAGGGCTATACAGTGAGAGCCCTTGAGCAAGGCTCCTAATGACAGACCCTTCCTAGAGCCTGTTGTCCTGCTATGCAGAGGATGTGGTGCTCGCACAGTCGAACCAGTCAACTACTGGCTGCACGAATCGCCCACAATACAGGGCCGGTACCCCAACATGACCGGGACTACTGGTGCAGATGGTGACCGACGGCGACGAACGAATTGCCCACACCAAATTAACGGGCCCCCTGGTACTTCCCAACATGACCGGGCTACCAGACAACGACAATGCATGATAAATGCATAATGAATGGTGATGGATGAATGATGGATGATTGATGGATAAATGATGAATGGATGAATGAATGGATTGATGAATGAATGCGGATGAATGTGAACTTTTTAAACTTTGAATGGTTTAAGAATTTTATATTATTTATTATTATTTATATTATATTATATATTATATAAATATATATTTATATATTTATGTTTTTATTTAAATATATTTATATATATAATAATAATAATAATATATATATATATATATATATATATATATATATATATATATATATATATATATATATATATATATATATATATATATATATATATATATATATATATTATTATTATTATTATTATTTATATAATTATAAAAGCAATCCCCTCCCGTCATTAGATTTTTTTTTTATTTGGATTGGCATATGTGGTGGGAGGGAAATTTTTGAATGACTGACTCATTCAAAAGTCATTCAAAAATTATACGCTGCGTAAAACACAGGAAGATGGATCAGTCTATTCAATACAAACTGACACATATCTGCAATTGTCATTTAGGAAATTTGATTTTCACACACGGCTATCAAAGGATGACTAAATGGGCTTCTGTCTGTGTGGAATTTATCATGAAGTTTGCATATTGTTTTACAGTTTAGCGGAGTTGAGGGAAATATGTGCACACACACACACACACTCAAGAACGATATCAAGACGTTGCCCAGACCAAAGACCAAACCGAATCAAATTGGCATACGGGTTGGTTACTGGGCAACAAAATGCACGAGCCACGCGTGCAGGTGGTGGTGGGAGGGAATTTGTCAGCTCGCTTTCGGCGGTGGAGCGAAGAAATAAGGAAGCAAAACCACGTGTGATTTTCACACACGGCTATCAAAGGATGACTAAGAGGACTTCTGTCTCTGTGGAATTCATCAGGAAGTTTGCATATTGTTTTACACTTTAGCAGAGTTGAGGGAAATACCTGCACTCTCTGGCTGTGGGTGTGCGCATGGGAGATCTAACCTCACACAGGCCCTCTGAGGGAGCTGTTCAGCTTTCTGTGGTGCTAAAGCGGCTGTATGACTGCAGCACAACATATCTGTAATTCCCCTTTTGACCAGTGGAAACTGAAACTTGGATATCTCTAACTGTCTTTTTGAGCAGACAAATTGACGTTATAGATAGCTGACACATTTCAATCGGGCGATACTCGTGCTTGTCATTTAAAAGTCATTTTCTGTGTTCAAAACGACAGTAAGACATATCCATGTTTCAGTAAGGCTACCAACACAATGGCAAAATGCACCCAACATATCACAACATATCTGACTTTTGAATGACAGACTCTCTACTAGAAGAGAGGGAGATACGCTGCGTAAAGCACAGGAAGATGGATCAGTCTATTCAATACAAACTTACACATATCTGCAATTGTCATTTAGGAAATGTTACGACTCGAATGTCTCGTTCAATGACACTTTTGGAGATATCGGTTTTGCCACTTTTTACTGGTTGAAAATGAATGACATCATCTGCTGATTCTGCTTTTGACCTTTTTCGGGAGCACTTCCCCTCATTTTTTGGCCACAACGATACATGACTCGGCCTCAAGTGCCTTGATCTGCGTGCAGTATGACAATCATTGTCAGCGAATCAGTGAATCTACATACAGTGAATTTCTTGTTTACGGCATAATTCAAATGAAGCATTTCCAGTCACACTCGAACCCGCGACCTCTTGCACTCTAACCGAATGCGTAGTCCACTGAGCTAAAGCCCCAAACACCGATTTCCGCCGCCAAATAGTAGTCTATTTCAACTTATGCCTGGCGATACTGTCAGCTCGCTTTCGGCGGTGGAGCGAAGAAATAAGGAAGCAAAACCACGTGTGATTTTCACACACGGCTATCAAAGGATGACTAAGAGGACTTCTGTCTCTGTGGAATTCATCAGGAAGTTTGCATATTGTTTTACACTTTAGCAGAGTTGAGGGAAATACCTGCACTCTCTGGCTGTGGGTGTGCGCATGGGAGATCTAACCTCACACAGGCCCTCTGAGGGAGCTGTTCAGCTTTCTGTGGTGCTAAAGCGGCTGTATGACTGCAGCACAACATATCTGTAACTCCCCTTTTGACCAGTGAAAACCGAAACTTGGATATCTCTAACTGTCTTTTTGAGCAGACAAATTGACGTTATAGATAGCTGACACATTTCAATCGGGCGATACTCGTGCTTGTCATTTAAAAGTCATTTTCTGTGTTCAAAACGACAGTAAGACATATCCATGTTTCATTAAGGCACACTGCACACTGCACACACACACACACACACACACACACACACACACACACACACACACACACACACACACACACACACACACACTCAAGAACGATATCAAGACGTTGCCCAGACCAAAGACCAAACCGAATCAAATTGGCATACGGGTTGGTTACTGGGCAACAAAATGCACGAGCCACGCGTGCAGGTGGTGGTGGGAGGGAATTTTCTGAATGACTTTTGAATGTCTGACTCTCTACTAGAAGAGAGGGAGATACACACAGGAAGATGGATCAGTCTATTCAATACAAACTTACACATATCTGCAATGGTCATTTAGGAAACGTCACGATTCGAATGTCTTTTTTCAATTACTTTATTACAGATATCCGTAATCCCACTTTTTTAGTGGTCGAAACTGAACTATAGATATCTCTAACTGTCGTGTTGAGCAAACAAAATGACATTATAGGTATCTTGACACCTTTTTATCGTTTTTCACCCTTTCTACCCTTTTCACTCGTCCCCGTATCTGTATGTCAGTACATAAATATAACTTCATATATTGATGCATTTGTCAGCTGCATAGCTTTGTGGAAATATCACGGACTACGGTTCGGGAGACCCGGGTTCGAATCCTAGGTCTCACAGGCTATGCAGTGAGAGCCCTTGAGCAAGGCTCTTAATGACAGACCTTTCCTAAAACATGTGTGATACTAGCCTCTGAGCATTTGAGTCTTCAGAGCCTATTGGCCTGCTATATGCAGAGGAAGTGGTGCCAGACCCTTCCTAAAACATGTGTGATGTGTGTGTGATACTAGCCTCTGAGCATTTGAGTCTTCAGAGCCTATTGGCCTGCTATATGCAGAGGAAGTGGTGCTCAAACAGTCGAATGAATGGCTGAATGATGAATGAATGAAGATGAATGCGGATGATATGAATTGGCATATGTGGTGGTGGGAGGGACATTTTTGAATGACTTTTGAATGACTGACTCTCTACTAGAAGAGAGGGAGATACGCTGCGTATAGCACAGGATCAATCTATTCAATACAAACTGACACATATCTGCAATATTGTGTCAGTTGTACCTTGTCATTTAGGAAACCATCAATAACCATGTGTGATTTCCACACACGGCTATCAAAGGATGACTAAATGGACTTCTGTCTGTGTGGAATTTATCATGAAGTTTGCATATTGTTTTACAGTTTAGCGGAGTTGAGGGAAATATGTGCACACACACACACACACACACACTCAAGAACGATATCAAGACGTTGCCCAGACCAAAGACCAAACCGAATCAAATTGGCATACGGGTTGGTTACTTGGCAACAAAATGCACGAGCCACGCGTGCAGGTGGTGGTGGGAGGGAATTTTCTGAATGACTTTTGAATGACTGACTCTCTACTAGAAGAGAGGGAGATACACACAGGAAGATGGATCAGTCTATTCAATACAAACTTACACATATCTGCAATTGTCATTTAGGAAATGTTACGACTCGAATGTCTCGTTCAATGACACTTTTGGAGATATCCGTTTTGCCACTTTTTACTGGTTGAAAGTGAATGACATCATCTGCTGATTCTGCTTTTGACCTTTTTCGGGAGCACTTCCCCTCGTTTTTTGGCCACAGCGATACATGACTCGGCCTCAAGTGCCTTGATCTGCGTGCAGTATGACAAGCATTGTCAGCGAATCAGTGAATCTACATACAGTGAATTTCTTGTTTACGGCATAATTCAAATGAAGCATTTCCAGTCACACTCGAACCCGCGACCTCTTGCACTCTAACCGAATGCGTAGTCCACTGAGCTAAAGCCCCAAACACCGATTTCCGCCGCCAAATAGTAGTCTATTTCAACTTATGCCTGGCGATACTGTCAGCTCGCTTTCGGCGGTGGAGCGAAGAAATAAGGAAGCAAAACCACGTGTGATTTTCACACACGGCTATCAAAGGATGACTAAGAGGACTTCTGTCTCTGTGGAATTCATCAGGAAGTTTGCATATTGTTTTACACTTTAGCAGAGTTGAGGGAAATACCTGCACTCTCTGGCTGTGGGTGTGCGCATGGGAGATCTAACCTCACACAGGCCCTCTGAGGGAGCTGTTCAGCTTTCTGTGGCGCTAAAGCGGCTGTATGACTGCAGCACAACATATCTGTAATTCCCCTTTTGACCAGTGGAAACTGAAACTTGGATATCTCTAACTGTCTTTTTGAGCAGACAAATTGACGTTATAGATAGCTGACACATTTCAATCGGGCGATACTCGTGCTTGTCATTTAAAAGTCATTTTCTGTGTTCAAAACGACAGTAAGACATATCCATGTTTCAGTAAGGCTACCAACACAGTGGCAAAATGCACCCTGATATCCAGATATGGAATCCAGCTTGGTCACAACATATCTGACTTTTGAATGACTGACTCTCTACTAGAAGAGAGGGAGATACGCTGCGTAAAGCACAGGAAGATGGATCAGTCTATTCAATACAAACTTACACATATCTGCAATTGTCATTTAGGAAATGTTACGACTCGAATGTCTCGTTCAATGACACTTTTGGAGATATCGGTTTTGCCACTTTTTACTGGTTGAAAATGAATGACATCATCTGCTGATTCTGCTTTTGACCTTTTTCGGGAGCACTTCCCGTCATTTTTGGCCACAACGATACATGACTCGGCCTCAAGTGCCTTGATCTGCGTGCAGTATGACAATCATTGTCAGCGAATCAGTGAATCTACATACAGTGAATTTCTTGTTTACGGCATAATTCAAATGAAGCATTTCCAGTCACACTCGAACCCGCGACCTCTTGCACTCTAACCGAATGCGTAGTCCACTGAGCTAAAGCCCCAAACACCGATTTCCGCCGCCAAATAGTAGTCTATTTGAACTTATGCCTGGCGATACTGTCAGCTCGCTTTCGGCGGTGGAGCGAAGAAATAAGGAAGCAAAACCACGTGTGATTTTCACACACGGCTATCAAAGGATGACTAAGAGGACTTCTGTCTCTGTGGAATTCATCAGGAAGTTTGCATATTGTTTTACACTTTAGCAGAGTTGAGGGAAATACCTGCACTCTCTGGCTGTGGGTGTGCGCATGGGAGATCTAACCTCACACAGGCCCTCTGAGGGAGCTGTTCAGCTTTCTGTGGTGCTAAAGCGGCTGTATGACTGCAGCACAACATATCTGTAATTCCCCTTTTGACCAGTGGAAACTGAAACTTGGATATCTCTAACTGTCTTTTGAGCAGACAAATTGACGTTATAGATAGCTGACACATTTCAATCGGGCGATACTCGTGCTTGTCATTTAAAAGTCATTTTCTGTGTTCAAAACGACAGTAAGACATATCCATGTTTCAGTAAGGCTACCAAAACAGTGGCAAAATGCACCCTGATATCCAGATATGGAATCCAGCTTGGTCACAACATATCTGACTTTTGAATGACTGACTCTCTACTAGAAGAGAGGGAGATACGCTGCGTAAAGCACAGGAAGATGGATCAGTCTATTCAATACAAACTTACACATATCTGCAATTGTCATTTAGGAAATGTTACGACTCGAATGTCTCGTTCAATGACACTTTTGGAGATATCGGTTTTGCCACTTTTTACTGGTTGAAAATGAATGACATCATCTGCTGATTCTGCTTTTGACCTTTTCGGGAGCACTTCCCTCATTTTTGGCCACAACGATACATGACTCGGCCTCAAGTGCCTTGATCTGCGTGCAGTATGACAATCATTGTCAGCGAATCAGTGAATCTACATACAGTGAATTTCTTGTTTACGGCATAATTCAAATGAAGCATTTCCAGTCACACTCGAACCCGCGACCTCTTGCACTCTAACCGAATGCGTAGTCCACTGAGCTAAAGCCCCAAACACCGATTTCCGCCGCCAAATAGTAGTCTATTTGAACTTATGCCTGGCGATACTGTCAGCTCGCTTTCGGCGGTGAAGCGAAGAAATAAGGAAGCAAAACCACGTGTGATTTTCACACACGGCTATCAAAGGATGACTAAGAGGACTTCTGTCTCTGTGGAATTCATCAGGAAGTTTGCATATTGTTTTACACTTTAGCAGAGTTGAGGGAAATACCTGCACTCTCTGGCTGTGGGTGTGCGCATGGGAGATCTAACCTCACACAGGCCCTCTGAGGGAGCTGTTCAGCTTTCTGTGGTGCTAAAGCGGCTGTATGACTGCAGCACAACATATCTGTAATTCCCCTTTTGACCAGTGGAAACTGAAACATGGATATCTCTAACTGTCTTTTTGAGCAGACAAATTGACGTTATAGATAGCTGACACATTTCAATCGGGCGATACTCGTGCTTGTCATTTAAAAGTCATTTTCTGTGTTCAAAACGACAGTAAGACATATCCATGTTTCAGCAAGGCTACCAACACAATGGCAAAATGCACCCTGATATCCAGATATGGAATCCAGCTTGGTCACAACATATCTGACTTTTGAATGACTGACTCTCTACTAGAAGAGAGGGAGATACGCTGCGTAAAGCACAGGAAGATGGATCAGTCTATTCAATACAAACTTACACATATCTGCAATTGTCATTTAGGAAATGTTACGACTCGAATGTCTCGTTCAATGACACTTTTGGAGATATCCGTTTTGCCACTTTTTACTGGTTGAAAGTCAATGACATCATCTGCTGATTCTGCTTTTGACCTTTTTCGGGAGCACTTCCCCTCGTTTTTTGGCCACAGCGATACATGACTCGGCCTCAAGTGCCTTGATCTGCGTGCAGTATGACAATCATTGTCAGCGAATCAGTGAATCTACATACAGTGAATTTCTTGTTTACGGCATAATTCAAATGAAGCATTTCCAGTCACACTCGAACCCGCGACCTCTTGCACTCTAACCGAATGCGTAGTCCACTGAGCTAAAGCCCCAAACACCGATTTCCGCCGCCAAATAGTAGTCTATTTGAACTTATGCCTGGCGATACTGTCAGCTCGCTTTCGGCGGTGGAGCGAAGAAATAAGGAAGCAAAACCACGTGTGATTTTCACACACGGCTATCAAAGGATGACTAAGTGGACTTCTGTCTCTGTGGAATTCATCAGGAAGTTTGCATATTGTTTTACACTTTAGCAGAGTTGAGGGAAATACCTGCACTCTCTGGCTGTGGGTGTGCGCATGGGAGATCTAACCTCACACAGGCCCTCTGAGGGAGCTGTTCAGCTTTCTGTGGTGCTAAAGCGGCTGTATGACTGCAGCACAACATATCTGTAATTCCCCTTTTGACCAGTGGAAACTGAAACTTGGATATCTCTAACTGTCTTTGTGAGCAGACAAATTGACGTTATAGATGGCTGACACATTTCAATCGGGCGATACTCGTGCTTGTCATTTAAAAGTCATTTTCTGTGTTCAAAACGACAGTAAGACATATCCATGTTTCAGTAAGGCTACCAACACAATGGCAAAATGCACCCTGATATCCAGATATGGAATCCAGCTTGGTCACAACATATCCGACTTTTGAATGACTGACTCTCTACTAGAAGAGAGGGAGATACGCTGCGTAAAGCACAGGAAGATGGATCAGTCTATTCAATACAAACTTACACATATCTGCAATTGTCATTTAGGAAATGTTACGACTCGAATGTCTCGTTCAATGACACTTTTGGAGATATCCGTTTTGCCACTTTTTACTGGTTGAAAGTCAATGACATCATCTGCTGATTCTGCTTTTGACCTTTTTCGGGAGCACTTCCCCTCATTTTTTGGCCACAGCGATACATGACTCGGCCTCAAGTGCCTTGATCTGCGTGCAGTATGACAATCATTGTCAGCGAATCAGTGAATCTACATACAGTGAATTTCTTGTTTACGGCATAATTCAAATGAAGCATTTCCAGTCACACTCGAACCCGCGACCTCTTGCACTCTAACCGAATGCGTAGTCCACTGAGCTAAAGCCCCAAACACCGATTTCCGCCGCCAAATAGTAGTCTATTTCAACTTATGCCTGGCGATACTGTCAGCTCGCTTTCGGCGGTGGAGCGAAGAAATAAGGAAGCAAAACCACGTGTGATTTTCACACACGGCTATCAAAGGATGACTAAGTGGACTTCTGTCTCTGTGGAATTCATCAGGAAGTTTGCATATTGTTTTACACTTTAGCAGAGTTGAGGAAAATACCTGCACTCTCTGGCTGTGGGTGTGCGCATGGGAGATCTAACCTCACACAACTCTGCTATTATATATATAACTGACGCCACGAATGGCGCACAGCTAATAGCAGAGTCCGCCCCTCTCCATGTGCTGCAGTCATACAGCCGCTTTAGCACCACAGAAAGCTGAACCAGCTGTGTGAGGTTAGATCTCCCATGCGCACACCCACAGCCAGAGAGTGCAGGTATTTCCCTCAACTCCGCTAAACTGTAAAACAATATGCAAACTTCCTGATAAATTCCAGAGAGACAGAAGTCCATTTAGTCATCCTTTGATAGCCGTGTGTGAAAATCACACGTGGTTTTGGTCATGTTTTCTTCGCTCCACCTCCGAAAATGAGCTGACAATATGGCCAAGAACAAGTTCAAATAGACTACTATTTTGCGACAAATTGCTGTTTGGAGCTTTAGCTCAGTTGACTACGCATTCGGTTTGTGTGCAAGGGGTTGCTAGTGTGACTGTTGTTGGAAATGTTTCATTTTATTTACGCCGTAAAATATCATTTTATTGTGTGTAGATTCATACAGTGTAGCCACCGATTGTGACATCGCAGACAGATCAAGTCACGTAAAGTTGAGTGATGTATCGTTTTGTCCAATAAATGAGGTGAATTGGTTCCGAAACAGGTAAAAAGTAGAATCAGCAGATGATGTAATTCAATTCCGACTAGTAAAAAGTGGAGTTAGGGATATCTGCAAGTCACTGAAAGAGAAATTCGAGTCTTGACGGTTCCTAAATAACACACAGATAGAAGTCCACGAAGTCACCCTTTGATACCCGTGTGTCAAAAGCGTGTCATACCAGTGTTTCAACACAGCAGTCATCGCGTAATATTAAAGAACAGCAATAAATTACACTCACCAATGAGGTTCACTTCTTCAAAAGTAAGGGAGCTCTGCGATCCTTTATAATCCTTTTATAATCCAACAGTCCACTGATGAGTTAATCTTCAATAGTCAGCATTGTCAGGGCGTTCAAACTCTGCTGTTCCGCTGTTTTCCGTGTTAAATGTTAGTATTATTTTCAGAGTTTCACTCGGATTCAGTGCTTGCCATTGGTGTGATGTGGTGATGATGATTTGTAGAAGTGATCCGGTTCCAGACTAGGCGGCCTGAAGGTTGCTGTCATGAATGGACTTCAGTAAAGAAAGTGGTCACTCAATAAAATGGTGACTCCTGGCGAACCTCCCCTCAACTTGACTTAACACGGTGTCGCAGGCCTCTTTCATGACCATAGTCGTGTTGGTTTTCCTCCTCTTATTCCCCTCACTGTCTTTCACAAACACATCTGCTCGTTCCCCAGAAAACGCCCTACATTCCCCGTAAAGGTGTAGCCACATCACCTGGTTCCCAATAACTTCATAGCATTTTCCACATGCGACGAACAGTTGTCGTGTTTCACTGGCCTTTCTGAAAGATATTTTGAGTCTTTAAATCCAGCTGTTGTCCACGCGGTGTCCCCTGTAGTTAAATTGTCCGCACAAATTAAATTATAACATAAATACATATTAGTCTCTCATTAGCTAAAGTAAGCTAGCAAGACCAGCACAGTGCTCGCGCTCGCGTATTTCAAATCAACCAATGGGAGTACATCCGGATCCGGGTCCTTGGTCGCCACGCCCCTCTTGGTCCCGCCGTGCTGCAGCCCCGCTGCCGTGCCCCACCAAGAAACAGGCGAGCACCTTTTTTTTTTTTTTTTTTTTAAATTTGTTTGTTTTTTCTTTAATTTAAAAATCTCAAATTTTTGAGATAATTTTGTTTAATCAGGAAAACGACACAAATATAGGATATGAGTTAAGCTTTTGTAGTTAACTGAATGGAAATGTATTCATTAATGAAAAATACACTACTACAATATATCCATGTCTTAATTTGCATATCATAATAACTTGTTCAGCTATTATTTTACTCGAATCACGTACGCCCTGCTGTGCTCTTATTTGTGTGTGTGTGTGTGTGTGTCCTGGTAACAAGAGTAGATATTTTATTTTATTTTATTTTATTTTATTTTATTTTATTTTATTTTATTTTATTTTATTTTATTTTATTTTATTTTATTTTATTTTATTACAACGTGTTTATTCCTAAATGGGCTTCAACTTACAGTGCAACCCTTTAGGTGGCAGTATTGAGCCCCTCAGAGAGTAATTCTACACAATATATTGGTTGAAGAAGAGACTCGAGCAGTCGCTGGGTGATGACATAAACTCTGGAAAATGGAGAGAAAACACATGTCAGCGTTTGCTTTGTATCAAACTTTGTCTACAGACGCGCCTCCTCCCGACACGAAGTCTTCCTTGCAGGTAAATATGTTCAAATCATGTGGAGTAATCTGGTGTGTTGGCACGTCTGAGACAGACTCCCAGCTGCAGGAAACCAGCACAGTGTCTGTGATGGCTACTAAACCATGCGATCTGCTTTGTAATTTATCCACGTTTACCATGTATCTTCAGTGTGTTTCACCGTGTGCTTAACTTGTTCAAGGTGTCAGATAAGAAGAAAAGGAAAAAGGAGAATGGGGCCAATAAGGTGAACACAGTTAAACCTCAATTAAAGCCTGAGAGGAAGAAAAATCGAAAGAAGCTGAAGTCTGCACTGAGAGAGGAGAGTCTGAAGGAGTTTACAGAAGTAAGTGTTTGTGTGTGTGTGTGTGTGTGTGTGTGTGTGTGTGTGTGTGTGCTGCAAATATGAACGAACGAATGAATGAATTACACATTACAAAACATTACATATTATAAACAAACAAACAAACAAAACAGAAGTACACTGTCTGCAACGAGAGGAGTTGGTAAAAGTAAAACTTATACAGTATATCCCGAGCCCTTTCTCACTTTTTTTTTTAACTCATATATTATTTCAACAAATTCCCAAATTTATTGTAGTGTGCAAACAACTATCCCTGGTTTACTTGCCACCCAAATCAAAAAATAAATAACTGCCCAAGGTTGATTTACAATCCAAATATCCCCTAGTGTTATAAACTAAATAAAACACCCCAACACAACCTTTCCTCATCTACATACCTGCCAAAAATATCTTTTTTTGTGTAGTTTTTAAAATGTATTTATGTTCATGCTTTGTTTCAACCTGTCACCCAACCAGCACACGTCCACCCCATACACTGAAACACACACTCTTTTAGTTGTACGAATACATTCTCTTTTACATTTTAAAAAATATACAAAGATAGATGCTATGCGGAGCTACTTTCACATCCATGATCTGTTAATCTGAATGTTAACATTGTTACTGTTGTTTCACCCCTAAAATATGAATAACATTAGAATTATTACACGTTTTAACCCTGTAACAACCTTATTTTGGAGTTATGGTTCTCAGGGTTTTTCTGCTTGTAACGCAGGGAGAGGAGTGTGTAAATGGAGATGGTGAGGCTTTGGATACTTTGTTGTCCGCCCTGGCAAAAGTCAACAACAGCAGGGAGAGAGCAAGCAAGCTGTTCCAGTGGCTCATCAACCCCATTCCTGCCAAGACCTTCTTCAGGTACAAGGAGGAGAATAAAAAGTTCATTTTCAGAAGCTGCAGTTAGAGCAAACACTGAGATCAAACAGTGGATCACTATGGATTTTTAATCCAAAATTACAACAAAACAAACATTGCAAAATAATACACCCTGTACAGGGTTTTATCTTTTTCTCGGGACATTCACCAGCTAATATTTTTCCTCTTTCTGAAGGGAGACGTGGGAAAAGAAGCCCATTCTTGTTCAGCGTAAGAATCCAGATTACTACAAGGGACTATTTTCTACAGCAGAGTTTGATCGCATTTTAAGACAGGTAAGGATCTGAGACATTACCTCATCTGTCTTCACTTTATCTATAATTTGCCCACCTGTGTTGGAAATGTTAGGGTTTTTTTTTTTATACCTTTATACACAGCTGTTGTCATTCTTCTTGTTTTTTGTTCCTCTTCTTCTTTTTCATTATTTTGTTATGCTTCTTGTTATTGTTATTATTAGGGCTGCAACTAAATTTATTTCCTATATCTTTTTTATAAATCGTGATGCCAAGTGACATGATTAACTCAGCAGAGTAGTGTGCACATCCAACCTGTTTTTGAGCCCAGGTGCCGGATAAAACAACAGATCAACGTAACAAAGAGAATAAATATCTGCACACTGGAGTAGAGTAGAGTTTTTTGCCAGATGAAGACCCTGTTGGGTTAAAATGTTGTATAAGTCGTAGTCAATTTAAATATTAGGTAACTCTACTCCAGCGTGCAGATGTTTATTCTCTTTGTTACGTTAACTTGCATGATAAACACATCATGATACACTGATAATGCATTTAGGAATTTTTGGAGTTAGTCGGAAGTATGATTTAGAAAACTGCCATTTAAAATGTTACATCATTCTTTTTTATTTGTGCCTTTTGTTTTCATTTCAATGTTCATTTTATTTTTCTAAATTCAACAAGTAATTTCTCATATTTGAGCTGCACACTTCAAGCAGCAGAAAGGCAGAACTGAGTACACTTTAATGTCGGTTTATTTATCACAAGTAATATAGTTATTGCAATGTTTAACAATATTATAGCCCTCATTGCTTTCATTATCAGTTGAGTTTTTCATTATTTTCTTGATAATTCATGTTGTCAGTAAAAAGCCAAAGTGAAGAAAAGGTGACATCTTCAAATATTAAAAGAGCGTTATTTATATAGCACTTCTCCCGTCTTAGAGTCCACTTGAAGCACTTTACACCACAGTCATCAGGAGGAATTTGAGGTTCAATGTCGACTTTTAGTCTCCAGGCATCACACCACCCACATTTCTTCCAATTGGCAGATGTCTAATCAACCTCCTGAGCTACAGATGCCCCACAGTTTTTTTTTTTTATCCTGACAGCAGTCTAAAAATCCTAAGTTATTCACTTTATTAATATGTATGACAAAGAAAAGCATCAAGAGTAATCACACAGCCTAATAATTATAACGGCAGTTATAATTTAACTTTTAACTTAATTTTGGCCTCTGTTTTTTTCAAAATTATGCAATTTATGTTGTTTTTATTTGTACTTTTTCTGTTTATTTGATGCCTTATTTTATTTCCAGTGACTATGTGCCCGCATGTGTTCTGTTGCCTGTTCGTCAATGAGTGACTCTAAGACTGTATCCTGTGTTGCATTACTCTCATTGATAATCAATTTAAAAGAAATATGAATGAAGATCTGTCAGACTGAACTACACGTCTTTTATTGTTTGATGTAAGGAGGATGTTCAGTATGGAGTCAACCTGGATGTCACGAGCTACGCTAACGGCAAGCGGGAGACGCACAATCCTCCAGGGAGAGCTCTGCCGTACACTGTGTGGGACTTCTATGGGGTAAGGCCACACCGATGCAGGCAGCAGATTCTTATACAGTATGTGATTATTATTTCCAGTGCAACATTTGCCTTTTTTTTACATTCCTTGTAATTAGACCCTTTGCAGCATGTTAGCTGCACTGGTTTTCTCTGTGGAGATCATTAAAGTTTCTTCTTAACTCTGAAATCTTCAGGAGCTCCTCCATTAAAAGGCAGTCAGATGTAGGTTTATGAATTAAGCAGTGTGTTCTTTTAATATATTCTGTGCTGCATTTTGAGTTAAGTGCATTAAAAGTATCAGTGTACCATCTGCACAGCGCACTCAGGGCACATAAATAAACATCATCATATCTCCTTTTTCCCAGAGTGGCTGCTCCCTCCGCATGCTGAATCCCCAGGCGTTCTCCTCCACAGTGTGGAACGTGCTGTCCATTCTCCAGGAGCAGTTTGGCAGCATGGCAGGAGCCAACGTGTGAGTGTTTTTTTTTTTTAGACATTATATGTCCTGGAAACCTTTTAAGATGCTATCAGTTACTAGTACGTATTTCTTTTTAACCAGATACCTGACACCACCTGGAACACAAGGCTTTGCTCCACATTATGATGACATTGAGGCATTTGTGGTTCAGCTAGAGGGGAAGAAACACTGGAGAGTGTACAACCCAAGGTAGGACACAATAAGGAACATTTTTTAAAGAGCAGCTTCAAATTCAAACTGCTTTGTTAGGTTTGAGGATTTTTTGGGCTGGAAAAGCTGACAATAGAGATGGACCGATGTGCTTTTCAAGATTTTTTTTTAATCATATGTGGCTCTTGATACACTAAACAACGTTTCTTTAAAAGTACCATTTAAAACCACAAAACAAGCAAAAGATTCATGCCGAGAATCACCGTGAAGTTGTTTTTCTGTTTTTTTTTCCGTAGGACGGAAGATGAGGTCTTGCCTGTGCTTTCAAGCGGTGAGTGAAAAATCATTTATTCATACAGGGTTTCCACACCTTCTCAAACAATTAAAAATAGCTCATTTACTAATGTTAAAAGATCGCTAAAGAACTTAAATTTTACCTGTATTTATTTATGCCTATTTGCACAATCTTTGAAAGCGTGGATTTTCTTTTTCCATCAAATTCACAAACTTATAATGATTTTAAGGAACCCTTTAGTCTCATAGTGAAAGCCATATCTCTCAGTTTGGTAGGAACAGGATTTATGGATAACTATTGACGGTACTTTATTGGCTTTATAAACATCTACAAAAGGAAAGTTGGCTCATTGCGTAAAGGTGAAAGAATTTCTAATATTTCAGTGTGTTCTGCAGTGATTACTTCGGAGCCGTTAAACTGTATTAGCGGAGTCATCTGTCAGATGTGACTGCTTTGCATTTTCTCTCCAGAAAACTTCAAACAGACAGACATCGGGAAGCCAATCCTGGAGGTGGTGCTCGAAGCCGGGGATCTCCTTTACTTCCCCCGAGGATTCATCCACCAGGGCGACTGCCTCCCAGATGCTCACTCCCTTCACATCACCGTCTCCTCTTACCAGAAGAACAGCTGGGGGGATCTGCTGCAGAAGGTGATTCTTTCTGATCGAGGTTTAACATCAGAAACTTAAAAGGTTATCAAGAGCAGCATCAGTGCAAGATGACATTGGCACTTTTATTGATAAAGCATTACAGCATTACAGGTGTAATGTAAGCAGTGTAAAAAAAAATGCAATTCGCTTATGATACTTCCTGTATGTGATTTAGCCAACAGTCACTTTATGAAAGCTTTTACATTTACTGATGTAGACGCATTAATGGCATCCGGAAAGAAAAAAACATGAGCAAACTTGTTTTAACACATACAAAGATAGTTTTAATAATACATGGTGTGTTATATTCCAATAGTGACCCAAAATAAAAGTGCTGCAAAAGATAAACAGTACTACAATACAGTAAACCACTATTAATACCTCTGCGCTGGCGACAGCCGTGACCGCAGGCATTACGTCCTGAGGCTGACAGTCAGCCTGCCATATTGTTCTGCCATTACTCAGGAACAGAAGCAGAGACATTTGGTCAGATACTGAGCTGGTGACACTAAACTTGGATGTCCACCTTAAAAATGTTGGTGATAGTGCTATTGTGTTGAAGATGTGTGTAAAGCATCCATCCTAAAGCATCTGTCTTTGTTAGGATTTGCAGCTTTTTTGTAGCAGCATTCATTTGTAAAGCATTGTCAGTTGTCATGGCTTTAAGTGAGTCTGGACAGACATGGATGCAAACTGCAACCTGACTGGTTGGCAGAGGCGTACAGCCGCGAGGCTGTAAAATTCTAGTTGTTATATTTTGATGTATAATGTTGATATTGCACTTTTATTTCAGGTGGTTCCAGCTGCATTGGAAATAGCAATGGAGGAGGATGTGGAGTTCAGACAGGGCTTACCTTTAGATTACCTGGCATACATGGGAGTACAGAACTCTGACAAGGTGATTCACAGCTCTCAGTTTATCACAAATTATTTTTATTTTGTATTTACTGGTCACTTCCTGTCACCAGCCTTGGCTTTTCACCAATTACCCACAAATGACTGGAGTCCTCCTTGTGTGTGTAGGATGACCAACGCAGAACAAAATTCTTCTCACAAGTTGAGAGTCTGATGAAGAAGCTTACAAACTACGCCCCGATCGATGCTGCTGTGGATCAGAAAGCCAGAGACTTCCTCCATGACTGTCTTCCTCCGGTGCTCACACCAGGTGAATTACATTTTAATTTACTTATTTCAGAAGGAAATCGCACTATTGCATTAATGTGTTGATGGCTTTTAATTTGAGCAGGACAACCTGAGATGCATAATGCTTCTGGTCTGAACTGTTCATGTCATCTGCTGCAGAGGAATTGGCCAGCAGTGTGCAAGGAGCTTCTGCAAGGTGGCAGAGTGGGCAAGTTACAGATGTAGGTTCAGAAATCTCGACTCAGACCCGAGTCAGAATTCTCCGTGCTGGATGTGCCAGGTAACTTTTGTACTGCATTTCACAGCAGGCAGGTTCGGAACTGACTATTTAAAATGTGGAGTATAGTTTCTTTGACTGTGTTTTCAAGAAGACTGTCAATGATACAGCAAATCAGAAACGTTAAGTAATTTAGCGTAAAAGCTTTGTTTTTCTTTCTAGGTTATGCAGTGATGGAGAAGCTGTTCATCTTTACTACACAACAGACAACTCCAGAGTTTACCACAAAGAGGAGCTCAAGAGTTTTGAAATAAAAGCAGAGGTAGATATGTGATCTATGTGAATTTCATTTTGTGTTTTGAGTGTCCCAAAGCCGACTAATAGTTATTTTTCTTTCAGCACACAGACGCCATGGAGTTTCTGATCCATTCATATCCCAAATTTGTGACAGTAGGAAGTTTCCCATGTGATTCTGCAGAGGATAGGGTATGTTGTTCTGCAATCTGTGCTGAGCTGTGATACTACTCTACATATAGGCATTTTTTATGTTCTGTGTACGGACATATTTTTGGAGGAGGGGAGGCAATCTTACATTTGACAATTTATGCAAGTCTTTGGGTAACAATAATGTCATTCACAAACCTTCCTCTACTGTTAACTTTACATGAATATTTATTCTAAATAATTCATTTTAGTGCCTGTGTTATTGTAAAATTAGCTATTTGAGTCATTCCTCACCTTTTTTTTCCCACAGATTGCTTTGGCCGAGCTGCTTTTTGAGAGGGGGATTATCCACACTGCAGAACCTCTGTAGTGGCCACAGATTCACCAGTTATGCTGACTGCATGAGTGGATTCAAATTGCCTCTGTAAAAAAAAAACCTCTTCTTGCCCTGAATTGACCTCATCATTTCTACTTAAATGATCATGCTGAACAACCCATTCTACTCTCTGTTTAGCACCAAATAAACCATTTTTTTAAAAATGAAATGATGTCGTGTTATGCAACCAAAATCTCCAACAAGTGTAAAATGGTTTGGATTAGAAAGAACATTTTTATTATTGGTTAATATAACACAAAATATTAAAGATAATTGGGTGATCCAACTCAAAAACAGATACAGGAGTTTTCTTAGATATTCTGATGAGGTTCATTCACACTGCAGATGACAACAGGACACATGACAGGTGGAGGTCGTCTACTTCCAGGTCACCTCCTCACCAGGCTTCAGCTCCCTAAAAGAGAACACAAGTCAGAAAGCTCTATAAGTGAACACACTTACAGTAACATTGCCCTTAGGAACTTTTTGTCAGGCAGATTTTTTTTTAAAATGCTTGCAATCACAATCACACCTAAAAATCATAAATTGTACTCATATTTAATGATGAAACAGCACTTGCAAATTAACATGGTAAAACTCAAAACTAGAGGCTTCAAGGTGCCGTCATATAAATGTTTGCTTGAGTTACCCCAAGTGGAGTAATTATATTGGATGGCTATTAGTGGACTGTTGCACCTGCATTCTGCTGACTTGTAGGCATACTAGTAATTACTTCAAACTCTGTATCATCACTACACAACTTAGGAATAAATATCACCTGATCCTTAATTCACTGACAACCTAGAGGACCCATTTTACTTGTAGACATACGCAGCAAATTGCTTTATATTCTTACCTTCCGAACAAAAGACTTTTGTTCCTGAAAGCTGTCAACTTTTGGTCCTGTTGTTTGTCGAGGTACCATCCAATCACAAAGCCCATGGGCACAAGGATGTTCACCCAGTGCTCACGGGCAAGTGCTACAAAGTTAACCATGGTTCCTAGACAAAAAAGCAGAAGACACATTGTGACATAAATTCTGTGGCACTATTTTATACTCGGATCTAGTACAGTTATACTTAGATTGACATTAAGATGGAACTGATGATGTCACCTATCAATTTCCCAAATACTAAAAACTGGCAGAATCATGTCTATCAATCACTATTTTCTGAAGTGCAGATCTTGTGGTAATCACAGTCAATTGTTGCAAATGATACAAGATTGGCATAGTAATAAATACTGCACAAATTGACGTACCCCCACAACACAATTTGAAAACCCTAAACCCTATTCAGATTGCTCTGCCAGCCACTAAATGGGAATCTATTCCTTTTAAAAATTACTTTGTCCAGGGACACTAAAACATTAGTGGGGAGCAACTATAATTCTTAGTAAAGGATGATGATATACTGGATCTGTCTGAAAGGATTAAAAGGTAGCTCCCAAATAAAATGACAATTTCCCCCCCAATCACATCTGCATATTTACACAGAAACAAGACTACCAATTATTTTAAGCCAGTCCAGGTTTATTAACAGGACCTCTACAACAACAACAGTGACAGTAAAAGGATAGCACTAATAAATCTTATCGGACATATTTATGACAGGGAATTGATGGGCTTGCAGAACTAAAAATGACATTTTTTGCCTTTGGGTGACCTCATTTGTGCGGATATCATTTAAATTTTGAGCTGACAGGAACATAACACGGGGAAATGAGTTGCTTAGCCATTTTATTGTTGCTAACGTTTGTTAGACAGAGCTCCGAGCTAATTAGGTAATCTTTTTTTCTCATTACTTAGCATAACACATCTATTTTCACTATCTTATAGAAAGTATAACAAGGATTACTTCAAACCGTAGCATAACATACTATTTATGTGGTAGCTGTTATCACGATTAACACTATAGCTTCACAAAATGGAGCTAAAATGCTGAGAAATAGCTACCGTACATACTTTAACCAACAGTAACATCACCACATTCACTAGCCAGCTAATAATCAGTTAGCTAGCTAGCATTAGCAATAGTCTTGGTGTCGGGTTTCCGTTGAAAATGTTTTTTGGTAGCACAAATTACTTTATGTTTAGCACAGGTAACACATTCCCGTACAAGGAACCAAACAATTGAGAGACAAGGTGTTAAAATAAGTAAGATATTACCTTCTGTTTACACCAAGCACTGGCCTTCTGCTCCTCACTCACCAGGCAGAGGACATTGGACTCTACCAACTGTGCGGACACGACAGTGTTACTTGAGCAATAAAAAAAACTATTATTTCCGTAATAGCCCTTTTTGTGGGTTAAAATATCAAATAAAACAAATTGATTTGAAATATTGACGTACGCGTATTAAAATATAGCATGTTGAATTGAGCATTCAGTGTTTTGTCATAAAGTAATGTTGTATTAACACCACTATACTTGGTACGCTCCTTTGCCCTTTCACACATGATGCAGCGGCAAATATGTCTGCTAGCAAAGTGTGTGCTAAAAACGCTAGCCAAAATGTCTTAAATTTGGAATTGTAGCAAATTAACTTTTTGTGTTTCTAATCCAACGGGAGGGCATTTATATTATTTCATATTTACTGGTACGTAACAACTTCCTTCGTCGATACAAGTCACTTGCATCCACGAGTTAAATGTAGCTAGCATGCTAAATAGACGGACTTTGCCGGGTACTTTGTTAGCGTTGTTGCTAGAGCGAACAAGATGTGGTTTGCAACCAAACGTTACTTTTGTTTTACCTACTTATCGACGTGCCAGACACATATTTCACATGCCAAACCAATGAGAGATTATTCTATTATCTCGTACAAATTCATTTTAATGTCGAAGCACGTTTTTGTTTGTTTATTTTACCCCAAACTATTTAAAGATTCTTCTATTGTCTCGTTCAATTTCAGTTTAATGTTGAACTACGTTTTTGTTTGTTTGTTTTTAATCACATTGATTGAATTCAAGTTTTGTGCTCAGTTAGGTCCACGTCATTCGTTGTAATTAATCATTACTGAATAATCAATTGTATTTCAGAGTGACAACTGAAGAAAAATGACGTCCATTATCAAGCTGACAGCCGTGTCAGGGGTCCAGGAGGAGTCGGCCCTGTGTTACCTGCTTCAGGTGGATGAATTCCGCTTCCTTCTGGACTGTGGCTGGGATGAGAACTTCTCCATGGACATCATTGATGCAATGAAACGGTAATTATGACTATAAATAACATCTTGTGATTACACCAGATTCCCCACCACCAAATTTCAGCTGCAAGCAGCATATACATCACCACAGCCACATGACCTATACAACACTAAAAAGACAGAGAACTGATGAATGTCTTTCAGATTTACATAAAATAATTTTATGAACATTACAGTCCATGCAGGCAATTATTTGTTAACTAGGAAAACTACTACTGCTTTCGCCCAATAGTTTGACATTATCATTTGCTGTCAGTCAGTGGGTTTCCATTAACCCTCAAATTGCGCAAATTGAAATATTTATCCCCATTTTTCCCTCCAGGTATGTTCACCAGGTGGATGCTGTGCTCCTCTCTCACCCTGACCCTATACACCTGGGAGCCCTGCCGTACGCTGTAGGGAAACTGGGTCTGAACTGTACTATCTATGCTACGATCCCTGTCTACAAGATGGGTCAGATGTTCATGTATGATCTGTACCAGGTAAAAAGGCATGTTGGAAATATCATGCATGTGACGTTACTGATTAGTAGAGCGTAATTGCATGATAACCATTGATTTCTTATTATTTCCTTCCTTCCATTTAGTCTCGAAACAACAGTGAAGATTTCACTCTGTTCACCCTGGATGATGTGGACAGTGCTTTTGATAAAATCCAGCAGTTGAAATACTCTCAGATTGTCAATCTGAAAGGTGAGTTAATTGCAGTCCCTTACAGTTTACGAGTCACCCTCAAAGTTACCAAAGTGTTTCATATCTTTATTTTCACCTGTCAGGAAAAGGGCACGGTCTGTCCATTACTCCTCTCCCAGCTGGTCACATGATTGGAGGCACGATTTGGAAAATTGTGAAGGACGGAGAGGAGGAGATTGTTTATGCTGTGGACTTCAACCACAAGAGAGAGATGTGAGAGCAGACAAAGCATTCAAATGTATTTATTTAGTTAGGCTGTTAGTTTATACTTTATTTTAAACTGTTTCTTTATTCTAGACACCTCAACGGCTGCACGCTGGAAAGCATTAGTCGTCCCAACTTACTTATCACAGACTCCTTCAATGCTACATATGTACAGCCACGTCGTAAACAGAGAGATGAGCTGCTCCTCAGTAAGTCATATTCACAAGACTCTATTGTAGTAATTGATGTTTTTCATTGTGTATTTATTTAATTGGATTAGTAATCATTTGGATCATATTATAGTCATTTTATAATCTGTCCCAGTGGTCTAACAAATGAAACATGTAATTCTGATCTATTTCAACATCAAAATGGAAAGTGAAAGGAGCAAATTTTCAATTAAAGTCCTCTCTTTCCTTCCTGTAAGACAGTTTTTATTTTGTTTAGTACTGTGTTGAAAAAGAGTTAAAAATGTTAAGTGTACATACTACAGGGATATTCCACTGAGCTTCTTATATTTTTTTACTCACAGCAAATGTAATGGAGACCCTTCGTGGTGACGGTAATGTCCTTATTGCCGTGGATACAGCTGGACGTGTGTTGGAACTGGCTCAACTCCTGGACCAGATCTGGAGGACAAAGGATGCTGGACTGGGAGTCTACCCGCTAGCTCTGCTCAACAATGTCAGCTATAATGTGGTGGAGTTTTCCAAGTCCCAGGTATCAACTACTGATTTTGCACATTTGGTGCTATTATTTTTTTTTTTTATTATTATTATTTTTCAGTTTTTAAGGTCAACATCAAACATCATTTTTTTGTGCCACATACATTAAATACTTTTGGTAACATTGATCCCGAATAATTATTAGGGATGGACCAGAATATTCATCTGTTGAGATATTTGCTTGTTAGGTAGGTATTTGGTTTTTAACTCGGGGACTTTGATTTTGTTTTTTTATTTGTTTTGCCTTGCTTTTTGGCAGCATTTTGTCTGACGTCTCGAATTTGGAGCCTATTATTATGAGCATTTACGTAGGTCTGTAATTTATAATAAGAAAAATTTTCACAAGCTGTTATGCCACAAAAAATGCAAAAATTTGTACTCATTCAGCCAAAACCTTTGTGATTATAAACATGTGTAAAACACACCAAACCTTTTAGAAAATGTTTTTTATTAACCAACAACAATCCGCACAATAATACTGTAGAATAAGAGAATTCTTGGAAATTGCTGGCTGAGTCATTCCTGTCATATTCAGTGACCTCCTGCTGAAACGTCGAATATTTGCTGGTGATTATTATTTAACCTTTGAAGCCTGAAAATGGCATTCGGGGCAGCCCTACAAATTATAATGTCACTGTATCAATACAGGGTTCCCAGTCATGACTAAAATTATGCGAAATATGTTCCTAGTATTACTTACTTAAAATCTAGTGCTGTGCCACGTGATCGTTGAATCGTCACATGGTACATAAAGATCAAATCGGCTTAGCCTCAGTTGTGTTGTCACATTAGGAGAGACATGGCAAACTGCTGAAAAGCTGTTGTGTAGCTGTTTAACCAAGGCTTTCAAACTGAGAATCAAATTTATAATCCAAACACGTCATATTTTGTTGAGTTTTAGATGATCTTTGGTTTTCTATGCCCATAGAGGGGTGTGGTCTTGTTGTTTTGCAAAATCGCACTATGTGCTGGTCTGGTCTATGGCAGTGAGCATGTATGAAAGGTCAAACGAGCAAGTGAAGTTTGCAAGCCCTAGCAGTGTGCTTTTCTGCAAATGCCTCAGACGAGTATGTGTAATATATAGATGTGTAATAATCTATAGATGTATCGCTACATAGACCCACTTGTTTTAATACTTAAATAAAGGCATGGAAATTGGCTTAAATATTATGGAAAAATATGGAAATTCATTGGTAAAAATGTGTGCCAGCCTTGTATATAAAATTGCGTTTCACCAGTCATGATTGTTAATCAGCTGTCTTCCTGTAGGTGGAGTGGATGAGTGACAAGCTCATGAGGTGTTTTGAAGACAAGAGAAACAACCCCTTTCAGTTCCGTCACTTGACCTTGTGTCACAGTCTGGCAGACCTGGCTCGTGTGCAGAGCCCTAAGGTGGTGCTTTGCAGCCAGCCAGACCTGGAGTCTGGCTTTTCTAGAGAACTCTTTATCCAATGGTGCCAAGACTCCAAAAACTCCGTCATCCTGACCTACCGCACCACACCTGGCACCCTGGCTCGCTACCTCATCGACAACCCTGGGGAGACGATGCTGGATCTGGAGGTGAGACCAGCAGTCACAAAGCTGATTTACCATGACAGAGGGTTTCAGTTTATCTCTTCCTGCAGCATTTGCCCCACGGGAAGCTCCTGTCTCTCACATTCAGACCCAGCTGAGGAAGCAACAAAATGTGTCATTCCATCATTTGCACCATATCCATCTTTCATTTTTCTCATGATGACAGGTGAGGAAAAGAGTGAAGCTCGAAGGCAAGGAGCTGGAGGAATATCTTGAAAAGGAGAAAGTAAAGAAAGAAGCTGCTAAAAAGCTTGAACAAGCAAAAGAGTAAGTAGAAATTGACATGGTTCGACTGGGTGCTCGAGGGTTGGATGCCTCTTGCATGCCTGTTGGTGAAACAAAACATTTGGTTCATAAAAATGTACAGTCTGTTAACAGCTAAAACAGGAAATTATGTAAAAAGCCAGCAGGAATGCAAATTGTGCCCTAGATTGCATATTTAAAAAAGACTATTTAAATGGAAATCTGTAAATAGTAGATGAGTCATGATACCCAGAGACAGCATTTATTCTCTGCAACTGAACTAAAAACAGTTGTCAACTTGAATAAACAGTTAATGTTTATTTCATGCAATTGCAGGGTGGATGTAGACTCGAGTGACGAGAGCGATATGGACGATGATCTGGATCAGCCAGCTGCAGTGAAAACTAAACACCACGACCTGATGATGAAGAGCGAGGGGAGCCGCAAAGGCAGCTTCTTCAAACAAGCCAAAAAGTCATATCCGATGTTCCCTACACATGAAGAGAGAATCAAATGGGACGAGTACGGGGAGATCATCAGGTACACTGATGCATGTAAAGATTGCATCACAGAAAAATAGATGTCATCATCAATAATGTCTACCATGCACTAGAAGTCTTTAAAAAGACAAAAATCCGACACCCTCTTAGATCTAAAGACATTGTGAGGTTTTACTCACAGGCTGTAAGATTTTGCAAAGGCTGGGGATCTTACAAGGATTTTGTTGCCTAAATTTGCTACCAGACTCCTTTGGTTAGCTGCACTATTTGAGTGGGAGGAGTAGGCGAAACATTTAAAAAATGAAGATTTCTCACTAAAATAAGTGCTGGTTGGTGGATCACATACATGCCATATTAAATACACTTCCTGTTCACGCCATAGCTCCACCAGTTTTCTGTCTACCCAGTTTGCTGCTTCCTGTTTGGTGCTGGAAAGAGTGCACCTTTTGGTTGTTGACAAATTGCTTACGTCACCGAACCTTACTATTCCCATTAGCCAAGACTAAAAATGTATGATATAATTAAATGATTGATTTTGTCAGTATGTCAAGATGAGAAAAAGACTGACTTTAGACGCTAAAATTGAGTTTTATAACCACTTAACGACAAATGATTAAGATCACAGGAGCTCCGGCAAAAACTCTCAAGATTTTATTCCAACATTTGAAATTTGTCTGCAAAAGTAAAATAGCTTGTTTTTCTTTTTTTCACAGGCTAGAAGAGTTTCTGGTCCCTGAACTACAAGCCACAGAGGAGGAGAAAAACAAATTGGAGTCAGGGTTGACCAATGGGGAGGAGCCCATGGACCAGGATCTCTCTGTTGTTCCCACTAAATGCATCTCCAGTATGGAAAATCTTGAAATTAGGTCAGTGATTCTTTAAATCTGTCTGCCTTTATGACAACAGCTCTGCAGGTTTAAGATCTCATTTTTTGCCTAGCTTTTTAACTGCAATTAGAGCTGATCAGTGGTCAGTGGTATCGTACATTGGTGTGCTGGATGGCCTCCAGGTGTGAATGAGTGCCACTGAGCCTTGTTGCACGCAAAAGTTATGTCTACTCAGCAAACCTCTTCAGTATATATTACAAGACTATCAAGAAATGTCATCAGTGATGGTGTTAAACAGTGTTTGACAATTCAGCTGCATTAAAAAGCTTTATCCTGCCTTCATTCTCCTACAGAGCGAGAGTAACGTACATAGACTACGAAGGTCGCTCTGATGGCGACTCCATTAAGAAGATTATTAATCAGATGAAGCCCAGACAGCTGGTGATCGTTCATGGGCCGCCAGAAGCCAGTCTCGACCTGGCTGAGTCCTGCAAGGCTTTCAGCAAGGACATCAAAGTCTACACACCCAAACTGCAGGAGACTGTAGACGCCACCAGTGAAACACATATCTACCAGGTCAGCCTCAGTGAACACCTGTTTTTATTGGAGCAATTTGGTTTCCTCTTTTGCATACTACAGTATTTCTGTATGCTAGTCTATTATGTTATCCCTTTAAAGCCCCACTGTTTCTAGTGTCTTGATATGATATTTTTGATTATCCTTATTATGGATGTTGATTTGCCAAAAGTATTGCGGAGATATTTTTTGACAAATAACATAATTTTGTGCTCAAAGACTTAAAAAAAAAGAAAAGGTTGTTGCTCAAATGGAAAGATGACGTATAGCTATACTTGATGCTTCAGGTTTTACGTCATCCTCGATGCTCGCACGGGTGAAGGTTCCATCTGTGCATGTGGGTAGCAAAATCAGGAAACACTGACATGAGCAAGCATGTCAGTTTATCCTGTATTTTGACTACATTGGAGACATGACAGATGCACATTGTCCGCGGAGCATATGTGCCTCACACACAGCATACAGTCGTGTGAGTAACAGGCAAAACAAAAAGGCGAGCTTTCGTTTGGGGAGTGCTTCCTCAGTTTTTTGGACCCAATACAGCACTGTGAAACTTAAATGTCATTAGCACACAAGATAAGGTAAAAGCAAGTAGATAATAACAAACCTAACAAGAATTGTGCAGGAGAGGTTAAGAAACCCAAAGGGGCTTATAGTAAAAAACTCCTCTCTAGAATTTACAATCTATCAAAATACCAACGATAATTATCTCCTTAAAATGACAATATAACAAACAAACAAATACTTATGATAAACATTAATGGAGCAGACACATACACGTGCAATAAACATCAACACAGCTAATATATTAACTACAGCACAGGTGTTTTTTTAATGTTAGACCTAATGGGAATACTGATGGACAGGTTTTAGTAAAGTGAGGACTGGTGTTCCACAGTGTGTCCTCTGTATTTCAAAGCATACTGTCCCAGAGTTGTGCGGTAATAGGGGAGATTAATGTCATCTGATTGTCTTGTTGGATACGAGTGAACATCAGAGTTCATTATAAGTTATGAAATACATTCGGTAAGCAATTTACACGCTTGATACAAAGTAGCCAATAAACAGTTTAGCTAACTTATTTATAAATATTGATTTAAAATTAGGGTTTTTCATTAACTTTTGTTGCGGTTATAGAAACTAGAAAACAAACTACTTGCTAATATCAGCCCTCAGTTAAATAGTTAAGCTAAGTGGTTGTCATCTAGGAATAACTGAATAACGGTTTACGTTAGTAGTTAATGTTTCCTTCAGGTGAGTGCGATGGAGAAAAATTCTCTACCGCATAACTTATGTGAGAGTGACCGCTTTTGTTATATATTGCTAAAATCCATGCTGTCAATCAAGTAGACATGTACACTAAAACGTCTGTCTGGCTGCCATAGTAATGGATTACATCCGACTATTAACCACAGTCCCATTTTCTGTTTGAGACTGTTAACAGGAAACAGGAAGTAACACTGCTGGAGTGGATCTTTGAAATGTTTTATAGCTTGATGAATCTGAAACATTGCTCTGTGAAATAGTAAAACCTGATAAATTCATCTGTCTCAGCCCCTTGGCAGTTGAGCCAAGATGTTAACTGCTGTAAGGTTATTATTATTTTTTTTTTGTTGGCAAAGAATAAATGCAGCCTTCCCTGACTGCCAGTGTGTTCATCTCATCTCATGGTAAAGGTGCGGTTGAAAGACTCCTTGGTGAGCTCCCTGCAGTTCTGCAAGGCCAAGGACACGGAGCTGGCTTGGATTGATGGTGTGCTGGACATGCGCGTGGTCAAGGTGGACACGGGTGTAATGCTGGAGGAGGGTGTGAAAGACGAGGTTGAGGACGGCGGTGACTTGGCCATGGATGTCGCACCTGATCCTGGCGTTGACCAGAATGCCACGGCGGTGGCAGCACAGCGCGCCATAAAGAACCTGTTTGGGGAGGACGAGAAAGAGGTGTCGGAAGAGAATGATGTCATTCCCACACTGGAGCCACTGCCACCACACGAGGTAAGGCAGGGGACACATGCAAAGTTGCTGAAATGACATATCATTATTTCTGAATATGAGTTTAGGGGTTCTTGGAAATGTGTAAAAATTAAATGTTATATATTTTGCTTGTAAGCTTAAAGATTCTCTTTACACTGCTTGGAATCATAATTTTTTTCCACTGAAACATTTTAATAACCTCATTAAAAGTTACCTCTATTTCTTCTCCCTGATGAAAATCCAATGAATATGCAGAGACTTTCATTTCAAAAGTTTAAGTGCTAGTCATGAGATGTCTCCTGCTTTACCGAGAAGCACTGAGTGGCACACTGATGTAACCTGTTAGACCTCGCATGGCATAGGTTCTGTTTCAACGTTTGGGGGGACACTTATGAAATGGGAGGGGGTCTAGGGATTGTCCCACATAAATTTTAAGTGTAAAACACTTCATTTCCTTTGTTCAATGTATGATAGAAATATCTTAATTTATGTAAAGGAAACCAAAAAAATTCAGTGACAATTGAAAATATAATGGAATATAATGCAGTAAGGCTTTTAGATATTCTGTAGTGCTTTCAAACATTTATTCTCTTGTAGATCAATTTTTCTCATTTAATGTTATCCCTGCTGAGTCATTACAGGTAGGCATAATTTACTTTCCCTCCTCTTTCTTTTCTGCATATGCACACTGGCAACTGTTCACATACATGATGAATTAATTGATTTTAATTCATAAACCATTGGACGTTAATAGCTTATTTGTGTTTCAGCAAGATTTCTGCTCTTGTTCAAAACTTTCTGCATATTCATAATCATAGTTACATAAGTGTTGTCCATAAATGCCTAATATTTCAAGAAAAAAATATATCTGGCATGTAGTCTGCTGTGCATTATGTTATTCAGACCATCAGACAGCCATGTAACCAGCCTCAGGTCTCTGGTGGACACAATCATTGACGCAGAGCCACACTGCAGTCCAAACTTTTTACAGGTTAAAATAACTAGAGCCTAAAGCAAGTAAGTGCTAAAAACAAGCACATGACTCTATCTTTGTTGTCCTTTTGCTTGAGGAGCTGCCGTGTTTACCCCAGTCCTCCTCCATGATTTGTCCTGCAGCAGCACCTGCTTTACATGGGGCGACTGTTGTATCTATGAGTGGTGTTCTAACTGTCCTTCAAACGAAAGACCTCAGCTACTTTTGTGGTTTTATTAGAGGGGACAAATGCATGTGTTTAAATCTTGAGGGGGACATGTCCTCTGCGTCACCCGTGAAATATATGCCTGCTGGGCCATGATTGGTTGCCAAACTAGTTTTGCTGTCCCACATTGTGGTCGTACACGCAGTAACTCAGATTTAAGGTGAGAACACGCCAGCTTTCCCCCATTTAGCAGATTAATGTGAAAACACCCTTGTAATGTCACACTCAGCATATATATCATTCTGTACAGTAAAGGTTAAAAACCTAAATGAGGCAACAATGAGCAAAACGGGTAACCTTATTTTAAGAGTCTTTGCAGTCATACAAATTACTAATGGTCAGCGGTGGACAAAGTATTCAGATCCTTTACTTAACAAAAAGTACCCAATGTAGAAAAATATTTAATAAAAGCAAACAAAATACACCAAAACCTTCAAATTATTAGGAGAAAAAATGAAAAAATAAAAAATAACTCAAACTTTATTTAAAAAAGCACCCCAAACTCTAATTTATTTAAAAAAATAGCAAAACAGAATAGAAAATAAAATAATTTGAAAAATAGAAAGAGAAAAAACAACCCAAAAACCTCAAAATTATAAAAAAAAATAGAAAAAAATATCCCCCAAATTTTAAATTATTAGAAAACACCCTCCCCCAGAAAGTATTTTCAAAAATGAAAAAAAAACACCAACCAAAATTTTTTATTTTAAAAAACTTTAAATGTTTAAAAAAAGAAACAAAAAAAGTAAAAACAACCCAAAGCTCATAATTATTAAAAAAAGAAAGAAAAACAAAAACTTAAATGTTTATCAAAACAGTTAAAAAAAACTATTCTATGTTGTCAGGAAAGAGGTTTAGAGACAGGTTGCCTAAAGTGAGTCACAGAGACAAGTTAATCACTCAACACTGGACTCTGATTGAGCAGGGATTGTTACACAAGGGCGTCCTAGCAATTCAGACAGCGCTCAGTCTGATGGGCTCTCTTCTGTCTCCCTCCAGATTCCAGGGCATCAGTCGGTGTTTATCAACGAGCCTCGCCTGTCTGACTTCAAGCAGGTCCTGCTGAGAGAGGGCATCCAGGCCGAGTTTGTGGGAGGAGTGCTGGTATGCAACAACATGGTGGCCGTCCGCAGGGTGAGTTGTCCTTCCCACTGGTTCACTGAGCGTGTTAGCCATCAGCTCCCTGCAACACTTACCCTCAACAGGGAAAATGGCCAGCAAGGAAGACATACGGCACAGTCTCATTTTTTTGCCAAATAAAGCCAATCAAAATGTTGAGCTTTTAGTTTTATCTGAAATTGATTTATATTTTAGGTCTAGGTGCAAATGAGTTGTGTAGTTGATATATAGCCAGTCTTTTAATAAAATTAAAAGCATGTAGAATTAAAGGACTTGTGCGTAACACTTACATAATTAAGTGTCCAATAATTTTAAAGAGGCTCATCACTAAAAATGCATGCTTTCCTATTTGTTGCCTTCAGAAACCTTTACTGGCACCTGAAACAACCCAACACCGCAACAAATAGGCACAGAATCAATACATTTCCAATGATGAGATTATTTATTGCCTTAGATTCTGTTCTGTAAGCCATCAGAAGCAGCGACGACAGCTGGAAATTGTCCCCATAAGACGTACTAATATTGTTAAGCAGTGGGACACACCGAGCTTCTCTTCTTGTTTGATGATGGATTGAGCATCCTGAGCATCCTGAGCAAGCAGCAGTGATCAGTGCAAGTTATTTTAGGTGGCGTCAGAAATACCGCAGCTTAGTCTGGAGTCTAGAGAAACAGGTCGTGGTAGATATAGATATTGTGTATGAGTGTATTTCTATGTGTGTGTCTGTTAACTGATGTTGGTAGTGAAAATCACATTTTTAGCATTTCAGTCAATGAATACTTCACCCTCAGAATGATCATTTGTACGTTAGTTAAAGGCCTTATGTAAGGTTGAATTCAGAAAGAAAATGTAGTTTTTCTCGTATGCATCTAGTGAACAAAGAATCCAAAAACTGAGAAAATCCTTGATTATCTGAAGGCATAGAGGGGGCTGCTTTCAACAAGAGCAAACCTTTATCAAAACATCTATTTACAAACTCACACACAACTCCATCCGCATGTCTGTACCATTCCTGTGATCTCACGAATGCCTTTAGGGAATAGCTTCAAATTTGGCACAAACGTTGGAGTAGACTCAAGGATGAGCCGATGAGATTTTTTTGGTCGGAGGTCAAGGTCACTGTAGCCTTCCATCTCATATTTGTGAATGCAATATCTGAAGACGGCCCTGAGGGAGTTTCCTCAAATTTGGAAAAAATTGTCTACTTGAACTTAAGAATGAACTGATTAGAATCTGGTGGTCAAAGGTCGAGGTCACGATCACCTCATGTTTTTGGCCACAATTCAACCATCAAGAACCACCTTGAAACTGCTGACTGTATAGATCTTCTGTGTGTGAAGCATCCATGTTTTCACAGACATGGATGTAAACTGTAAGTGCAACTTGACTGGCGCACGGAGGCATACAGTTGGGTGGTGGTATAGCTATTTTTTAAATGGCTTTGAAGAGAGAGCGTTTCACTTTAAGCTCAGAAAGAGCTGTCTGTTTTGGGAAGTATGGAGCATGTGACTGAATACATGAGACCTAGATTATACAGAACAAGTTGTGTGAGAGTTTTTTAACAGATGCTTTGATATAGTTTTGCCGTTATTAAACATGGACCCCCATGACTTCAATTCATGGAGAATTATCCCTGTTTTTGGATTCTTCGTTCGGCATGGAGGCATGCAAGGATTTATCAAAAAAATCAGGTAATAATTTTTTATTCTTGGAGATCAAAGTAATTGGCAGAACCTATTGAGTAAATAGTGTCTTATTTCTCTATTTATGTGAACATAATCACAAAAAAGAACAGGTGTGGTTCTTGATTGTTAATGGTTTATTTACTTACACACTATAAAATAAGGTACCAGTGATTAACACAAAATGGAGCATTAAACAAGAAGAGAAACAAATACAGCCTGTGTAAGTAGGATAAAAAATCCCAGCGGTTTATGAAAACACCACCTCAAAAGAAACGCGCAGGGAAAAAAAAGAATCACAGGAAGAACTTAACAACTAAAGTAAAGGGAAAAGTAGGAGTGAGCCAGGATACCAACAACAAAATGCATAATTGACAAGAACTTAAAATAGCCGCAACCCAGAAAATGAAATCAAAGAGAACTGAGACTTTTAAAAGTGTCTACTTGTGTGGGTGTGCATGTGCTTGTGCTTGTGCGCTATTTAAATTTGAAAACTTGAAGTGGACCGCTTCATTAGACATTTAAATCCCAAGTCTGTGAACGTCTGTGGGAATGAACTTGAGGCATATTTATTTTAGAGGTCAGCCGTGTGCTGTGCAGGGCGTCTACGCCTTTATGTTTAAACGTGAAACCACGTTGTGCAAAGCGTTAATGAATGGACCCATCTGACCTGTACATCTTTGTACTCTTTGTCCAGACGGAGGCCGGACGCATTGGCTTGGAAGGCTGCCTGTGTGACGACTACTATAAGATCCGGGAGCTGCTGTATCAGCAGTACGCCGTGGTATAGCAGCAGCAGCAGCAGCAGCAGCAGGAGGAGGAGGAGGACACTCTGCAGAGAGCATACCATGGCATTACAGAGACAATTCTTTACGAGGACTTTACCCAGCAAAGAGGACAGTACCAAACTCAGACGACCTCTGCCTCATGGGTGGCTCCAGCTGTGTCACTGCAAACCTTTTTGTACATTTTCCCTTTTCTAGTTTTTTCCCCCAGGTATCATTTTTTTATTGTTAGTTTATATCCACAAAGCGAGAGGCAGATGCTTTCCCCGGACTGACCTCACTGTGTGTGAACAGACCCAACAGCTCCTCTCTGTACAGTAACATCCTGGTGCACTGGACGGACTAAAGGATGTGTTTTCCCTCAATCTCATTAAAAACAGTCTTTTTCAAATATGCGTCACTGCTAAAGGTTTGTCTCAGGTGCCCACAGTTTGGGCTGACTTTGAACTTCAAAACGTTTTTGAGTAAAATGTGACCAAAGCATCAAGTATCAAAAGTTGGCACCAAATTCTGACTCTAAAAAACACTTCTTCATTTTGTCATTTGCTACTCTGTCTACAACAGTTGGGCTTTGATTATATTTGTTACCAATTAATCTGTAAATTATTTTTTCAATCAATTGTTTGGTTTACAAAACATTAGAAAACCATGAGAAAAGCCTGTTTCAATATCCTAGTGCAGTTTTCAGATGTCTTTTGTCCAACCAACATTTCCAAACCCCAAAATGTTAAATATATTATAATGTAAAACCAAGGAAATCCTCACTTGGTGTGAGTTTTGGTGTTTTTGCTTAAAATTACTTATGACTATCAAAATAGCTGCAGATTAATTTTTCGTCAGTCAAATAGTCACTGAAGTGTTGCAGCTCTGTTTTGCGTCATCGCTGACAAGTTTATTGTCACACAACCGTAGTTTTTCTATCCATTAGTAAAGTGCTATAAACACAGATATAGATGATAGAGGATCCATATTTTTGCACTCTATAGTAATGCATTGGTCTCTATTACATATTCTTTGACCATATTTTTTCAGGTTAATCTAAATATTTGGTCATTTTCTACAGTATTTTATTTTGCAAAGTTCTTGTATGGTAGGTTCTGACAAAATTAAAGGGGTAAATTTATTTTTTAAGTAATGTTTAAACTCATAGTTTAGGTCAAGTTCTAGAAAAGTTGGGTTGCTACACTTCCCAAAATGCAATTTGATAGCATCCAGGGTTCAGTGTTAATTTTTTTTTTTTTTTTGCCACTTACAAATTGTTTTGTTTATTAGTGGTTATCAAAAAAACAGACAAGCCTTTGAAAAACAGCTTCTTCCCCTTTACTTTGAAATTTGAAAGTTGCAGTTTTGTCCACATTCTCTAGCTTGCTTGTGATTCAGCCATAAACTTTATCTTTATTCGCTTCCATTTTCTTCATAGTGCCCGGTCGATGCTGCACATGTGCAACTCTCAAAAGAGAAGGAATAGAGACAGCTGCCTCTTTAGCTACTTCCATCATCACCTACGGATGAGTTGCTAGGTTTACTAGCCCGCAATTAGGCAATCCTTATAGGTGAGTCCTGGCATCTTTCACTCAACTGTCCCTGTCTGATAGATTGTCACACTTTCCGCTCGCACCTCATTCTGTAATAAACCTGACGTCTCGAAATCAAACTGAGCTAACCTTGATGACATCAGAGTTTTATTCTCAAAACTGACAGCTCTTCTCCAGAGCTAAAGAAGACAACTGTTTCCTCAAGATGCTAAACAGTAAAATGATCTTGTACAAAACTGGCGTATTTTGTTAAATGAAAAAAAGGGAATATTCCGATAACTCATGCATTGAAATGTCACATTTTTGTTCTGAAATCAAAATGATTCCAAGCCTTGTTCATATTAGATGTGCTGCATCATCATCACCACACAACATTTACTGCCTACTAGGTCAACTAGTTACAGCAGTGACACCAGATGGAGACATTTTTCAGCTCCATCTACCCGGCCTCTGAATGCCCATATCAAATCTGCCCATGCAGCAGGACCATCTGTAATATGACATTGTCCCTGAAGTGATAACTGGGATTGAATATAATTCAGCCTGCTATGTGGTGAGCCAGGATTACCGCTTTATAATTTCAGGCAACATGTCTCCCGCAGCAAAATAAATAAATAAATAAATAAATAGCCAGTTTCCCTCCCTGGCTGTTTGTGACAGAGTAAAAAATAATGAAACGGTTCAGCAGTTTGTTTTCTTATCTTTTTCAGGCACACGTGGATATACAGCCTCACCTCCGCTGTGCTCCACTGAGGTCGAACTGGTGTATTAGAAAGTTGGGTGATAAGAGGGAATGTTGCTGGCACTGAGGATGGAGGAGAAAGGTAGGGTGTCATTGCCGGAGAGATGTGTCCGCTGCAGCCGTGGTGGCACATTGACGCGGTTGATTACGTTTGCAGCGTTGTGTGAATCCCCGGGGTAGATCCTTAACACAGGCAGCTGTGGAATGCCACTTTTATGGATCCACCAAAAACGACCCCCCCCACCTCTCTCTCCTTGATTTCTGCCACCCCTTGACTCCTTTTCATCATCCCCATCTCTCACATGTCACTCCTCCTACACTAATAGCCTGTTAAGCAATCACAGGGGGGCATACTCACACACACAAGTCATGAAAGCAAGCTGTGTTATTGAGTGTGTGTGTGGGGGGGCGATCATGCACACAGTTGGAGACTTGAGCACGGATGACTGGCTGACGTGCAGGCCTGTTTTTACACAGTTGCATAACATACAGTTTTGCACTTTAGAAACATTAAAATTTAAATGCTCTTTTTTAATCCGTGACTCACACACACACACACAAAACTTTCATGTTCAGAAACGCATCAATGGTGCTTTTCATTTATTCCCCCCCACCCCCTCTGAACCTTGGTAACCTGTAACAGACAGAAGCTGAGTGAGAGATGGAGAGCTAGAGTGCAGATGAGGAGGAGAGAGAGGAGCTCTTCTGTGCCACAGATCATGCCAGCCCTGCCCAGTCACTGCTTTTCATTTTGATAATTGACCGGCAACGCCAGAAATGTCCATCAGCTAATCCTCTTAGCTTTCATAATGCTGACTCTGTCACAGAAGCCCCTGTTTTAATGTAACGAGCAGCTAAGCTCAGAGCACAGGGCAGAGTCTCCCTGGGGCACCGAGGCCACTCTGCCCCCTGGAGGCCGCTGAGAGACCTGCTCACAACTCAACAAGTGCCCCCTGCCAATCTGTCAGACCACGTCAAATCCATAAATCCTTAACCTGGCTCCAGGGTGACAGCCCCTGCCGCCTTTCACACTGTACTCATTGGCACAAAGCTGTACTCAAAAAGGAGCATCTTGGTTGTGTATGTCCATTCATCTGTGTGGATTGGAGGATGAATGAATTTAATCCTTTTTGAATTCCCGGTCTACTCACTAAGCAGACCACTTAATGCCAATGACATCAATGTAATAAAGTGAAAAGGGGACAAATTTCTATGAAACCTCACAATATTCAAACATAGCATAAGGCACGAAAATCCCATGATATCCAGCTCTAAAAATGGAACTTGTCACTCTGCCTTAATGGACATCACGTTGAAATTTCTGGAGCTTTATTACTGTTGTTTGAAAGGCTTAAGCACAGGTTGTGAATGATTACAAAGCAGTCCTTTGACAAAACGACTGTTGCTAGATATTTCGAAATTTTTATGGTTGTGCCTCAATACTTTTACAAAATGTTACCATTGTTATTCTTTATCTCACCCTCTGGGAAAATGCTAGATCATTAAAAGTGCAGTATAATATTTTAGAGCATTAATTTAACAGTAAAAAATTACGATGTAAAAATATACCAGAGTAAGGGCTGGGACGCATACTGCATCTTTTATCACCAGGAAAACGTGAGGTCAGGTGCTACTTTTGCACTTCCTCCATGCCAACTTTTAAGCCAGCATCGCATCATAATCTGCTGACCAGAAATCCTGAATCGGGACCTGATTCCCGGAGGAACCAGGAATTGAACCGCTAACCTTCAGATTAGAGGATGACCCGCTCTACCTCTGAGTCACAGCCACCCTGGCAAGATATCTATCAGCTATGACGGGTTGTTCCTCATGTCATGACGTGTGGTACATGTTGTTGAGTTACAAAAGTTGAACTCTGCTTATCTCGTAGTGCAGCCGCCCTTAAAAACAAGTACTTGGGAACTCTTGCATGCTGTGATTGCATCGGTCTTACTTTTGAGCTCATCCTCATTTCCTGAAAAACAAAGGATTTGAGGATGCAAAAAATGCAGCACATCTATAGGCCTTTATGGCGTCCTGAACAGGGAGTGATCAGTCCCTTGTTGTGGTAGAGAGTTCAGCCTTGCGTGCATATCGGTGCATGTGAGTTTGTGTGTATCCCACTGGCTAGCTAATCGCCGTTGCTCTGCACTGCACTCATAGGGTGGTTATAGGTGGTTACCACTGATAACTGAGACAGTGGAGTCGTGAAAGCATAACGCCCAACCATTGGTTCCCCCAAGATTAACACATTTAGCTCTGGCAGTACTGCTGTTGTTAACAATGTGCGCTGTTAGCATGCCTGCAAGCCAATCCTGACTCAGACTCTGAATCATACCTTTAACACTTAAATTACAGTTCCTATAAAAAATGGGGCAAAATGTAAAGAGAACGACATATATATTAATTATAATCATATATTTAACACAATGTTAAAGAAATATATTTATATATTTATTTAGCACTTTTTTTCAGGTCATTTCCATGTTTGTTTTTGTTTTTTACTGTTCTTTTTTTGCTAATTTTCAAGATATTTTATTGTAACTTTTATTAGTTTCTAGCTAATTTTCAGGGTCATTCCTTTTAAAGTTCCTTCGTTGTATGTTTTTAAACTAAATCAGGCCAATTGTCTTAGGTTTTAAAGGGTTAAACAATATTTCAAGGCTAAAAGTAGGATTTAGGAGGTTTTGGACACTCTATTCATCCCCCTTCCTGTTTTCAGTCTTTTCATTTTCTTTCCCACTCTGCACATCTTAATTCCCCTCTAGGCCCTCATTTGCTTTTTCCTCCATCTCTCACCTAATTCCCGCCACTGTGGGTAATCCCCATGTGCCAGCTTCTTCCTGCGGTAATGGTCCCTCAGTAAAGAAACCATTCTTTCCCACCCTCTGTTTAAGACACACATAGAGAGGCCATGTTGAGCAGGAATCCTGAATTACACCGTTACCAAAGTGATCCTCTTATGCAACCTGCTCTTCACACCCGTCCACAAAGCAGGGATGCTCACGAGCACAAATCCACGAAGGCACTTGCTGCCAGATTATCCACAGTCCACAATACTGCAGCTGCCATGTTTCCTTTCTGATAAAACAATGCGTTTTGTTGGGTGCATTCACGGCTGCGACTCATCCTGGCTGGCTCTCTGGCAGAGACATTTGGATGACTTGGCGATCATGAGTATGTGACTGGATATTTAGGACAGATCACATGAGATTGTTTTGCTTGGCTTGTGTACAAACAGCGCATTCTTCTCCTCCCAGAGCAAAACAAACCTGACCAGTTGGTTGTCCGTAACTTGAGGCGATGCAGGCAATAGGATCGGGAAACACGTTCTTGGAAGAGGGCAGTATCAGCCTCTTAGCAAACTGCATTCAGGCTGACATGTGGTTCCAGCCAGTCAGCAGAATGCAACCTGGCTGGCCTGCTCTTTCCGCTCAGCACATCGGAGCGAGCAGGCCTTATCTGATGTGACACAGCTGACACCACCTTGGGATCTGTGAGGAGACCCTGCCACTGATTAATTCAAGCTCAGAAAACAAGATGAGGATTTGCTCTCCGTGTTTACCCCCGCAGACGTCTCTCCTAAACTCAGGATGACTCTCCGGCATGACACGGGGCCGTGTAATAAGGCTGAATCATCTGCAGTGAATGATGTCGATGTGAAAACGAGTAGAGGCCAGACCGAGGAGTGTGAATCCAGAGAAGTGACTCAGCACTACAACTGTTTATCTTCTTGCAGTTCAGTTTACATGCCAGGACTCTGAGCGGTGGCCCGCAGACCTCGGTCAAACAGAATGTCCAAATTATTCTGCTTGCTTTAACTTGGAGCGTAGCATAAGTGAGCTGCAGATACAGATAGTCTCCAAATCACAGGAGAGTTTTCTTTTAATGTTTTCTGTCACTCACTTTCTCTTTGGAGGCAAATTCTAGTTCTGTCTAGCACCAAAATAAGTTCCAGAGTCAGATTTAAGTCACAAAAACTGCCTAAACCTGAAACCTAAACAAATTGTATTGATTTCTTTCGAAGACATTGGAAGAAAGCAATAAACAGCGAAAGAAGAAATTACCCAGAAATCAGCAAGAAATTGGTAAAAACTGCAAGAAAATTACCTTAAATTAGCCAAAAAAAACCTTAACAAACAACAAAAACAAAAAAAACAACTGTAAAGTAAAAAAAATTAAAACATTCGCAATTCTATGGAAATGAATTAAAATTTAAAATTTAAATATTATTCTCTAGAACGTTCTCCCCGGCCTTTTAAAAAAAATCTAGATCTGCTAATTTCCTGCAATTTCCAAGATGTTTCTTTAAGTTGCCTGTTGCCTTTATTTTACATGTTTTTGTTTTTGTTAGTTCTTCCTGCCTTTGTCTGCTTTCCTGTTTATTTATATATTTATTTAGCACTTTTTTTCAGGTAATTTTTCTAATTTTCAAGATTTTTTTATTGTAACTTTTTTCAAGGTATTTTATTGTAACTTTCATTTGTTTCTCGCTGAAGAAATCACACCGATTAGCTCAGGATTCAAAGGTTTAAATGCTCATGAGAGGCGTCTGAAACCTGGACTGACATCAGTTTTCTTGTGCTGCAGTCAAAGTGTTAAACTTGACTAGGGTTTCATTGGAGTCAGAGGTGACTTTCTTTAGACTCGACAGCCTACAGACTTCAAAGGTTACAGGATGCAGGAATTGTCCGTTACCGTTTTGTAAACAGTATTGCCAGGGAGAGTGAAAGCAAACCCCAGATTCACTCCGCTCGGTGTTTTGCCTCACCATCTACGTTTTTTGCCACTGTGTCCACGATTTTTCTTAGCCTCCTCCATGATGCTTGCTGATTACGGTCTGGCACCTGGTTGATACCTTTTTATAGGTTCCCATCTTCACATGCGTGCTGTGTTCGGGAACGTCCCAAACAAACAAACCTTAAAGGACACCATCCTCTTATGCTTTCTGCTGTAATCCTCCAGCAGCTCCAGTTACATTTTGCTTGTGTCATAACCAACATGTTGGTTGTGTGTGGTTGAATGTATGACTTTTGCGTCCACATACTGTATATTGTATTTTCGTCTGTTGTTGACATTTCACCGCAGGGACATCAAAAGCATGTGGTTAGGATTAGGCAACAAAAGCACGTGGCAACCACTGCTGGGACGTTAACAACAGCACATGGTTAGGATTAGGCAACAAAGGCATGGGTGGTTAAGTTTAGGCTACAAAAGCACGTGACTAGGTTTAGAAAAAAACGTCATGGTTTGGCTCTTTATTCATAAGGGAAGCGAACACCAGACTCCAGGTGAAAGTCCAGGATTTGTGCTTCTTATAATACGTTATCGGCAGCATTTCAACCTGACGCCATCCAGTGGTTTACCATATAGCTGCAACAGGTTTCGCCTGTATCATAACACCGCTAAAGGTAGCTTTTGGCATCTATATCTTATGCCGAAATCAGTATTTGACAACTTCAGAATTTAATTTAAAAGCCTTGATGTTTGGCGTCTCTGCACCATTATTCTAATCAGGAATGACTGACGGAGTATAGCGGCACTTTCTTCAGTGAAAAATCATGAATTAAAGCTTCTTAATCAAATTTTTTACATTTAGACACGCTCCAACAGGAATACGATCCAAAACTGTGGAGGATTTAACAACATCGACAACCAAGATTACATGTTTCACTGACATGAGCATGTGTTTACATGTAGCAATGTAGGAAAAACAGCTGGGAACCATATGCAGAATGATTTGAAGCCTGATGTTTTTGCTAACGGAGATCAGTTTATATACATTTACATCATTATTTGAAACTTTGGCCATATTTAATATAACTATCCAACATTGTAACAATATACAGTTTATCACAGAAAATAAGGAAAAGCATGATAGTTCATGTGTCGTGTGTGATTCAGGCTTTGTTCAAACCTTAGGTCACTTTATGAATCCTGAGTCTGCTCCGTTCACTGATAAAGGCCATAAAATGAGATTAAAAATCTCAAGAAAAAGTAAGTGGAGTGGATTTTATTGGTAATTATTCAAACACTTGAAAGACTTGCAGCTTAATACTTTTTGCTGAACATGTGATTAGGACTTAAAGGGTAACCCTGTCAATTTAGCACCACATTCTCATTAAATTTGGGTATTTACACATGACAAGTTAAAAATAAATTCTGCGTCAGAGGCAGAGACATCCTGACCTTTAGTATGTGTAAATCTTCAAAAACACTGGATCCTACAATTCCCACAATTCAATAGCGTCTTTGATGGGACCCTCTGCCTGGTAAATATCCACATTTTTACCATTCTACCCTAAGTTTGTGAAGCTTCTGATAAAATATTGATTACTCAGGGTTGTTTTTTTAGACTTAAAAAGCTCTCTTGAGAAAAAAAAAAAAAAAAGATCCAGCTGTTTTCACAGCCAGAGCAGCTCTCACTCATCTTCATGTGTAAAACTGGTGCTACTTTGAAAAAAATCTGATAACTTTTCCACCAAAAAGCACGTTCCAGTCCTCGTGCCTGCTTATGAATAATGACATTAACAACTCCTACTCATCCTCCTACTACACAGTGCCTATAACTTTTGTGTCCAGTATGGAGGTGTGCAGGGTGATGAAATCACACAGCAGGGAAATCTACTGGCTCATTGACTTTATTGCACACTCCTCCACCCCCAGCTCCAAGTGAATGAAGTGAGAGAACTCACCCTCACTTGCCCTCTGTTTCAGACTCCTGCTGGCTGCTTTAATATAGACTTTGTAGCCCGTGTCTCCAGCTCTGATGCTATCTTCCTAGAATGAATGGGCTGCATGTTTCTGCTGCCATAACCTCCATGGTCAGTCTGAATGGGACTCTCCACTGTTCTCTGCAAGGGGAAAAGGTTGCTCTTTGCCTGCCTACCCTTTTCTTTTCTGCTCTGCAGACAAAAGAATAATGAAGTTATTTATGTGCAGCTCATTACAAAAGGCTAAGTCTCCCTCAGGTTTAGCCAATCTTTTTCCTCTTGCTACTTACCATCGTTAGGCAGCCGAGCGCCCCGAACAGTGAAACCTTCATCCAGTTTCACACAGTCAGGATGCTCACGCTCAAATGAATAAACCCATTGTGAAAAGTCGAATAGATGTCTTGGGTCCAGGGGATCAGGATGGTGTTTTGATAGGTGCACTGCAGTTTGGAGGAAAGTAAGAAAAGTGGTATGATAGAACTGATGATAGTTTGCCACCAGAATAATGAAACAAAAGTAACAGCTCAGCATAATGTTGAGATATTTCGTTGTAAGAGACATTTTCTCTATTTTCTCTACAGCAGCAAAAGCAGAATTACTGTCATCAAGTCCATGTTTTGTTAGGTAAAGGGAATGACAGAATAACACAAAAACCATGCAATATGTACGTAAAGTAATTCAAGTTCAGGTAGTTTGAATTGTTTGACATTATTTGTTTTTCTTTAAATTGGTATCAGAGGTCAGTCACATCGTCAGCTTAGAATTATAAGGTTCTATCTGAAATTTTTGTTCATATATTCTTAATCTGTGACAACTTGTTAACATTGTGGTTTTTTTTAGAGTTATACACATTTTGGGATTTTTACTTAGAAAACAAAAAGGTTCATATTGTTTATGCAATTTGGAATGCAAAACTTTAAAGTTAGGGGCAGGTAGAGCGGGAATCCAACATATAGATTATGCTAACTACATCTACTTTTTCATGTCCACTTCAAAACACCATAGTTACACTTTTACACAAACAAATAACTGTAAATGGATTCTCGTGACTTTAAAAAGAGCACGGATAGGTCTGAGTTTCAGTTCAGCTCCCTGTTGGAAAGGGTTGTCTGAAGGCAAAGTCAAGTGGCGAAGGTGTTCTAAATATCGTGTAAATTTAATGTTTTTTGGTGGCTTTAATATGTTTTGTTTCTGCCCCCTCACAGCCCTACATTGGTTAGTTTCCATGGCAGTATTCCTGCCTGCTTCTCAGTGGATGAGCCGAGTGACATCTAGTATAAGTAATATACTGACTAGATACCTTCCGAATGATCTTTTTAACTCAACGTCCACTTACTAGCTTTTTCTGGAGCTTTCAACCAAATCTCACGGTCTTCCTCTGCAAATGAAGCAGACATAAAGATGAATAACCAACTTCAAAACAATCTCAACAAAAACCAAATAAGATAAGCATTTAAAAAGTAGCATCTATTAGCCACTGTAGTGGGTTGCACAAGTATCCATTACATTTTGTCCGCCTCATGTAGCTACTGAATTATTACACTTAACATTTATGGCATGTTTTTTCTCTCCTGTAGCAGCAGTCAGAAGCCACCTACTGCACACCCCTGTGGCACTTATCTGTTATGAAACTGAGTTTTTTTCAGAGATAAATAAATAAATCAAGTCAACAGGAACGAAACACATAAATGATCAGTTTGCTGTTGTCTTGATTGCATAAATCCAAATCTCATGTAGTTGCAGTCTAAAAATCACTGTATGAATCATAATGTTTGGTGCAGGTGCTGGCTGTCTTGGGTTGACTGGGTTGCCTGATGTTGTCGACAGCTGTACAGGTGAGTTTTCATGTCCTGGAAGATGAAGAGAGCGGTACAGGAGATGGCTGCTGCCTCCAGAACACACAGATTAGACTCTCTGTTGCTCCTCTCTGCCCTGTTTACTCTTCACACCTGAGCAGGCATACAAATAAACCTGCAGTGCTGCCACAGAATGCTCAACACTCAGTCACGATTAATATTTTATTTTTCCTGCAGCTGACTGAAGAGCTTATGCAAGGAGTAAAAATCAGCAGGTCTCCGGAGACATTTCCTGTGTGTGTATGTGTGCTTGTACGCCAAGCTTGTACTGTACTATTAGTACCAGCCGTTGGCCAAAGTGGGCTCTGCAATAGTTGGCAGGTTGCAATTTTTTTTTAATAAAAGGGTTCAGAGCTGGGGATATGTATCCCTCCATCTGTTTACTTGCTTCAGATAATTAGTAAAATATTGGTTACAATGCCAGCAGTGTACTAATGGAAGGTGTCACGATTCCTTCTTTGGCTCAGTGTCACCTCTCTCCACTGCAAAAACACCTCAGCAGAATCTGCCCCACTTATACATGGGATATCCCAGCACTGTGTTGCTGCTGTGCAAACACTGCAAAAGGACATATTGTATTCCAATTGTCCTTTTCTGCCTTTTTATCATATAAAAAGAAACAGAATTTAAAGCTATACTCAGGTATATAAGAGTTTCCATTATTACTTTATGCAATGTTCATGAAGGCTTAAACTTGAAAAAGTTAGCTTTTGTTTAAGAGGTAGAGAACTAAAACTACCAGAATGCCTAGTGCTACAATGCCCCGCTGGTGGGTGATTAAAATGCAGCTTGGCTGTTAATCTTCAGGAAACAATATGGTGGCTGGCTGGTAACAAACATTTTGAAATACAGTTAAACAGCGAACTAATTTTGTTTCTGAAAACATTTCAGGTGAGAAATGGGCATCACGGTAACAGAATCTTTGTTTATATTTGATTACCTCTGCTTACTTTAAGCATTTTATCTGAGTTTTAGAGGGAGGGTGTAGGTCTCTCTCTCTGGATCAGCTTCTGGTCCATGGTGGTGGGAATATGAAAATTTGGAACAATCTAATAGTTTAAGCAAAACTCTACAGCCGGTGAAAATTTAAGCTCAGCAATAAGCGGGGGAAGGAGGAAAGACATATATGTATATATATATATATATTCAAAAGTAATACATGTGAGCAAAAACCTCACACTGTTCTCTTTTCAACAGAGCTGACAAGAACAGACAAGCTGATTTCGGCTCATGACGGATTTCTTTGTATGGCCATCTGCTCCAGGCACATTACGGTAAGTGTTTACATTACCTATCCTACACGGTTACATTTAGGTACATGCAAATGTAAGGGAAATTTAATATTGGTTGCCAATGTTGTACATTTCTCCCCGATTTTGAATCATATTCTTGCTGGAACATGTCCAGTTATGTTTTAAAGCTTTTACTGGTGATTCCTCAAGAAAGTGCCGCTATACTCCATTACATTCATTCCCTGGCTGCAATGAGGGTGCAGATACACTGAGAGTGCAGATACCGAAGACCCCGACATCACTGACCAATCAGAGCAGACTGGTCTTTTTCAGGAAGGGGCCTTAAGAGACAAACGTTAAAACAGAGTGTTTCAGACAGAGAGTGAATATAGGTATTCCAGCAAAATCATGGTTGTTTTTAAAATAAGTAGCCCTATTTAGGGTTAAGGAGCCTGTGTTGTCATGGCTCTAACAATGAGGTAAAGTTAGGGAACAGCCTTGATTTAAAGACACCTGATATTGACGGTTAGTTGGTCAGCTGACAACAAAAAGCTGTCTTTTCCAAAGATGAGTCATGAGTCACACAAAACAGTAACAAAAATAGAGATTCCCAAAGACAGCCAATTTGACTCAGTAATGGGAGTTGACAGGACCAATGTTTATTTAGATTGCTACCATGAGCTTACATTAGCGACCAAAGGCTACGACTATAATAATAAGATTTCTTCTATCAAAAGTTATAGCATTTAATTCTGTACATGACCGTTGTATACAAACTTATTACAGCAATAAGACTATCTATCTACAGTGCAATGTTTAACCAAAGCATGCTGTCAGTACTTGATTCAAAAGCGAACATAGTAAATTTTGCATTGAAAAAATATCTCCACAATAACAAAAACATTATGTAAACTGTGCCACAGCTCTGCTGGAACTTAATCACCGCATTAAACCAGTGAAAAAAACACATGAATCATTGCAGCAATAATGGAGTTGGAAGCTGACATGAGCAGCGTTGAGTCAATTGTTGTGCAACACTCACACAGTTCATTGTTAACACCCTTGACATCAAGTCATTAGTGATCTGCAGCGTGAGTACATGACACATGCTTGGCATTTATATCAAACAACACATTTACATTACACCGGCTGCTCCTTTTGACATCTGCCCACATTAAAACACTCCTACAAAGCCAATCTCTCACCGTCTCCCGGCAGCGAAAACCCCAGTTCATACACGTTATATCTCAGCAGATCAGCTGCCATTCACTCAGTCCTGCAGGAGGCAAAGGAGGCCATGGATGTATGTTTGACCGAGCCAGGGAGTGTAAAGCAGTGGCTAAATCTCTGTAAGCAGGCCCTGGCACTACTCCCCAATTGCCTGCCTGCCTGCTGTGTGGGCAGGGGCCTGGAGGGGACTAATCCCTTGGCATGGGCACGGGTCACACATGTTGATGTGTATGTCTGTGTGCGCATGCAGAAGACCCAAGCCGCAGGATGAAGACAGAACCTGGCGACACATTCAGAAAGCCCCGACTAATAACGTGCACCGCCTTCCATGCTTAACTAGCGGCCTTCACATAAAGTCTTGGATGCTCCTCGGAGATGACGGGTAATGTTTTTGGAGGTCTGCCTCATACTGTACCGACAGGGACAGCCCTGATCTTACATAACCTCGGTCTGCTGGAGATTGCGCTTGAGTTTGAGGCCTTTGACCCTTACATGCTGCTCGGTTTTTGCTTAAGTGGGCAGCAGCCGTGATTTTGAACATTGACATGCTGTTTCAGCCTCGTCAACCTGTGTGTGTAGATGGCCACAAGGGCATGGCAGCTTTCCTGTCTGTTATCTTGGCAGTGAAGGTGACCCACAGCAGGCCTGGAGGCAGCAAGAGCAGCTTCTGCTCTGCAGCCTCACGAGTCCCCCAACACACGTGTGTATATGTGTGCTGTTTGTAATTTTAAGACGACATTGCACTCAAGTGTTAAAAGGTTTTAGGAAATGTGCGTACTCACTTTCTTGATGAAAATGTCGATACTACTCTGTCTGTCAACATCTGCCTACTAGCACTTCTAAAGCTCACGATATAATAAAGACATTATATAATTTTATTTTATTTATTTAATCTTTATTTAACAAGGATGGTCCTATTTAAATTAAAAATCTGTCTTTCAAGGGAGTCCTGCAGCCAAGTTAGGCAGCAACTCAAGATAAAGAGTGATTTTAAACACATAAAAAAGAAGTAGAAGTAAACACTACAATATAAAATATACTAAAGGACAAAGTTAAGTATAACCCAGTTATCCAAAATATCAAGTTAAGCATTACGATTCTATCTGTAACAGGAAGCCAGCTTACTCATTACTTACTCTGAATATGTGGAAGTATGTGTATATGGGTGTATGTGTGCATTTATGTATATATATATTATGTACATGTGAGTGAATGTATGTACACATATGTATATTTCAATAGGTAAAGAAAAAGGAAGCCAACACTGAAGTACCAAAAAGGCAGTTCCTAAAAATGGTCACCAGATGCTGGCAACAAAACTGAGGACTTCCCCATAGACCCCCTGTTAAAATGTCCAACTTGACAGCAGAAATAAGCATGTTTACAGCCTGGTACAAAAAAACAGGTTTGGTGTCGATACAGCTAATTTTAACCTTTGTGACTGCTTCATTTTTTTATATACCTCACCCGTTTACATTTAATTAAGGCTGCAAGTTGTGCAGTTGAGTGACAGTAGGGTGCCATCCATTGACAAGACGCAATCATAGCCAAAACATTGGTTACCTGATTTTAAACATGGTATAACCCGAGATTTACAAAGAATAGCTGTAGCTGAAAATAGCTGTTTTGACGGAGAAGCTGAGGACACTATCTGCAGACAGGCTGCCACTCAAAGCAGCCCTGCCCTTAAATATGCGTAACTTTTAGCCCTAATAAAATGTAAATGGTTGAGTTATATAAAAATTCACCCCTGTATGATTGTCATAAATGTTGAAATTAGCTATAGAGTTCACAACAGTTTTTTGTACCAGTACTTGTACTTCTGTGTTGGCTTCATTTTTCAACCCCAAAGGTTGCCACTTGACTAAAAGACACTTTAGGAAGTTGGAAATTCACTTCTTCCGGTAAGTTCATCTTGATTTAATGGTTTTAGGCCTTATTTTTGCCTGTGAAAATTAGCATTAGCCTTATTATTATTAATATTATGACACATAGGCCTAGTTGTAAATGTGCCATGCTAACTAAGCTAGCAGTTAGCGTTAGGGTTATCTAAACCCTCTCGTCCACATGAGCAAAATGCCACACTCAAAATGGGAGACTACAAACCAATCGGTGACATCACGGTGGCTACGTCCATTATTTTATACAGTCTATGAACCCTCGGCTAAGAATTAGCCTCGCAAATAACACCCTGTCAAATCACAAATTGTAGTTTTTAAACCCAAGTTTTGTACTGATTAAAAAACAAGCTTAAAAAATGCTGGTAGGTGGATTTTGTTAAATTCACCTTTTTTGTCTGTTTCCACTGTTTCTAGTCTTTATGCTAAGCTATGTGCAGTGTCTCCCAACTGTAGCTTTATATTTAAAGTGACGCACATGAGCGTGATAATCATCTTCTCATCTAACTCTCTGTAACTCTCTAAGTAAGCAAATAAGTGCATTTCCTAAAATGTGGAACAATTTCTTAAAAGTTTTTTTAAGTGGAAACATCATCTGCTTTTAATTGAATGGTCCAAAACTATTAAAAGTTCAGTAATGGGAAGTGACTTAATTATTCTGGGAGCAGTGCATAAATACAGCTGGGTAATAACACAGGAGATCTGCATTACAGCAAACAGCAGGGCGACAGGGCTTTTCTTACCTTTAACACTGCTACAAAATGTGCCGTACAAACAAGTAACTTTTAAAAAATGGATAAAAGGGATAATATCTTGAGAATATCTATTCCGTTTGTGGTGCATTTTCCTAACTTGCGCTCCATATCAAAGTATAAAGCCTATTCACATATTGCTCTTTCCATAGAGCACACATATTGGAGGGTAAAAAAAAAAATCTAATGATTTCCTGTAACACAAAGTGACAGCTCCAGGTGACAACAGCTAACACCAAATAATAGGTGAGCAACAACACCTGAGCTTCAGTGGTCACACAGAGCCTCCAGGACTGCAGAGTCCTCAGTTGGCCTGTTGGGTGACACATTTGCAGGGCTGCCAACTATCAAACACTAATTAGGGGTGTAGTGGGAGCTAAATCCAGCTCCACTCAGCATTTTAAGCTGACATATACATTTGTGGGAAATTCATGACACACAGAAGTGAAACAAGGCTCTTTCATTTTAATGCTTTTCTGAATGCACAGCAAAATTGATTTTTCCCCTTATAATGGTAATTGTTTGCTTTATAGTGATCACTGACTGCAGGACATATTTTACACACATTTAATTTACTACTGCCACACTGACATAAAGGTCCCCATTACATTATTCATTTCTGGTATGTGCAGGTCCAACAGCTCTGTTTGTGTGAGGCAATTTTCTGAAGGGCAAAATGTATAAACCATTATAATCTTGGCCAGAAGAACCTTTAGGCAATGATAAATTATATCATGGTTGCAGATTTGGAAAGGAGGGGAGGGGGCTGAAGATCCATAACCTCAATTATTCAGCATGATATCAAAATGAGGATAGCAGGTGAGATGCAGGCCAATTATTAAAGGGGCTGTGCTGTTGAACCAGGGGTGTAGATTTGGCTCTACTTCCACATTTTTGTATTGTCTGCCACCCACGGAAACAAAAACTATCTTAGTTCATCATGAGAAAGACCCACCCCTCTCTCTCTCTCAAACTCAGACCAAACTCTGATCAAACAGTAAAACTACGCAGAGCTAGTTAAAAATACAAACTAAGATTGTGTTACTGTGTTATATATTTTTCGCCTCAGATGTTGTCAGAAGCATGTTTTAGCTTACTGTTTCACTGTAATACGAGATCACTAGTTAATAGCTAGCTGCCATTGTCTTAAACGGACGAGTTCACAGTACATCACCTGACAGCGTGGATGTTTATTGGTCTGTTGTGGTGCAGTGCATTCTGGTATTTGTAGGTTTTCTACCTCTTGATCAAAAGCTTATACCATAGTCCTTTTCCTCTGTTTTCTCTGGTCATATAGCACCAATTTCTTTGTTAAATTTATTGAAAGATATCATTTCAAAAGCATTTGCATATTTCCACTGCGTCGACATTAGTTAAAAAAAAGTACAAGAAAATAAACTTAAAAATCCAAAACAAATACACAAACAAAAGAGAATACAAAAACAACACATAAAAACACACACAAAAAAAAAAACAAGAACAAAAAAGCAAGGAAATTACCTTAAAAAGTGCTTAAAAATTACAATTCTGTAACATCCGCAACATTTCTTACTAAGTTGCTCGTTGCCTTTTTCACCATGTTTCTGTAAGAAATCGAACCAAATTATCCCAGGCTTTAAAGGTTTAAAAACTTGTGACAGGCTTGTGAATAAAGCTCAAGAAAAGTGATGACAATCCAGGTAAATAAGGGTTAAACACTCAACCGGCAACATTACAAAATCTACCAGATCTGCTATGAGCATAAGCAAAGGCAACTGAGGGATACCAAAAAAAGGCTCTGGACGTTAATATCTTTATCACAAAATACTTGCCAGATTGCCCTTGTGACGTTTAAGTGTAAATTATTTGTATTGTACTGCATGTGTAATTAGACAGCTTTCATTTATTGCATATTTATACAGTGCACTGTATAGCTGTACTTGCTTATGATGAATGTTATAGTATAGTAGGAAATGAGTTTTCTATTTTATGTTTTCTAAGGTGGACACCCCCCCCCCTTGGCCAGCGGATCGCCCCCCAGAGATGGCTCTGTGGTTACGGCCTTGCTCGGCACCCAGCAAGATACTGGCTCTGGTTTCATAACACAGCAGTGGTAAGATCCGCGTGTCCTGTGTTGTTTTCAGCAGCGTGATAAGGCTCGCCTCGCCGCACAAATCTAATCTGTGCGTTTGATCTCACGGCCACGCGCAAAAACGTGAAAGATTTACAGACTCCAGGGTGACGAGCAGCTGTCCGGAGGGTTACAAGGTGGACAGTGGAGGAAAAGAGGAAGGATAGCATGATTTTTTTACTGGCTGATTTCACATGCAGTGCTCGGGAAAGTTAAAGGGGCCCGGTCTCATTGAAGGGCGCAGAGTAGGAGGGCAGCTGGGAGCTGATAGTCCTCTCTCATCAGCACAGGCTTTTCTGCACTGAGGAGGAATTCATGTGAAGTGGGAGGCGCCCGAGCGAGGCGAGCGGCATGACTGCTGGCCGAATTTAACAATTAACCTTGATGAACACAGATTGGTTTCACTTAACAGGCGCAGGTGCGTGGAGTTTGGCGCAGCTGAGCGATCCCACGTTTGTGACTGACGCATTTTATGCCAAACACAGAAACTACACGGAGAGAGGATATTGCAGCTGATGTGTTTTTTTCTGAACGGGACAGGATTGCAATGGGAGTCCGTCCGATACCCATCCTCTTGCAGAATCCAGGAGCACTGCTGATTTGATTTGGAGACCTGTATCGGAATTTGACCGCCTTGTCATTGCCCAACAGCAGCTGAAAGGCATCTCCTTAACAAGAAAGGACGCTTCACTACTCTCCATCTGCACACCCGGACGGCTTGAAATGAGGACCATTTCCCGGCTGTGTTCCGTGTGAAGAGGCAAAGCGGGGCGGCAGTTTCTTCGGCTCTCAAGGACGAAACAAAAAAAGTGGCCGCCGGCCGAGCTGCGAAGCATGGAGCGGGACGACACTGACACCGCGAGCGCGTCCAAAAAGACAATAATTGCGAAGATATTTAAAGTTCGCAAGAGGAGGGAGATGCTTTTCGTGCAGGTGTGCTTTATCTGCAGTGTCCTCTTCGTGGCGTGGAGCATGTCGGCGCTGTTGACCAAGACAGGTGAGTAGGGGAGAGATGCACCGGGGCGCTGGGAACGGAGGACGGTCTGAGCTCAGATATCTGCAGTAAAAACATGCACCTACACGTTAATTGTAATTTTCACAAGCAAACATGTCAAGGGCATGAGATAAAAAGCATCATAATGATTTGCTTTTTCCCAAATAGGAGCGTCTCCAAAATGCGTATGCTCTGATTGTGCAATTTAAATGAAGTATGTAGTTTATGTTAAATGCAGTAAATAGCCCAAGATGCGTTCGATGCTTTTGGCCCATCACACTCTGCAGAAAAAGTCAGCTGCACATGTTCAATATCACGTTACAACGTTTTTCTTTGATCCCAATGTTGGATATATGCGTCTGTTTGTCCGCGTATGCCGCAGTGTGCGCGCCGTAGCAGCGGCACGTTTTTAATTTGAGAGGCAGTCTCATGATCACGGCACACCTCCTGCTCCACATGCACACAGCGATAACCGATCCCACAACAACGAGCCCGATTTTTGGGGATTGTTTGCCTTATTGTTTGGGCGCCACGCACATCGTCGGTCACACTACACTGGAGCTCAGGATGGTGGTTAATGCTGGCATCATCGCGTCTGGCCCGGGGTTTCACACAACACCGCACACACACCGGATCACCTCAACCACACTCGAGCATCATCACGCTTCCAGGCTCCGCATGGCCATCGAGGGATGCTGATTTTACGCATTTAAAGAGGGGAGGATAAACATTAGGAGGGGTGAATGTTGCAATATTCTTAAATCCTCGAGGTGTGCGTGGTGCAAACGACTCAGATGGCTGATCATGCATGTGATTTTTTTCCCCCTATGCAGTCACACACACACTCCAAACAACATGCCCTCCAATGCACACATGTCAAAACTCTTACCTCGGGCTCGTGCAAACACTGACACGCAGAGCATCCCACACACTGTTATGTAATCTAACGAGCAACCTTGACATTTTGCTGGTGAAGAATGATATCTGACACACACCACCGGGATCAGAGGTTAACTAGACAAAACACCCTGCAGGACTGCTCATGTGAAGGCAGAACTGTGCATGAATGTTGCACTCATTTTTAGTGCAAGGGAGCTGTAGGAATTATTGCATGTGGGCATAAAAGAGAAGAGGAGCTCGGTGTTTTATTTTTTTTTTTTTTCCCCTCTCAAAGTGCTTCTAACCCTAAGCCTTAGCCCCAGACCCTGCCGTGGGATCTGTCCATCTGCAACCACTTAGGGCCCCGGGCTGAAAGCAGCTAAATTCACCACTGCCTGACTGTAGATCTCTAACTGATGTATTGGGAGTTTTATTAATTACATTAAAAACAACAAGAGGCTTAAAAGATTATTCTGGAATGATATCATACAACGAGTGCAAATCTCTTATCTCCAAAGGCAGGCACTGGGAGCCAAAGTAAGCCCCCCTCTGTCACTAATGGCTTGCCTTTTTTCATTTAATCAAGTTCGCCTGACCCACACGGTGATCGTCATGTGGGGGTATTTGACAGAAGGCGTTTCTTGTGAGCCAGTTTGACCACCAGCAGCAGCGGTGGTGGTGTTGTTGGGATTTCAAGGTGACATGCGTGAGAAGTGTCTGATGAGAGAAATCCCCTCTGTGCCCACAAGACCCAAAGCTCACAATAATCAGATCTGTCTAATTGAATAGCTGTGGCCTTCTCATCTTTCATCCATCACACTGGGAGCATGCATTTGTCACGTCACAGTGAAAACCTGCGCCTCGTGCTCGCCACCCATTTGATTGATAGTAGTGTGGGGGAGTGTTGATGTGCTGAACGGTCCAGATGGATGGGATTTGATGTACTACTCCTGGGTTACATCTCCATAAAGAGGGGTGGGGCGCAACATGCTGTCATGCATATTGATGGGCTGTGGCGTGCCACAGAGCTGTGTGAGGGAGACTTAAGAACAGGTGTTTTTTTAAAAGCAGGACAGGGCTCAGCTCTGACAGGTAGCTGTAGCAAGCAGACAGTGATGGTCGGACGGGCGGGGTCAGGGGCGACAGGAAGGTGAATACTGGTATGAGGAGAGTGTCTTCACTGCACAGAAAGATTGATGGATGGTTGTCCTTGGTCCATCTCCTGGCTGAGCTGATTGGACAGAGGATGACATTACCACTGTGCTGTTGTTGCTTGAGCACTCTTGTCTTTCTGTGCTACTCAATATAGACTGAAAGAAGTGTATTCCCAGGCTTTTTTTTTGTTTTTTATCCCATTTGAGCTCATTAATGGAACTGCTGTTGTCAGAGTCTCTCATTGGCCTCATAGCTGTGTGTACAATATAAAAACAGTCTAACACATCTAAGATGTTTCTATTTGTAAAACAATTTTTAAAGGACTGTCTGTCATAAAAGTAAAAATCCATATTTTTCCTCTGACCTGTTCTGCCATTTATCAATCCAGATTGTTTTGGTGTGAGTTGCCAAATGTTGGAAATAGCTGAAATGCTGAGATGTCTGCCTTTTCCTTTTCCTTAGTATAATGGAACTAGATGCCACTCAGCTTGTGCTCAAAATGCCAAAAAAAATAATAGAAATCCAGAAATCATGATCCGTTCGTTCCACATAATCCACGGACCTTGTTAGTAGTTCCATGTAGGAACTATTTTCTTTCTACTTACCTACACCCGGCAACTATATCAGCAGGCAGATGAGGGCGAGCATCTATTCACCGAGCACCACCGAACTCGCTAATGTTACAACTCAGCTGAATGAATTGTTTGGTGGGTGTAGTTCAGTAGAGAGAAAATATTTCCTACTTGAAACTGCTCACAACAAGGTCTGTGGATTATGTTGGGTAACCGGGTCATAATTTCTGGCGAGAGACATTGGTGTTGACTTTTTTGTTGATTTTGGCGCTTTGAGCTCCACAAGTCAAATGACATCTAGTTTACTTGGCAGCTCAAACCAAAACAATCTAGTCCGATTTATTAAGCTAAAGGAGTGGGACAGCTTTGTATTGTTAAAGGAATACTCCACCTCTCAAATTCTAATTTGTATATCAGTTAGTGTATTGATGAATTTGTGAGGAATTTTTTCCCTTTTTTTTGGCTTTTCATGCCTTTATTGTGATGCAGTCAGAGAGTGATGGGTACAGTAAATGGAGAATCCAGAAATGGAGAAAATTCTGGATTGACAACAGCAGAACTATACCTGAATATCTCTTTACAAACACTCCCACAAGTCTTCTTTGTCCGGTTGTATGCATTTTTATGCATTTTGGCATGAACATTAAAATTTAGCAGCGTAGGCACGCTACTTTTTGGTGTGTGAGATTCTTTACGCAGAAAGTGTTTTAAATAGTAACATTTTAGCAAAAATGCATCAACACCAGTCCAACACACTACAGGCCGTAGTTTACCTCCAGCCAGCCTAGATTTACTTATAGAATCACGTCTTTATCATTTTTCTTTTTAGATGCTTGACAGGAAGCTGGCAGCCCATGCTCACAAAAACACATGCATGCGTCCCGCCGTGTTTCGTCTTCCAGGAAAACCTCATAATCTGTGTTTTTAAAGATTTCATGGTTGTGGTCAAGTGAATTTACACATAACAGCCTGTAGAATTTGCATTTAAATGGACTGTCATGCAAGTTGTTTCCCAAAAAATTCAAACAGTCCACTGTGTCCAAATCGGTGTGTAGCGTAAAGTGAAACAGTCCATGCATCCCACACGTGACTGTTATTATGATTATGCGTGACAAAAAGTGATCACCTCTCATCTTCATGTTATCAGGCTTTATGTTGTTAAAATGTCACCTTTGCTAGAATGACATGAAAGAAAAGGGACAAGATCAGAGGCAGCAAGAGGAGTGAAACTGAGCTGGTTAGTGAGGAGAAACAGGTTGGAGCAATGACTGGAGGGTTTGGTCTTTTGGATTGGTGAGCTGTGGGAAGCAGCTGCAGTCGCCTTGTGTACAATCTGTTTGTCCAATGCCTGCTGATCATCAGTCTGTCCAACTATACTGGATTGAAAGCCATTTAATGAAGACATTTCTGTGTCAGTTCACCTAAAATAATATGAGGTCGAGGTATAGGTTACTTTAGAATAAGCACTAACTGGAAGGTGGGACAGCAGAAACTGTGTAATGGCGCCTAAAAACTAATTTGACTCATGTTTGGTGGGTGGACAAACATGACTCCTGCTGGACGTGGGCCTTTTTTTTTCCTCCTCGAATAATAGTGAGCAGTGAGCAGCTTTGAGTAGAGTTAATATCTGTCTCCATCACGGGTATTCGGGTACATCCCTAGTATACACCAATACCGATGTATATGTAATGAGTTAATGTCAGTGGATACATTGGTACTGTACTGTACTGTATTGTATCCAAAACCCCTTTCCCAATGTACAAAAAACACTTATATCTGCTAACATCTGGCATAATGGAAAAGGTCACAATCTGTATTCACTCCCATAACATATAAATGTGCAGTAGTCACGGGTATTTATTGGCTTCAGCAGTGATGGAATTACAACACCTGGGTGGACATACTAATTTTAGCCCCTTTTCCCTTTACAAGGACACACCGCCACAAAATACCATCCATCTCCATCCAAGCAGTGCTCAAACGTCGTTCCAAATTAGCCACTAAGTTTGAGAGAGACTGAAAAAAAGATATAAAAAGTAAACACCATAACATGCCGCTTTCTCCTGTTTACTACCCTGTTTTCTAGCTCGTCTGTAAAGGTGACGTGACAGTAAGAAAAAAAATGACAGAAATACATATTTATTTACTGCTGAGCTGCGTAAACAACTCTAATGTCAATGGAAAAGGGGCATATTTGTATTTGGTTTTCCGGCATTTCAAAAAGCTGTAGACACACGCTAATTTGGACGGAAAAGGGGGACAACATTTTTTTGATGCTATAAGCATTAAAATGTTCCTAGATGTACTATTGTAAATGTATTGTTTTGTTTCACAGTTCCTCAATTTGTTACCCTTAAAGTAGTAGCTGTCTCCTTTCTATTAACCTTTACTTCTGCAAAATCATTGCCTGACGTGGAATTAGTCTCCTGAGACTAAGAGATCATACGGACACATTCACATGGTCAGTGAGTCATTTATACTGAGGTCATGTGAGTCTTTCACAACCACTGTGTAACCTGCCACCTACAGCCAGACAGAGGTAGTCTGAACAACTTGAATCTGAATCAAACACAGACCATCTGTCCTCTGAGTTTTCCCCAGTGAACTGCTCATAATTGCATATAGAGCAATGCAGTTTAATCATCCTGCAACTAGTTACTGCTCTTGTCAATACAACATTGCATTTGTGTTGTGTCATTGCATAAAATGTGCGAGTTTAAAACGCCGCTCGGCTCGTTGGTATGATTTTACATAATAGATTTGGGACAGCAGTTTTTTATGTCCTCATTATGGAGGCTTAAGAGCAGTTTAATGAAAAATGAAACTTGTATGCTCCTCCTCCCACTCACCCGCCCGAAAACATAATGGCACAGCAGCTGCATGTTGATGTGTTTTTGCTGCCGCCGGGTGAAAATGTCATATCTACAGAAACAAAAACTTTTAAAGGATTAAAGAAAAGCAACCTTATTTGGATTAATGACCGTGATCATGAGCATGGATGTTTTGGGTCATACTCTGTGCTAGAGCGGCCATGTTATTTTTTTTTATTTTATTTTTTTTTTTACAATGTGCAAAATGGAGTTTCAAGGTCTCCTTGCGGCAAAAGCTTTGCGGCTTTTAGAAGTGTTTCCAGGAGATCTTTGGCATAAAGCTCTATGTGCTGCAAACTGGCACAGTCAACTACAAGCTTATTTTATTTAGGCTGAATGTATGATATTCAGAGCTGTTTTGTTTTCTGTTGCAGGCCATGGGATGATCGTAGAGAGACATCCAAATCATGAACCCTGGGGAAGAAGGCTAATGGCTTCAACGCCGGACAACGAAACCGAGCAGAAGAACTGTTCAGAGCCAGGTATGCTGTGAGATTAAAGCTTTTTTTTTATTAACAATGGATTAAGTGACTGTGTGATGTGGTAAAGGTTGCTTATATTGATGAACCAAAAGAAAATTGCCCGATCCTGCAGCCCTGCAATGTTGTTTTCCCAGAAAAAAAGCCCTGAAAAACACACTGTACACCACCTGCCCAGCACCAAACAGCAGGCGAACAAAATGAGCAACTATCTGGTGAACGCAGTAGAGACAGATATTTCCCTCGGGAAACAAACCAAGCTTAAAGAAGAGTGAATATTTGACTTTATATATGTCAGGTGGGCAAAAACATGACTGCGAATTCATGGTAACGTTGCTCCGCGTGTTAACAGGAAGTGGTTTTCTAACATGTTTGCTGTAAAGAAATTTTGAGGTCTCAATAGGCACGCCATGAAATTTCATCGCCATGAAATTTCATGCCTATACCAGTGAAATTCTACAATTCTCGATACCCAATTTAGCACCATGATAAAAACAAACCATAAATCCCATCTACTTGAATTCCTTTATTAAAAACATTTAAATTATATTGTAGATCTGCAGGCCAGCGTGGGTCCCTATTATTTTGTAGGTACAAAATATATGTATTACTATATAGCCTACTATATTTTAATATATTATATTATGTTTAATATATAAAATATTATGTAATTCTAAGCTGACAAAACAAACAACAATATTGGCCTTCAGGGCAAAAGCCATAGCAGCATTTCTTTTTGACAAATAATGGCCAGTATAGAGAGCGATGTTCACAATATGTATATATATATGATTATTTAAGCCTGGATGACATTTAACAGTTTGCTTTTTAAATAATCTCCCTGTATTTGTGTTTTTATAAGCCATGTGGTCGTGGTGACGTAAATGCTGCCGCCGCTGCTCAGATTTAGCGACGTATCTGCTTGCTATGATACCCATCAAATGGTGTGCAGACTCTGCCTACTCGGCTCACACTCCTCCTCAGCCTTGAATGGCTGGGTGACGGTGACGAGCTGAACATTTGTTAGCTCTCAGCAACAAGAAAAATGCCAATGTGCAGCACTCGGCGCAAAATAGATACTCAGCACCTCTGGTAATTTTAGCATAGTGTAAATATGTGGCGCTCATACTGTAAAGAGTTAAGTCTCTGCTGGCTCCTGGGGATAAAACCATTTTGTCAATGAGTCGAGGTGGAGTTGTCGCTGTAGCTGCCCATATCACCATCCTCCACATATTGTTGTTCTTCTGTGCTGGTTGATTGCCCCTCTCTTTGGTATTTAACGGCAGACTACAACACTCGTAGGCACATATGTTGCTGCGTCAGCTCTGGAAGTGTTGCATCCTTGGTAACTACACTACTGGAGAATCACGAGTGCACGCGTTCTGAATTTTGGCATCCACTTAGTACCAAAGTATAATTTCTGATAACGTTCCCACATGAGGTGTCAATGCTGTCACCAGCTTGTACTGTTTTCCCCAAGCATGAAAAAAAAATCAGTGAAAACTGCTTTATATGAGTAATTTTACTCCAATCTTATAGTCAAGATCACTTGTGTCAAAAGTTGAGAACAGCAATGCCAGAACAAATAAAATGGTTATGAAGACACATTAAACCAGGAAATTAATTTTCAAATGCAATGGTATATTCTTGTAAAGTTTGATGTTGATCTTTATGCGCTCTATGTATGTAATGCACAGAGAATGACTTTTTCAGTCAGAAGATACTTAATACACAAGACACTAATGTTACGCTCTATTTACTGGGATGTATTGTTCTAAGAAAAATGACACATCATAAATATTGTAGGAAAAACTGAGTTTTTATGTCGATAGGCTGCTTTAATTCATCTCCTTACAGAGTCTCTATTGTTGTGTCTCAGTTTAGATCACTTGCGCTGCAATAAGCTCTGAAAGGACTACTAAAAGGGTCAACTATTGATTGTGTTACAGCGTCTTTGGTACTCTAAAAGGAATAAGCATTTTCTATAATTAGTAATACTGGACTCTATGCTGACAGTTCCACTGATGCTGCTGACATCTGCATCAGGCTATGGAAAACATTAAACATACTGTTTTTTTTTATGATATTATTGATTGAAATGTACTGACAGCTTTGGCAAGAGATTTGTTTGTCTTAGTTTGTCAGTTCAATGTCATTTTAATTGCCTCAAAAACACAGGTTCATTTGAGCTTCATGTGATCCTGCATGACTCAGAGGGGAAAACATAAAACTGTCAGGATTAGAGGTTTAGTATCAATAGGCCATTTCATGAAAAATATACACCAGCTTCTTCTGGTGCTGTGGCCAATTGACTACACAGGGTTTACCTGCTCTTACCACAACTCTAAATCTAAATTCATGAGGTGGAACCATGTAAGACCTGTTCAGGAGACACATCACTGTGTGGAAGAAAGCGTGCCTACCGCTCATAGACGAAAAGCTTGTGCTCATGGCAGACATGTAAACATTAATGTTGTCCCCCTCGGCTGACCTGTAACCATAAACTGTATACAAAAATGGAAGTAGCCATCGCAAAGTCATCCGTTGGTTTGGGGACTCGTGTTCATGTGTTTCTTGCTTTTTTGGAGGCAGAAGTGACTATATTTCGAAAGAGGGTGGACATTACCCTACACTAGCCTCTAACTTAGTTTGCATGGTGCATTTACAATCTATGGTTAACTGTGATAATACTAATGTTATTTTTTGCTGGCGAAAGACAGGCTATCAAAGCATAATGTACCATTATTTACCAGAAAAAAACAACTGAACATCCCACAAAGGGGTCTCTTGGTACAACTTACCGCTGAACAAGACCTTTTTTAGACGTTACAGTTATATGTGGTTACGCCATAGTTACGTTACCTAAACAATGCTGTCAACGTGGTAGTGACTTGTCAGTGGACGGCACCCATCTGTCCCTTAGGGTTGCAGCAATATACCAGTTTTAAGGAATACCGTGGTATGAAAATTGATGGTTATCATACCGTGTACATTTACTTATCCAAGGTTAAGACAAAAAAGCAACTAGGTGGAAAATGTTACCTAAGCATTCACATTTCCTTTCCTCCTCAACCGCCTGTCGGACTTTTTACACATAACGCTGTTTACAAAATGTTTTAAGTTCTGTTTTTATTCCTGTAAGGGTCATTGCAACTTATAATAGGCCTACTACTACTACTACTAAAGATAATTTTGTAATTGAGTGAAACTGTATATTTCATTAGATGGTTATCGGACTGAAAATTTCATATTGTTGCAACCCTACTGACAATTAAAGCAACCACACCTTTAGTTATGCATAACTTTTGGCTGTCATGAATGCTGAAATTGGCTATAGAGACAAAAAACAATTTCATTCCAGACTGTAAATGTGTTTATTTGTGCTGTAAAGTTGGGCATTTTAACATGAGGGTCTATGGGGATTTATTCATTCTTGGAGCCCATTCAAAGAATTGCAGTTTTTGGCACCTCTGGATTGGCTTCACTTTTTCGGCCCTGGGGGTCGCCTCTTGGCTGTAAAGTTTGCGAGCTCAGTGGTGCTAGGTGAGCTAGCAGTAGATACACGCTTCCTTCTGTGCAGTGATGCGATTGGTGGGTGTAGTTTAGTTGGAAAACAAAGTTCTTACATGAAACTGCTCACAACAAGGTCTGCCAATTATCTTGAGTAACCGCGTCATTATTTCTGGAAAGAAGCATTGATGTCGAGTTTTTCAAACTTACTTTTTGCATTCTTTGAGCATCACAAGCCAAGTGACATTTAGCTCCATTATATTGGAGAGAAGGCAGACATCTTCTAGCAAAACAATCTAGATTGATAAATCGTACTACAGCTAAGAAGAAAAATATGTATTTTTGATTTTAGGGTGAACTGTCCCTTTAAGCCCTGGGAATAATTATTTTTTTCTAAATTAGGTGCAACTCAATATTTGGATTTGTATTACTATTTGTGTTTGGCACGCACAGGGATGACACCAGGGCGCAGACAATTTAGGAAGTAATTTAAAAATATACCTTTTTTTTTTTTTCTGCATCATCACAAGTGACCCGGTGAGGACTAACTGGATTTTACTTCATTACTGGTCACAGCAGGCAGAATCCCTCAGAGATTAGTGAGTCATTGGTGCTGTAGCCTGCTATTTTACATAGAAACAAGCAAAACAAACATTTATACACCAGTGACTTTAAAAGTGTTCACATTTAAACGGTCACAACACTGGAATAGTTCTGAGTCACAGTGGGGTCCCATTGAAATGAGTGCCAAATGACAAGATTATGTGCTAAATTTTCCTCCTAATCCTCCAGGATTACCTTTTTTTTCCATTCAAATATCTTCCGCACCGGAGGCACCAGACTGTACTTCACATTCCACACATTTCTCATCGGCTCTAGTCCTCTTTCCTCTGATCACACCACTGCTCTGCATCGTCACTGTGAGCTGATCATATGACTCTTTGTTCTTGGGTCTTGGTCTTGTGAATAATCCTGTCATAGATGCAGATTTCAGCCACCTCAGTTGCCCTGTTCAGTTGTAGACTGTTTGAGTAACTCAGATTGCAACTATATGATAGTCATGCCCAGCTGCAAAGTATTTAATGTTGCCTTTACAGCATAACATACTGCAAGAACAACACTTTAACAAGTAATTTAGACTTTTTTTCCATCTTAAAACGGGGTAATTTTGAGTGGAAATTAATATATATTTCATGATTTATGTAGAAATGAGTCAGTATCTTGAAACAGGACGAGTCTAATCACTACATATAAGAGGCGAGGACTCAAGTCTAGTAACTTGGACTTGAGTCACAAATTTGATGACTCTAGACTTGTTTTGACACAATCAAAGAAGGCTTACAGCTTGACTTAGACTCTGACACCAATGACTTCATTTGGACTTGAGCTTTTTGACTTAAAACACTTGACACCTTCCCACAAGTCCAAAGATTAAAAAATAAGTTATTTAAAAAGTGTGCCACAAATCAGTTCAATTCTCCTCATTTCCTAAAAGAACTAAAGTTACCGCTATTCATTTCCAGCAATTTGACATTTGATTCCCGGGATCTGCTTTGTTTAAATGCAGTCAACAGCATCGAGTCAAGTTGCAAAAGAGAATCAGAATGAACTAAAGTTACGTTACTGGTGGGTAGTCTAAAAAAAGAACAACAAAAAAACTGCGTGGTGGTCAACAAAAAATGAATTGAAGGCAAAAGTTAGGGGCCAGGGGCGCAATAACTTCCAGCTTTGTTTGACATTATAACTTGCTCAAAGAACGGTAAGTTAAGTAGTAAGCTCGTCTTAACATAGCAAGATAATGCTTAACTAACGGTATTACTGTGAAGAGCATTTCATGAGTTGTTTGGGACTTGAGATTAAAAATTTAGGACCTGGAACTTGGTCGGTTTTGACTTGGAACTTCAGCACAAAGACTTGTGACTTGCAGAAAAATTATTTTGTTATACAGACAGTATCAAGAAAATGGCACTTAATTCCAAAAAAGTCTTGCAACTAGTTGATTTGTTTTTGGTAAAATTAAATCACACATTAAGCTTTTTTCATGACATGATTGGACATTATTTCAGACTTTTATTTTAATAATCGTGGCTGTTCTGACTGTGGGTCATGTCAGTTTTGCACTCATCAGCTGCACTTTGTAGTTGTAAATAATGCTCTCTGTTGTCTGTCATTTACATCTCTTCTAAGATGTACTGCTATCAGAAGGCATTGCCTGACTTCATTTGAGCTGTCTTGTTTATTTTATTGTCAACAATTTTTTCATTAGCTTGATTTTTAGTTTGGGCCTTCTTGAGTTTTTATCTTGGTGACATTTTAGTTTGTTTTACTCTCCTTGCATTTTAAATGTGTTTAATTTCATTGTATAACCCTTTGTAACTGCGTTTTTAAAGGTGCTATATAAAAGTTTAATATTAGAGATTTGGGAAACATGACTCCAGCAAATTAGCGTATATGAAAGCAAGCAAGAGTTTTCTAAGACAGAAAAAGAGAATTAGTCTCACATAAATCATTTTAAGCGCGGGTTTCTGAGCCTGACCGACAGTCTGACTGACAACAATTAAGTCGTTCATGTTGCACTTGTCAGGGCAAATTATTGCGAGTGAAACAAAAACCCCTCAGGGACACAAAGAAAGCATGAATCAGAATGGATGTTCATGGTCTGTGAAAGGTCTTTCTCGGATGATAGATTTGTTTACCATTTACACATTTTCCCAAGAACTGAATAGACGTCTTGGTTCTCACAATAAGTGAGGGACATGTTGTTTTAGATCAGACGCGCGTGTTTGTCCTGATTCCCTTTGCAGTTGTTTGTCCAGAGCTGATGATCCAGCAGTGGACGAGTGATGGCACTGGTGTGCATCCCTCTTGGGCAAACGGTGGACAGACCACAGCTCGATTGGCTGAGAATTATTATTGGAGGCTTTTGGTTTTATGCTGAGTGTGTGCAACATCTGAAGCTCAGTTTAATTAAACCGCTGTTTGTGGGCTGCATAGATTACACTCAGCCAGCTTTGGTCTCTCTGCCTTTTCCTCATCATTACTTGTGTGATCAGCGAGGGAGCACTTTCGCGGGTTCACGGGGTGCTAATGTTGTTTCGCTTGTCCTGAGACTTGTGCTGCCATTCATCATAAGTGCCTCCTTTTATTGGCCTTTCAGTAATAACTCCTGTTAAGCATGAGGTGCTGCCCAAAGTGTTTTTGCACTCCCTCTTGACTGCAAGGCTGACACAACCTCTGAATACTCTTTATTTAAGCGTCACATGCAGATCTGAGTCATACCTCCTCTTGAGATGCATTTCCCCTGTAGCAGTCCCATGACGAATGGCACTCTTGGGTTTTCACCTAAATTTAACAAGTTGCATAAACTGTCTGGAACAAAAGTTGCAGCCATTTTTATTTCCCAATTCAAATGTTTTGTGGGCTCTTCCAGGCTGTGTGAGGAGTGCAATCAGAGATGTGCATTTGCTTTTTGAGGTTTACTTGGGGACACAGAATATTAGATTATATTCCCCCATGTGGGACGGACTGATGCCAACTGTGGAGCAAAGAAAATTGGAGAGGGGGCAGAGCGCCGTGGCTAATGTTCTGTGGGAGGAATAATTTGCTTTTAATAAAGATGCTGCTAATACCGTATATTGAAAACTCCCACTTGAGCAACATAATTGGCCCGGCAGAAGTCGACGACGACGGTGCAAAAAAGCAGAAGTGAACAACAAAGCAAAGGTTTTAGTATGGTTCGGTTTGTACTATGAATTAATCCGGCGGGATTTGATTGTAGTGGTTTTAGATATGGAACTAATCTGCTCACGGGCAGAGGGTGCACATGTTGCATGTTGGGCTTGAAAACTGGCGTTGGTGAGGAGGAGCTGTGGGGTACTGTGTCCCAAAAAAGTGATTTTGTCTAAATGTCTGTTGGTGAGTAGAGCGTGAGTTCTGCTGTTGGCAAAAACAAAAGGCAGGATTTGAGGCACACGGGAAGATGGAGTATTCTAAGCTATTTGGGGGGAGTATGCAGGAAATTTGGCGGCAACATGAGAGGTAAATCAGCCAGCGCATGGCGGCAAGTCCACGTTCGTCAGCTCAGGGAAACACCAGAAGGAGGCTTTTTAAAAGGGAATTACACAAGCGGGGATTATGCTGCTGTGCATAATGGAAACTGACCTCGCTTTCCTTCTCGCTCGCATGCCAAAGGCAAAACAATGTAGCAGAGAGGGGGAGCGCAGGCACGAGCACCTGCACAGAGCACTTTCCGCGCTGCGCAGTTCAAACACCCCTGACCTCTTTGTGTATTCACTCATTCACATTCTGTTCTGCTTCAGATTAGCAGATTTGTTACTCATGCGTTTTCATTCTGTTCTGCTTTTGGCGGATACTTTTTTATTAAAACTGATGCTAGAGAGGACATGTCACCAGGTTTAAAGGAGCAGTGTGTAAGATTTAGGGGGATTAAGTGGCATCTAGTGGTGAGAATTGCAGATTGCAACCATCTGAAAACTTCTCCCTGTTAGATTTCCTTAAGAGTGTTCATTGTTCAGGAGGTTTTTAGAAATTGACCAGGTAGTTTAAGTCAGTCAAAACACTGAATAAAGCAGTTTCACCGTACAAATTAGTCTTTCTATGACGCTGTTCAGTATGTTGGAGATGGCCACTCGCCAAGCATCTACCAATATGTGCTCACCTTTTTTATCTGATAACTCTCAGGAGGTTTTTGCTGTGAGCTGCAGCAGTCTTGTCCTCTCCAACACAAACCAGATGATTTAAACTCATCAAAACACTGGATAAAGCAATTTAAAATCTGTGTTACGACCACTTCTTTAGGGCCTGTCCATAAAGTGAATGGTTTTTGGTGTGAGATTTATACATAATTAATGACTGTATTTGGCATTAATATTACATTTTCACGACATGAACTCCTTTTTGATGGTGTAAAAAAATTCTCCTGACAAACTTTCATGGGGAAAAGAAAGTTTCTCAGGAGAACTTTTTTTTCCACCGCTATTTTTTTACACCATACATTTTATTTCTCCACCCTCAACCCTCATATTCTTTGTTTGTTTTGTAGAGTACATTGTATAAAACTTGAACATTTGACTGTGACTGTTGAAAATTGAAATGGCTCTCTCTATTTTGTCCATTCTGGCCTACTGTAGAAACTCTGCAGATATAAACAATTCAGTCCAAGGCAACGAAAACACAATAATTCTTATTTTTGCTGATTATACACTAAAGAAAGCATACTTATTGTATTATGTTCTTTCTGCCAATATATCCCCCTAAATCCTACACAGGCGTAGCTTCGAGGTAGCTCTGCTCTCTTTGTTGTTGCCATTCCATACCTCACCCCGAGGGAGCGGTTTACCCATTTCTCTTGTCCACAGCTGAATGCATACGTCTCACAGCGGTGTCCCCTTTAGGTTGTTGAACCAGGAGTCCTCTGGTCCACCAGCTGGGACTCTTTCAACGGCCTGATTGCTCACTCTCATACACATAAAGGCTGAGGGGAATTGATGCTAAAAGTAGAAATGTAATAGGTATGCGAGTGCGCTCATGCAGGTGTAATTGCATGTGTTTAAGCGCTCACATGTGAGGGCAGTTGCGCATGTGATGCTTGAGCATGTGAAAGTATTGACCTAACAAGCGGATAATCGTGTGTGTTTTGGGGCTCTTTTCCAAACGTATTGTTTCTGTGTGACAGGGGATTTTCCAGTAAGGCGACTCGTGATGCTGTAATGTTTACAAGAATGGCTGATGTCGCTCGCAGTTGAGTCATGCCGCTGCTCACCGATGTCTGCTGGAGCGAACTAATTATCTAATGGAGTAATAATGACCCAGAGGAATCGTTCTCCTCTGAAGAGTCTCTTGACTACTGTACTCGAGTGTCGACTGTATTGTGTTAATGACCTGGCTGGTCTGCGGGTCGGTGACAGAAGGTAGCACCGGGCACTCTGCCAAAACATCTTGTTCACATCATATTATTTTTATTTGTCTGATTAATATGGGATGGCATTTGTTGTGTTTATCGGAATTATCTATTTTAAGATTTAGCAGACACAGTATTGTGAAAACATACTATTTGTTGCTCCATCTCGGTGTTGTCCAGGACACCACAGGAGGAGTGTTGGGTGGAGGCTGGCCTGCTCTGTGCACTTTCCTGCCAGTCCGACTATCTCAGGGACAACAGACGGCACAAGGATACTGAGCTCCATTATGTAATGACGCCATAATATCTGGAATATTACCAGATTATGGAATAATCATTGCACAAATGTAAAGAATGGCTGGCATGCTCTGACTTTAATACGTCAATAAATTAAGGTTATCTGAGCGGCTTTTTGTATAATAGGAGAGACTTAAAAGTGGCCTGTGTGGAAAAAATATATGTAAGACTTGACATTTTTTAAAAATTTATTCAGTGCTTTAAATAACTGAACTTAGACTTAATTTGAATTTATTCATTGTGCAGCAGTGCCACATCAAATCCAAAGAAATATATACTTGTGTAGTGCACGTGGAGCAGGAATCAGATGAAATTGGGTCTTAGGGACAGTGAAAAAGTGCAACCTTTGTTTTGAAAGCAAGACCCTCCCCAGAATTATTTTCTTTCAAGCCTCCTATTGAAATAGAAAAAAAAGAGTAACACTTTCCCCAGCATAAAGCTTTAGGAATGAGTCCCAACAATCGGAAATGAGTTTTAACATTTCAGCAATTGTCTCAGAGTCAGTGGGTTTTTAGTTTTACGCCTGAAATCTGTGGTTAGAGCAAGTTTAAGGGACTTTCATGTTTTCCTCTACAACATAAAATATGTCAGTAATTGTTCATTTTTAAGCTTTTAGGGGTTGCTATCAAGTTGCTAAAAGAGACTATAGAACATCATCAAGCTAAACAGGGCTTTACAGCCTCGTTGTGGTAATATCATTTAGTCACCTTAGTGTAGTCAGTTTAAAGCCTGTATTAGCTCTTTGCTTCAGGCGATTGCATTTCTGCCTTTAAAATGATAAAAGTAATGCTCAACTGTGAAGATTGCCTTGCTTAACAAAACATGTGTCATTAACTTCTGTTTGCCACAGAGTTTTTTTCTGTAATAATCTGAAATCCAATGGAGAAATCCCAAAGGTTTTTTTAGGAGAAAAACATTCAGTTTTTTTAAAAAACTTTTTTCCTTTTGGTTAAAAAATTGCTGTCCTGTTGATATACATAAATACATAAAACCACTATTATAAACTGTATGATACAAACTGTAAATATTTAAATCTTGAAAGGGAAGGCTGGAAAATGTACTTCTGTGGCTGAGAAACTACAAAAATTACCTTCCCTGTTCTCCGCAAAAGCAACTCTTTTCTAACCCCCTAATAATTTTCATACTGTCCCTAACTGTCAACAGTTTAGGCAGCGATGGTGGCACTGAATCTCATAAAATCCTCCCAACACTTCTTGTGAGAACTCTGTGTGGACTTGTCATTAAGTCTGGGGTTGATAAGCTGAGGAGGAGGGGGTTTGGGAGACAGATGAACGAATGTGTTGCCAGTAATTTCTTGTATAAGCGCCACAATCAGGTGTCCAAACAGAATCCACGGTTTATTTATAGATTTTTAGCTCAGTTTCTAAAGAGGACTTTTTTTTTGCCTCCTGCCTGCCATGCCGGTACAGACATCCCTCGTTCATGCCCTCGCTCCCTCATTGCTTCCAAAGACGACAGCGTTCCCACGCAAACAAATCGGAAGCATAGTTTTAGGTTGTTTGGGTTTTTTTGACTTTAATTAAAGGTCCAGTATATAATTCTGGAAAAGCTGATTGTTGAGTTTCATTTCCAGTTCATGAAATCCTCACAAGTTGGTTCGATGGTTTGTTGGATTCAGACTAAATCACCAACCCTGAGCGTTGATGACCCAAGAATAAGACTCAGTCGACCATTTTTTGTTTTTCAGAATTAAATACTGCACCTTTAGTATGACAAACTGGTCATTGGTTCAAGATGTCAAATATTTATATATTTGTACAAGTCTGTAGCTCATTGCCATATTTCATGATAAATTTAGGCTACAACTTATCCGTTTAAAAAACAAACAACAAATGATACACTCTGAAAGTGTCAAATGACATGCATATCCAAAGTCCAAACCAATGTCTGATCAAAACACAAACATTTCAAGTATTTATGATAGAATTATATGACATGGTCTTTTATTTAAAAAAAAAAAAAAAAAAAGCCAAACACTCACTAGTTCCAGATTATTGCTTGTGAAGATTTGCTGCTTTTCTTTGTCTTATATTTCAGGAAACTGAAAACATTTTGGTTTTGGACTGTTGGTTTGGGAACAAGCAATTTAAGGATGGCAACTTAAGGCAATATTCTATATTTTTTGATATTACACAGACCAAATAATCTATTAAGTGACCACTGCAGGTGAAAACTGTTTTTTAATGCACTGGTTAATTTTAAGATTTTCTATTTTGCTTCCATGACATGTCTTCATCAATAGTGGATGAAAATGTACACATACACATTTAGTTTATTTTATTTCATATTTCTGTTTTGGAAACGTATGCAAAAATTACACTTATTTAGGACTTATTTAAACATAAAATTTCAGAACACTTCTAATACAAAAAATGGTTGTCTTTATGTCAGTAGTTAACTTTGGTCTAAAATGTACAGAAATCTCAAATTTTTTCTCATATTATGAGCTAGAAATCTCCACTAAAGTAGAGCTTACATACCAAACTAGTCTAGTTTTATTCCTATTAGTATAGTTACATTTTTTACAGAGGGGTTTCTTTATATATCATTCATAGCCTAATTTATAGAACACTTTATTTCTGAAAACATGTTAAAAATTGTGTTTTTTATGATGACTGCTGACATTATTTTCTGAATAATGAAGTGATATGAGATCTCCAAAGTTTTCACCTTAAAAACCTTTATCTCTAATATGTCAACAAAATGAACATTTTTGAGCCTGGCTTCATCCAATGTTCAGATTTTTGTTCTGGAAATGTATACAAGTCAGTGCATATTTGATTAGATAATTACTCATTTGTGGATCAAAACATAACATTTCTGAAAACTTGAAGTAAAAACAATAATTGCATTACTGTAAATAATCAACAGGGGAAGTTTTATGGTGACATCTATTGGTCCTAATCAGCCGGGGTATCTCCCTTTTAAAATCATGAATATCAACAGAGAGTACATTTAAAAAAAGGGAAAAAAGAGCTGTAACCTTAAACCCTCCTAATTCATGATACTGTAAGGTAATTTTTGCATGATAAATTATTCTAACTTATTTCAACCTGTCGGCAAATAAATTTTGCCACAAATCTCTCCACAACGCATGCTAACACTGTTTCTTCTTCAATTTCTGTAAAAATGACCCCTAATTCAACTGAGCTACATGTCATTTATGGTTCTGTTTATGGGCCTCATTTGAGATGCATCACTTAAGCAGTCTGTTTCTGTTGTCCTACATCTGTGCGTACGTCCTGCTCTGCCCTTGTGTGGGGAAAAGGCTGTAGAAGCATGTTCACGTCCGGTTTGACCTCTACAGAGAGGAGACACAGACAAACCCTGTAGACGCTGTCTGGTTGAATGTTTACAGGGAGTCTGAGGTCACCCCTGCCTGTCTGTCATCGCTCTGCTGTTGCCCTTTAAACACCTTTTGTGATCACTTATTTTTTTATTCGCTCTTAGCCAGACCTGATTGTATATAGAGGCAAGGGGCTGAACATGTAACCAAAGAAATGGCATTTAATTATTGATTAACGGCAGACCTGCAGGTTTGGTGGCTGGACGTGGAAGCAGGAGGTGAAAAGGCTCGGACAGCAGGAAATTCAAACCTGATACTTTCCACATGCTTTTTCAGAGCAGGCAACCTTCAGCAGCGAGAATAATGTATGGTTGTGGGGCTGTTTGTCCATGAGGTATCGGTAGGAGTTTAGCCTACTGTATTGGCATCAGTTTGTTTTCAGTCACCTCTGAGGGCACAGCTGACAAATCCTGTAATTGATTGCGCCTTTGCTTGAGGCCGTCGGCTTTCCGACACGTTTCGTTCAGCACATAAACCTGTCAGAGATGAAATGAGCTAAAGCTGCCTGCCACAGTCAGTGTTGTGAAAGATTTCAATGTCATCCAGGTGATTTCCAGTTTATTTTTTAAGGTCATAAACGCATTACACACACGTCCTTTTTATTATCGTTATTTTGTCCTCTAATCAGATGCATTTACTGTGTCATGGAGGTGGTCTTAGTGTTGCAGTGAGACACCAAAACTCCTCCAAATTGAGGCCAGATTAATTTGCATCCCACAGAACCAGAGCCTTAACACAAAGACACTACAAAGCTATTTCTGGCAGAGATAATGTGTTAGATGACATAAAGAGATACAAAATGTACCGCATTTCCATATATGTGATGTAATTGAGTGAAATCCAGGAGGCGTGCAGTTCATAAAGTGGGCTTGGACCTACATACTGTGGAGTGTTTGAATTGCCTTTGCAATGTTCCAAACGCTGCGCTGATTCAGTCATGTGTGCACAATATCGGATTTCATAAAAAACAGGCGATAGTGAGGCTGGGACAGATGCGGTGAGGAGTCTCAGGTGAGCACTGTTCCGCTTCACGAGTCCATATGTGACAAGGGCCCAAATCTTGCCTTTATTTTCTGTTGTTAACAGCATTATTGTGATGGCTCACACTACAGCATTTTGTTTTCACATCATGTCAAACACTGTGCTTAAGTCGTACAAAAGCAAAGCATTTATTTGTTTATTTTTGTTTTTGTAACCATGTTGGCGTCATGGATTGAGTGACGGCAAGGTTGGTTCAGTCAGACACTTTGATCCAGACCTAAATATCTCAACAACTATTGGATGTAATGCATTGAAACTGAGACATTCTTGGTGCCAAGAAGCTTGGTGAATCCTTTTGGCTTTGATGATCCTTTAACTGTCCATGTAGTGCCACCATGAGGCTTACTTTATTTTTGTGTGTGTGTGTGTGTGCGCGCGCGCAGCTTTTTCATTAATAGTTCATACAAACAAAAGTTTTGAGTGCTTTTATGCCACTGCCAATACCAAAATTCTTAGTTAGAAAAAGTGTTGAAGGTAAACTAAAATGAAGATCGCCTTTGGCTCCCTAATCCCTAAATATTAGGGATGCACAATTTTAATTATTTTGCACATTGAATGAATATTACATACATTGAAATGCATTTTATTTCTCCATCTGCTGGGGGGGGCATCACAATAAGAGTATGCATTATATGATGTTAATTCCACTTTAGAAGAGACTTCATGATCACTAAAAGTAGATAGGGAGCATATCAAATATCTGCAAAGTGGGGGTGTGAAAGAAATATTTCCCCACTGGAAAGATGGTCTTTTCATAAAACGTTGTTCAATGCAACACGCAAATACATTTGACACTGGTGTTGCATGACCAGAGAAAGCAGAGGGCTATATGATAAATTAGACAACAAAATTAAACAAAAACCTATCAGTGACAAAATACCACCACATAAATAAGAATTTGAGTATCTAAAAATTGTTTAAACAACTGAAATCCCTTATAACTTTAAAAACAACTATAAAAGCTCTCTAATGCTAAAATCTTGATTCGTTGTGAGCATCTTAGCAGCTTGAAGTTAGCATTTAGCTCTGAGCACTGCTATGCCTTAATACTCACAGAGCTGCTAGCATTAGTAGTCTTGTTTGTTTTTTCTGTAGTTGGACAGTTTATTCTGCCTGCAGTATAAGGATAACCGAATCTTAGAGATGGCTGATTCTTGTGTAAGCAATATGCTCGTGATGCTGCAGGCCTGTTACATGAAGAGACAAGATGTGAGCCTGCCGCTCGGGGCCAACAGAAGCAGGTCGGACAGAGGCCCCTCGCCACAGATGCCGGGTCCCATCAGGGAGACAGCCAGCTTCTGTCTCCAGCCAGGTGCACTGTGGAGCGGTCTTGCTCCCAGAGATGTGAGCCGTATGGTGGTACCATGATCACACTGTGTTCCAGCTGGAGCTCTGGATGATGGATGATGAATCCTCAGCATGGGAGGTTTTTCTGCCTGCTTGCTTTAATTCTGTATGACTTCAGGCTCTTAATATAGCCCGCGCTTTTACGTCAGTTTTCAAGGAGGAGATGTGATGTTTGACTTTATTTATTTTTTTCCGTGAATAGGCATGAAGTCATTGGTTGCCAAGCGGCGTGACATACTGCTGAAGATGATTTTCAGAAAGTGTCGAGAGCCATTTTGGTCCTTTGAAAATTCAGAGCGCTTGATGTTGTCTGAGTTTCCAGCTTTTTTAGGATGATGATCACACGATGCTGTTTAATTTGCATTTGACCCTTTCTGGCTAAGGTGCCCTGTTTTTAGGCACACAAGACATTTTTGCTGTGTTAGATAATCCAGTGGAAAAAGCAGGAACAAGAAACATTTAGCCGTAGGTACCATGACCAAGTTGATTCAGAGTAGGCACGCCTAACCAACAGGGCACCCGAGGCAGGCGTGCTGAGACAAACACCCGTTGTGAAATCACGCGCTCCTCTGGGGGTGGGTCGGGGACATGTACCTCGCTGTCATGCTGCTGATGTGTGGTGACCGTGACATTTCCTCTCTCCTCAGCAATACACGAGTTCCCCGATGACCTTTTCACCTCCAATGAACGTAAGAGCGGGGCCGTTCTGCTCCACATCTTGGCGGTAAGAGGATGTTTTTTTTTTCTTGATTAAGCTGCTACACCAGCATCTCTCATCACACAGTCCCCGTCAGCACCCTCAGTAGAGCTAAGATGGTTGCAGGTGGATGTAGATGTTTCTCAGTCAGAAGCCTAACTGCTTGTTGTTAGTCTTTGAAGCCTGGAAGGGAAGAATAGGGGTCGTGGTGCCAGTTTCTGCTCAGCCAGTTTGTACAGATGCCACAGAGGAGATTTTTAATGCTTTAAAATAAATTTCTGATCACAACAGTATCAACATGCACTAATTCTTGTGTTAAAAGAACGCTATAAATGTAAATTCATACACACATGACACAATAATGATATGATAAAATGAATGAAAGGGAAGAAATAAAAAATGAGCTGTTCAGTGTCATTTTGAGCATAGAGGTTCAAGCCCTTAGTAATAGATATAATTGATGTCTAGTCATAGTTAAGGGTGTGGTGACAGTTGAGTCGGCAATGAGGAAAATAGTCCTTTCCCTTAGCCTTTAAATGCTGGCAAAGGTCGGTTTTTAAACTCACATGAGAGACACTATTACATTTCCCATAGATGTGATTAAACTGGCCATAATATCAGTAGGCTACAGCCTTTAACATTAGGATGTAACAGACTTGCCTGCTTCAGTACATTTCATGCATGTTTTGAGAAAGTATTGCAGTGTTAACATAACTCAGCGCCATTAGTTCATGGATGAAGATGTGCTATAATGTTATCACGCCAGACTTTGTAACCTCAGGAACTTCAAGCCAACGGTTAGATCTTTTTTGTTTAACCAGAAACAGACCTGAAATCCCACCACAGTCCATTTAAATAAACCGTAACTTTAGCATGTATAGAACCAGCATATTTTCTCAAATAACTGTGTGAATAAAGGTTTTATTTCACCCAGACCAGAGTTGGTAATTGTTAAAACAGTGGAAAGATGAACCACAATGGTTTATGTGAGTTTATTTTGTTTCTGTCCCCTTTGAATGAACTGTAACTTTATGATGATTAAACTACTGTATTTTTTTTTTTTTTAATTGAGTCTGGTCATTTTGACAATAGTGATTTTGGGGCTGTTTCTAGTCAAACAAATAGGATGTTAGTCTTCAACAAAAGGGCCTATCTTTGTAGGGATCCTTTCCATAATGTTGTGATACATTAAGAATAACATTGAGCCATTGAGACACAGCAAAATAGGGTCCAGCTTGATTTTTTTTTTTTTTTTTTTTGACATGCAGAAAGCCACATAGCGACATGGTAATATGGTAGTGGACATGACATTTTGTGGGTGTGCCCAGAAATACCAATTGTTTCATAAGTGCCGAGGAAGGTCGTGGGGTAGTGTGAAATCCCTGGTAATGGCTTTATTCTTAGAACAATGACGAGACACTTGATAAATACAGGTCCAGGGCAGGAAATAAGGACAGGCACATGTCCATTATTTATATTGTATGAGCTGCTTCTCAACATGAAAAACCATGATTGTCTTCATTCAGTCATGCTAAGCTCCACTGACTTGACATAAAGCCACCTGTGGAGTTCCTAGGTATTGTGCGGCAGGTTTTGCTCTTCATGCTGGATTTAACTGGCTTTGAAAAGTTTCTTTTTGCCGAATGCAACCCAGGGTTTTAGACAGGATTTTAGAAATGCTGTTGTCATGAGAACTCCCTTCTGACACATTCCTCATCCTCCTACGAAAAATTTGACCAGAAACCAAAAATAAAATGGACATTAGTGAACGTCTTTATTTAACCGAATGAAATGCTGTTTCAAAGCTCTGGGACAGAACATTTTTAATAATGTTTTGTTTCGTTGGATAGCTTCACCGTTTTTCAAGTTTGTCTTAAAGTTAGTCTTATTAGACATGAAATCCACTGCAGCTCAGCGAGGAAACACAGAGGGAATTTTGGACTAACAAACTATAACATTAAGAGATACACATTTAATTTGTCACTTACATTGGAGTTGCAATAGGAACTTATCTTTTAAAAAAGGAGAAATGACTACAGCAAGCAAAACTTATTTCAATGCTTATATGGACACCCCCAAAAAATGTGAAGCCATCCTTTCAAAGTAGTCAAATTGAAGGGCGGGTCCTTCTGGACTCCCTTTTCAATTGGAAACAACTGAAACTCAACTGAAAAAAGCATTGAAGTAGTTTACAGCAGATCTAATGCTATTTCAGTTATTTAGTTTATTTGTTAATGTGTGACTTTTGGAACCAAACCAATGTGGCATCCACAGCAGAACCTGGGTTTATATAGGAATGACATCGCACAGTGTGGAGAGAACTTTTAGAGGGTTTTGCAAATGCATTTTGAGCTCTAAACCTTGTATACTTTGACCAAAATTTGAGTTTTTGATTGGAATACATCACAAACCCTACTGGAAAACTACAGAATGATTTTATAAAAACCTCAAAACCTAAAAATAAACATTGGAGCCCCCATTTAAAGGTCCAGTGTGTAGGATTTAGGGTCATCTGTTGGCAGGAAATAGTATATACTTTTTAGCACTATGTTTTCATTACAGCATAATCACCTGGAAATAAAAATCACTGTTTTTTGTTATTTTAAAATGAGCTGTTTATATCTGCACATGGAGCAGGTCCTCTACTATGTCATCCACCTGAACAAACAGATCAAACACTTTTTGACACATTTTTGTGTCATCCACCATAATTCCTACGTTTCTGCATCATTACCGCTACTTAAGCCTACAGATTTGATCTTTAAAACCAAAAATCTGCAAATCTTCACCTCTGAGTTGTTATAGTTGGTATTTTTACTGATAAATAAGCTTGAATGATAAATAAATTTTTGAAATCGTTTTCCAGTCCAAATCAAACAGCGGCTGTAGATTGGGCCACCACAGTTCTCAAGTATTTGACAGATGGAGTAGTTAAGTTCTGCAACCTCTCTTGAGAGGTGCCACTTAATCCCACACACTGGACCTTTTAACATGTTGACTGAAAAAAAAAGAAAAAAAAGAAAAATACTAGAAGCAGCTTATAAAACACTCACCATGTGTATGTTTTTAACTGTTGACCCTCCTCGGTTGATGAAATCCCTAAAGTCACAAAATAAATACATAAAATAAATAAACTGCATGGGGGCATGACCTCATTGTTATCAATGGTAGCTCTGGCCCTGAACACACACTGTCTTTTGACCTTTTTTTTATTGACTTGTCAAGTTCACTGACATGATTAATGAACAGAGGTTGCATCAGCAGGGAGATCCTCACCTGAAATATTGAGAGAGTAGCAGTCCAGTAAACTGCCCTTACACTTCATTAGGTGTCCCCATCTTTATGTTCCACACTGATGTATGACTTCTTCTTTTCTTGGCTTCACTGCTGAAAGGAGTAAAATGAAGTGTGTGTGGGGTCTGATCAAACTGCGGTCCTGTACTGCCCCCTGTGGATAGCATAGAGCAGAGCACCGCTGCTGGGGCTGCCGGTCCATGATGATGTCAGAGCTGATCTATAATTTATAGAGATCGCCTCAGCTACTGAAATAGGCTGCCCCTCCTCTCTCACATCTATCCTGACAGATCCTGCTTTTTTCATATTGTAAGAGAAAACGGCCTGTCACTGCACTGACATTTGAATTTAATACAGGCACTATTTTAATGGGGTGCTGCGCTTTGAGATTCCCCCTTCACCCGTCCTTTAGAGAGTATCTCACTCTGTCAAGGGTCTATTAACTCAGCTAATTTCTGCTGATTAAGTATGTATCTACACACACTTATTCTCCTCACACGCACACACACTTGAAACCTAACTCTGCTGGTTCTGTTTCCAGGCGCTCTACATGTTTTTGGCCCTCGCCATAACATGCGACGAATACTTTGTGACATCGCTGGAGAAGATCTGTGAGGTACTTGGGGGAGTTGTAGTCATCCATCTTTGAGTGTTAACAGTCACACAACACGGCTTTGTCTCAGTGTAAACAAACACATCTTTGTTTTATTTCTGCAGAAACTAGATCTGAGTGAAGATGTTGCAGGAGCCACCTTTATGGCAGCTGGCAGCTCTGCACCTGAGTTGTTTGCATCTGTCATTGGTATACACACACACACACACACACACACACACACACAGATATACAGTATGTGCATACACTCAGACATTCCCAGATGGTTGGTGTCACCACAGATTCTGATTGGCTGTCTCTCCCTCTTTGCAGGTGTCTTCATCACCCACGGCGATGTGGGGGTGGGGACCATTGTTGGCTCAGCGGTCTTCAACATCCTTTGCATCATCGGAGTCTGCGGGATCTTCGCTGGACAGGTGTGTGTGTGTGTTTGTGTGTGTGTACAGGGAGTGACCCACTGCTCCGGCTGCATCATTCTGTTTATTTATAGACTGCAGAAAAGCACATGTGTGGCAGAAGTTTTTTTTTTTTTTGCTGAGGGGAAACAAAGCCATCTGCTTCAGTTTGCTTTCTCAGAACAGGTTTTAGAGAAAATGGAGAGCTAAAATTTAGAGGTGTAAATATATCATAAATCTGTGTTTCTTTTCTGAGCTCTCTCTGTAAAAGTTACATTTAAGACTTGTTCATTATACCACGTGTTAACCAAAATGTGCTGCCGAAGTCAAACACACATAGATGCAGTAAAGAAAAGTGAATTTTTTTTTATCATGCTACGATAGAAGTTCATTATGTTACAGAATCTCAGCTTGGTATGCATTTTATCAGTTGAAACCTGAGCAAATTGGTTTGATTACTTTCAAAAACATGGGAAGAAGGCAATAAGAAATGAAAGAAGAAATGACATAAAAAATTAGCAAGAAATTAGTAAAAAGTACATGAAAATGACCTAAAAATTTAGTTTAAAAAAAGAGTTTTTAAAAAATGAACAAGGAAATGACCTGGAAAAAAGACTACTATAATAATTATGGAACATAACTTTTAATATGTTATTCTGATAATTATAAATATATTTTCCCCTAGCATTTTACTCTTTTCCTCTAGACATTAATCCCTAGCTTTTAAAAACAATAATTTTCTAAATCAACTACTTTCCTGTAATTTGTGGAACATTTATGAAGTTGCTCATTGCCTTTTTTTCAGTGTTTTTGAAAGAAATTGCACTCATTTGCTTGAGATTCAAGGGTTTAAATTCTCATGAAAAGTGTGTGAAAGCAGCACAAGAAAAGCAATATCACTCCAGTTTTCAAAGGGTTAAAATTAAAAAATAGACTGCTCCACATAGCAATTAAAGTATTGGGGGTTTGAGAGCATCCCCTCCTCCAAATGATCTTCAGAAAGACTATTGTGAAACCGGCATCGTATCCTCATACGACAGTTCTTATGATATCCTACAAATTAGTGCACCACAAATGTTACGAACTTACAGCAAAGGCACGTACTGAATGGAAAGTTAAGGAGGGTAGGTTTAAGAAAACAAACATAATGACAACACACCTTAAAATGACACAAAGGTCACTCAGAGTTCACACAACTGCAAACACCGATCTCTTGGGGAAAGTCCCGTGTTTCCCTCTTTATTGCCGGCAGCGTATTGGTCACATAATCACTATCTTCCCAAATTTGTGCGTTTTACACAAATCACTTCCTCATTATTACATAGGATATGTACAAATGTAGGTGCATCACTTTTTGTCGGAAAACATAATGCATCAAACAACAAAACTCGGGACAAAAAAACTGACAAAAAACAGTGTGGAATGAGGGGCTGTGTTGCACATATTTCAATGCACTTTGTGTGTTTTCTGCACTGTGCATTTTTATGTGTCAGCCTTTGTATTCAAGACAAATTTCCCTAAGGACAAAGTCATCTTGAATCTTGAATAGATCTAAATTATGACTGTGCACTTTTTCTGTGTGAAATCAGGTGGTGATGTTGACCTGGTGGGCAGTTTTCAGGGATTCCTTCTACTATATCCTGTCTGTTGTGGCTTTAATTGCAGTAAGTTGGACCACATTGCATTCACTAATGAACACCTGCTGTGACTCCCTTGATTGTTGTTTTTTTCCCCTAATCTAAAAGAAATTTTTCCCTCCGTTTTTCAGTTCATCTACGATGAGAAGATAGTTTGGTAAGTTATCAATCCAGTTTAATTGTAATTATGCAACACATTCTCACTCCCAACTTGTCGTATACCGATGCTTCATCAGTGGCCGTAAAGGTCTTAACTATTAGGCTCTAGGTACCCCTCTAACATTGGTTTTGGATCTTCACAGATTGTGTTTTACTTTATGCTCATTACAAGCAATAAACTTCAAAACACTGGTTAAGGCAAGATCATAGATTGGTTCAAAATAGGGCTTTTTGTGACTTATGTAATTCAGTGTCTTATGACGTGTCGCCACCAGCGTAGCATGCCACACATATTAGTACACTACTATGTTATTAAAATTACTTCACATAGGAAACAAACAGCGGTCTCTGGGGTGAAAGTCCGGAGTTTGTTTGATCACACACCTCCCCTCCAGCCCACCCTATGTGGACTTTCTTGCTCTTTATAATGCAACCTTTGCTTAGAATGTGAAAAAAAGTATTACATGTTGCCACAAAAGGATGCCTCTGTGCGGCATATGGTGAGGGCCGGCAACTTACATGGGTATTTGACAAGTTTGGAGTGAGATCGAGTTGAGATGTGTCCATAATTTGAATTCATAAGCAATAAAACACACCCTTGGTAAATTCTACACATTTATCTACTGATTCAGAATTCACATTGCACTACAGTTTGACATGTTCCTGATACTGCTATTGCCAGTGGTTATTGATCAGCAAAAGTGACATAGTCTTACTTTAAAGTTTTAAAATTCCAGGTTTTCTTACTTAATTGATACAGTCTTAGTAAAATCAAAATAGTGGCTGTAGCAGGCAGCTAGAAGTCCTGCAGATGTTCATATATAAGATGCACAATCCTGATTATTCTGTTTCTTAGAGTGTGTTATTTCATCCCTCATCCTATATTTTTCTCTTCATCAGGTGGGAGAGTTTGGTGCTGGTGGTCATGTATGCTGGATACATTCTTGTCATGAAGTGAGTCCTGCACACTTTAAAACCACTCTGTGTTTTCCTTGTTTAATAAAATACCCACCACAAGTACCTGAATGTATGCATGTGTAGGGATGCTTAAAACCTCTTATCCAGATGTTAGCTCATGATTTAACTCAGGAGCCCTCAGGGGGAAATTAACCCTTAGAACTCAGATTGACATCAGTTTTGTTGTGCTGTGTTCAGATGCCTTTCACAAGCATTTAAATCTCTGGAACCTGAGAAAAGTGGTTTGATTTCATTTAAAAACACAAGGAAAATAAGCAATGAGCAACCTGGCAAAAAATGTCCAGCAAATTGCAAAAAAAAAAAAAAAAGCAAAAGGTGACTAGAAAATGAATTGAAATTAAGCTGTGAGGAAATTGGATATTATTTGATATTATCCAAAAAAAGTGGAAAATGTCCTAAAACTATGTTTATTTGTTTGTGTGTTTGTTTGTTCTATATTTATTATATATTCGAAATTATGTTGCAGGAAGAAAAAAAATCTAGCACTTTACGAGTTTATTTTTCTTTTTTTGTTGTTGTTTTGTTACATTTTCTTTGTGATTGTTTTTTTTTAGCTTTTTGAAAGACAACTTAATTTTTGCTCTTTTTTTGGGCCATTTGTTGTTAAGTTGCTTTCTGACTTCTTTTCATGTTTTCACATATTGAAAAAAATAAAGCCAATTTGCTCAGGTTTCATAAGGTTAAGTACAGTAATCATGCTATTTCAAACATTCAGGGTGCAATTTTACCATTTATATGTAGGTCTTTTACAATTTTACTACATGTCAAATATATCATTAATTGTAAATATTAATTGATACATACACTTTAGTTTATTGCTGTGCCTATCATTTTCCATTTCAAATTTCTGGTGTTTAGAAGTTGGTTTTAACAGATAATTAACTCTAAATCCCCAGTGCAGATGCATTTCATCCCATAAAACTGTCTGTCCCTTGAAACAGACTTGAACCTATCATCTCCTGAATTTGAGATTATTATAAAAGGATGAGGGGGGGCCGGGGCTATCATATTTTTAGGTTACAATCTGCCCTGAGAACTTTTCATCTTCTGCCTCTTTTAATCTGTCGCCTTTCAGCTTGTCTGAGCAAATTGTTTGCCTAAAATACAGACACTATTACGCCATATTTGTGTCTGTATAGTCCAAACTGCTTAATGCCAACCCACGTCGTCCTGTACCGCTGTCTCTGTCCAGCTGGTAATCTGCGTTACACTCAGCAGCAGCCTGCTCTCTCCCTGCCATAAGAGTTTAATCTTTCTCCCTCTGCAGTGGCTAAGAGCACAGGCTTAACCGGATCACTCCTCTCCTTTCTCATTTGGAGGAAAGAAGTGCTTACTGTAGGATGTGCTGTCATATGTCTCCCCTCTCCCAAAAATATCCGTTGACCATTTTGGGCTGTTCCAGTCAAAATGGAGTAGAGTGGGTTTAATATAGCTGCGATCAGAGCACTGAGATGACCTTCCAGGGGCTCGGCTGTTATTTCTTTCTTTTCTCTCTCCTCAAATAGCACACATGCTGCCTATTGTGTAAAAAACAAAAAACGGCATAGGGCCAAATGTTACGACACAAAATGTAAAAATAAAAATCTCTTTGAAGGCTTTTGAATTTTAGATAATAAGCATTTGCTTTTGGATGTTGTTAGTCAAGTATGCATGAGCCCAAAACTGACTAAATGTATTGTATCGTCCAAAATGTAATAAGAAACTGACATCCTGCTTCTAACCTCATAACAGTATCTCCAATTTATCTTTTATCTTCATCAATGGATATCAGTGTTTTTTTTTTTATAATTTTATACAAAGTAAACTCAAAACTTTGAAGAAGGATTAGTTAAGTTTGTCAGCATTTTCTTGACAGCTAAAATGCCATAGCCACTGTTAAACAAAATTAAGGCCTTAATAGGTATTAAAATGACTTTAAAAAAAATCTCTCAACTCTTAAAAATGCTCAGACATGGGAAATAGGTTTTTATGAATTGTATTTTTTTCTGATGTTGTAAAATAAAATAAAAAAATGGTAACATCTATTATTTTTGTGGAATAATTTAATAAATATTCTACATCTACTTGTCATGATGGGAATCCAAGTGGTGGAATCTCACATGCAGAGTGAAAATCTCAAAATAGCCATGAAATCAGCCAAAATTGTCAGATGTTTCCCACCTCTGTTGGTAAACTCAAATAGATACTTTAATGATAATATCTGTGTTCCACTCTAAAAACTTTTTCTTCTAACATTTGATATAGACAGTTTTTTTTTTTTTTAAATGGACACAACCATCATGTTTTCTGTTACAGTTAAAATTGGGGCAAAATGAAATTGTCCTCTGTCATGCTTTGGCCATTAGAAAATTGGTTTTAAACTCCATGCTGAGTGGCATTAAATAAGTATTTTAAAAATATATAATCTTAAATCTAACGTCCCCTAAGTTTTGCAGCCTTTTCTCAGTTTTGGGCTCCATACTTTACAATCTTAACAACATCTTAGATAACCACTGTTGTTAAAACTTTAACTCGGATAAGAAAAATCTCAACATAAACGAAAATAAAATGTGGAATTAAGATAATGGCACTGAATTATTTCTTTCAAGGCATACAATACAACACATTTGTAGTTTTACTGTTAGCTGTTGAAGGTGTAGAACCTCTGAAAGGGATAAAGATTCTCTTGTGATTTTGCTAGTGTGACTTTGCACGCATTTTGTTCAAAGGCAGGCAGCATAGTGTGTTCAGTCAGCTATTTGTGATCCATTTTTCTGTAATGGCACTCATATGGTCTCATTGAATGCCCGTGAGGCTTATGAAAGCCTTGTGATTGGCTTCTGGGAACACTTTTCTCCCTTTTCTATTCATGCAGAGCATATTTCAGCCATTTTTTTTGTGTTGTGTAATGCTGATGCTGTTTTTTAGAAAGTAGGTCACCCTAAATTCATTCTATAGAAGTACTGAGAATAAACAGGTTATTTTAAGTAATGAATATGTACAAAAGTATATCTATATTTCAAACAAGTTAGAGCCTTTCATCTGAAGCTCATAAACTCTATGTGCAAATGTGAGTCTTGTTTGTTGCTTTCCATTTTGGAAGCTGAATTATTTCAGTATCGCTAATTTAGGGATTTTGTTCCATCTGTTTACTAGATTCAACTCCAGCATGCAGAGATTTTTCATGGGGTCGAAGTCAGACAAGAACGTGGCCAATGGTAACGCTGCAGCCAGCAGTGAGATGGAGGACGGTAATACTAGTTACTACTATGTTTGGGATGACGACCCGTCATCGCCTTTACTCTCAGGAGGTAAGGTTAATCAGACAGGCCGGGTACCCACGACTACTCTCTGCCAATCAGATGCTAAAATGAAAATATCTGATGATTTAGCTTTGATTCTTTGGAAGACGGTGGTTCTTTCCCTCTATAGAGGGTCAGTGGCTTTCTCCTTTTCTCCTTTCTGCTGAACTAACTTAAATCCGCTTTGTAGTCTGCTAAAATTTACTTTTGACAATTTGGGAAATATGATAATTTACTTACTTACTCAAGGATGAATAAAAGAATGATACCATTCTCATATCTCCCCAGTAAAAAATAAAGGTACAGTAAGTAGCTGATTAGCTTTGTTTATCATAAAGATGACAAACAGGGAAAAAGTTTGGCACAAAACAGCTATTAAAACCACAAGTTGTTTTTAACACTTAAGCCTTTGTTTTTTTGCACATTTTCCCCCCTTTGCTATGCCAGCCATGGATGTATTAAGAGACATGGATTCAGCCTTTGTGGCAGGGTCCTCTTCATTCCAATGGTAGTTGCTCAGTGGCACATGAAGCCAAAAAAGGTCTATTTTTGCAGTACGAAATTACCCAGGTGATTGGCGCTGCTTCAGTAACACTGGGCCCAGTAGAGATTTCCGTTGTCTGAGCTTCCACTTCGGCCCCGCTTACTTAAGGATAAAAATGATTTGATTTTGCGGCTCATGTAGACTTTTCAAATGTTATTGGATTGAATGGATCAAATCCTGATAAGGGAAATGAGTCTTTTCGTAGGAGTTGTGACGCAAAAAATATATCCACCGATCTACAGAAATCTCTTTCTCTATATAAGCCTGTGAGAAAAAGTCTTTTTGGGCCTAATGGCATCAGGTGACACACGTGTAAGTTGTGATGCCACTGTTTGGCCACTATGAAAATTGTCTCCAAAGCCCAGCACACTTCCTGGGGGCCTGCTCCCATTCCTAAAAGAGAAATCCTAACAGATATTGAGGTAATAACAGAAATCACTGCAGCAATCATGACAAGACTTAAAAGCAGCAGTTTTTTTTAATAGAAAGTTAAGAAACAAAAGCTAACATATTTATTAGTGAGTTACAGAGATGCCTGTAGGCAGATTTTGTCACCAGGACTTAGCCAGGCTTGCCGTTTCTCCTCAATTCCAGTCTTTGTATGAAGCTAACCAGCAGCCGACTTTAACATCTTCATGGTTATACTTCAGTTTTTGGATGAATTTAAAAACCAAGAGATAACAAGTTAATTATTGAGCTTTAGAGTCACTTGTAGGCAGATTCTGTCACCTTAGAACTAAGACTTTATGCTATGCTAAACTAACTGGCTGCCTGCCACAGCTTCATGTTGACATGAAAGTGGTATCAATTTTTGTGTGAATTTCACAAACATGAGATGGCATGTTAATTATTGAGCTTTAGAGTTGTTTGTCGGCTGATTTTGTCACCATCAGACGGAGCCTGTTAGCTGATAACTCTGTTTCCAGTCTTTATGCTATGCTAAGCGAACCAGCTGCTGGCTGTTGCTTCATATTCAGCATGTAAACATGAGAGTGGTATCGACTGTCTCAACTCTTAGCAAAAAAGTTCAGTTGTTTCCCAAAATGTCAAAATATTCCTTTAAATATGATTCTGCACTTTGCTAAATTTTCCAAGGATCAAGAAGTCCTTTGACCTCTGTGAACTGCACTATCTTAGGAGAGACGCTTAGACCTCGCTTTTCTTTTTCCTGTGGAAAGTGTTCAGTGTTCCTCCATTAATTTCCTCTGCCCGCTAAGTCCTTTGCTGGGTGATAAGCAACTGGAGCTTATCTGAGCATAAAGGGGGCACAAAGTGAAAATGCTCTTGTTTGAAATAGGAACACTATAATGAAGATATTCTTTAATCTTTCTTCTGTAATGCAGCTTAATGTCAGGGGACTTTGTTGTCTTGAGTTTTAAATTCTTATTTAAAAAAAAATGTGGAAACATTTTCTAAATAACATATTTTAAGGTTATGCTGAGTGAGTTTTCCTTACAGCCACAGTTCTCCACTTCTTCCTCTCCTGCCTTAGACCTTTCACAAACGACTAATAAATGACATTTAACCCCTCTTAGAGATTTAACCCTTCCCTTTTTGGCTGCATTAGTGGTAACATGCCTGTCTGTTTAGCCTTACTAAACTTATTCTTGCTTACTGTCAACAGTGTTGTGCTGCTGTGTGCCAGTTCTTTCTGCTTGCATACTACTTTTCTCCTGCCGGTCTCTGGGGCGTAGACCCACTCACTCCTGAAGTGGTAATGAATTTCACAAGAGGAAATGTTTATGCCGGCTCTGTTTACACAGCTAATTTATGTGCATTCTTGCATGCATAATCAGTCCAATTAAGGCTGAGTTAAACTAATAAGTGTACTGTAGAACTTTTTTTATTCCCCATGCACTGCATCTTATAGCTAACCGTGAGCACACTGCAAATGAGGAGTTATGGGATGCCAATAAAACACTTGAAGATATGCATCATAGTCAGAGCACACACTGACTCAAGTGGGCTGAGCATGTGTTTTAATATGTCAAACACCTGTAAAACAGTTTGAAATCATCAGCTCAAAGACGCCAAAGGTAACATCTTTCATGTCATTTTGAAATCAATCTCAGTCGATCCATAAATATTCACAACCGGTTGGCAAACTTCAAAGCTGCACCAGGCAATTTCAGAAAGCTATTTGATGTTCTGTACCCAGAAATCATGTGATGTGAGTAACCACACACAACGCACCTCATGTTAACTCAGATGGTGTGTGATGTTTTAAAGCAAAGGGATGACAGAGGGAGACAGATTGAAGTAAAGGAGGAAGAAATCATTATGGACCGTTAATGTGCTACACCATCAACACCACTGTAACTTCATTTGTGCCAAAGAAAATTTCTGACCGGTGTAAGTCTTGTTCATATTTACAAATGTATCTGTGCTACATCTTGCTAATACACGCAGGTTTTTCACCTGAACATGTTTATCACACGTGAGACATTTCACATAACCACTATCCAGTTGAAAACGTTTTCTCCAAATTTAGTGATTTTTGAAAGTAGATTAACCAAAAAATTAAGTGTTCATTCATGGGTTGAGAAACTTCTACATTTCAGCTAACTGAACAACTAACAAAACCCGCTGGATTGTCCGAAAACGATATCATCAGAGGTCAGGAGATGCATGTTGTCACAGGACAGTGACGACATGTTGCATGTGTTTAGTGTTTATCAACAAATGTGGCTGAACACATGAGATACTGGAATTAAAATTGTCCGAACCTTAAGTCTGAGGAAGAACGTTTTGGCTCGAAACGTCACTTATTGTTGCAGAATAAAATCCTTTAAAGGGGAGCTCCCCAGTGTGCGGACCTCTATTTTTTCAAAGGTGTTTTTATTCAGTTTTTTTGTCTTACATCCAGCACCCACTACGGGATGTGCGTGTCGTTTTTTGAACCCCAAACCTGCATATGACAATTTGTTTTTGGAAAGCACTTGAGTGTGTCATTTATAAAACATCAACAGTAAAACTCAAAAATCAATTTCTAGGATACAAAGGAAAAGATGAGTGACCTACAGGAAACCTCATGTCAAATTTCAAAGCAAGGTTTTGTTTTTAATCATCAAAAAATTAAGATACTCTTCCGATACGCGTCTAAAGAAAAATCCGCTCCTTGTACTGCAGGCACCCTTCAGATTTTCAAGTGACTTATCTGACTGCTGATTATACCTCAAATTGGCCATCCTATAATTACACTGGAAAATATGTACAACTAAATAGTGCTAAAATATACTGACATTTTAGACTGACTAAAATATGTTCAGCGACAAAATCCTACTCAGAGGGAGGCGTCTCTGTATTCTGATATTGATGTGGTATCTTTCATCAATAGTTACCCTGCTCAGATGAATTTGCGAAGCAGACTAACAGTTTCCATGCACACTTCATGTGAGAGCAAGTATACAAAGTATAGGAAACCATGAATAGTATATTCTGTATGTGTTCATTCTTCTAGCCTGTATAGCTTTCATCTAATTTTCCGAGATTTAGAAATAAAACCAGCACCTGCTTTGCCACTCAGTCCAACTTCATATTTTTGTCAAAGAAAACTTTTTTTTTTTCTTTCTGCATTCTTATGGAGGTGCACGCAGGCTATATAAAGCATAAACCTGCACTCATGCGACAGTCACAGAGCTCACTTATTTTGGTGAAAATCCAGGTTTTTATGGAGTCCCGAGCCTATGTTGTAATTTACGGTTATAGAATGGTGTGTGTCGACATAAAAATCTTGCCTGGTGCAGCTTTAACTCTGACATGCTGACAAACTAGCGTCGTTAAGTGGCCATTTATATTCCTTAATAACTTGGCTTGCAAAAATGTTGCACCACAGACTACAAAATGACACTCAAGCATTTATAGTACAGTTCATATCTCTTGATGGCTCTTAAGTTTTAATTTGCGCTTTAGGATGCTCCAACAGGGTGTCACAGTTCACTGTCAGAAAGGTATTAGACACATTTACTTAAATAAAGCATATAAAATGGACAGAAATAATTGAATATACACTTCTATACTTGTCTGATGGTCTTGTAGATTTAATCCCAGTTTATTCATTCATTAAAACATATATGTTACGTTTGTATTTTACCCCTCCACCCCTCAGTTAAGCCCACCAAGGCTTACAGCCGTGGATCAGTGGTGATGGTGGATGAGATCATGAACGCCAGCCCTTCAAAGTTCAGGTTTCCAGAAGCTGGCCTCCGTGTCATGGTCACCAGCCATTTTGGACCCAAAACCCGTCTGCGCATGGCCAGTCGCCTCATCATTACAGAGGTACAGCTGGGCGTTGTTGCTCCAGTAATATAATTCATCTGCTGCTGTGTTAGGACTTTATTTTGAGTGCTTACTATTTTCAGCTTCTTAGTTTCAAAAGTCCCAAAGAGTCTTCTTATCTCACTTGCACAATAGACGTGGGTTTTTGCTTTTAATTTCTGACTGGAGAAACAAGAGTGCATAAAAATGTGGCGGAGTAGCAGTGAGTCCGCTCATGTGCTCTTTGACTTAGTTTCTCTTTTCTGAAAGCGCCAGAAGTTGGTCCAAGCCGCCAATGGAGTGGAGACACAAGTGATTGACGGAAAGGTTGAAATAGAGAATGGAAACGTGCCAGAGGACAAACCCACAGAGGCGCAAGAAAACGAAACCATCTCGCCGTTTCATATTCCAAGTATGTGATTCATGTATTATCTTGATGAATGTGTGCAAGTTGGCACACATTGATGGATTCTTTAGGGGGTAAAAAATAATATAGTATAGGAATAATATTTTACAGCATCTCTGACATTTCAGACATATTTAAAAAGCTATTTTATGTCCTCCTGTCTTTTTATTTTTAGAACTTGAAATAAGAAAAACTACATTACGCCCAGCTGTAGATATTGATGTCTTTGCCCAAATCAGTCAGTGGCTTCCTTTAAAAAAAAAAAAGAAAGAAAAATACATGTTGGCACTTAAAATAGACAGAGGACAATATGTCTGTTTAGAATTATGTTAGCAATCGAGCTGCTGGAAAGAATAGATTCACAGAATCAATGAGAGGGAAACCAGATTCGATTATACTTTTTGAAGTGAGATTTGTGGGAAATGTGGTCTGAATTATGCCACTGACAGAGACTTACGGGTCATTGTGATCAAGACAACATGTGATGACGGTAATTCTGAAAATTTATTTTACACTGTAATGTTTTTGAAAAAAATGTGGCACTTTTTTTTAAAGAAAATAGCACTTAGTACTTGTTATCTACACAATATTAGCCAAAAGCTAATCTCTTATGCTGATGTGTGTTCCTGCTGCAGGGGGGATCGGCAGCAAGTTTAAGTGGCTGATCTCGTGGCCTCTGCTCCTGTTGCTGTTCTTTACCGTCCCGAACTGTGCCAAGCCTCGCTGGGAGAAATTCTTCATGCTCTCTTTCATCCTGTCCACCGTCTGGATCGCCATCTTCTCCTACTTCATGGTTTGGATGGTAAGTGAGTGAAGCATTTATACCTTTTAGTATTTACTTTTTTTAGTTGACTAGTGCTTATTTTTTAATTATTATGATGATGATTATTGTTATTGTTTTACATAACTGTAAATTGAATGTGTTTGGCTTTTGGAGTATTGGATGGACAAAACAAGACATTTAAAAACTTCATCAAGGTAGGTTCTAGATAATTGCGATGAACATTATATCCCATTTTCTGACAAATAATTGTAAAGGTTGACACTGTAAATGCCTTCTGCAAAATTATATTGGTCGGTAAATTTGATGTTGGCGTTACAAATCAGAAAATGGTATTTTAATGGTATTAGTCACACTGCTGTATAATCTGACCATTACTGTCAGAATGGTGGATGTAACAACTTCTTCTTAACTGTTAAGAAACTGTGATGTTTAAACTTTTGCAGGGGGGTAAGGGACCATTAAAGAGGACCTATTATGCTCATTTTCAGGTTCATTTTGGATTTCTATTAGAAAATGTATGCATCTGTGCTGGGACACCTGTATTCCCCCATGATGAAAATGCTCAATTTTAGTGCTTAATCTCTTTAAGGCCCCAAATCAGAAAAACCCAGTCTGCTCCCTATCCAGAAGTCTCTATACCTTAATTAAGCAGGGGGTTGACTATAAGAGTGTACAACAGCACTTTCTATTGTTAAAATCACCTGTATAAGTTTCTAGACCAAAATTCTTTACAACTTGACATGTTCCAGAAGGAATATGATCCAAAATAAAAATAGAAATAAACAATATTCACACCCAGGATTACACCTTTCTCTGATGCATGTAGCTACATGTAGCTGTGTGGGCTTCATAATGTAAACATTTGCAGTAGCGGGCCAGGAGCAGATTACTATATAAAGAAAATTCGTCACAAACAGACATCAGCATGTCATTAAAATAGAAAAAAATGTTGGAAACAATCATCAACAGTCTGAAGCCTGAGGTTTTTGCTCACAGGGATTACTCTTACATACGTTAACCTTATTATTTAAAAATGTTGCCCATGTTTAGTATAAACATTTGACTTTGCAACATTAAATATATATGACAGGAAAAAAAGGGAAAAGCACATTAGGTTCCTTAAATATGGATATCTGGTATAAAGGCCGACATGCTGTTTCTCATACAAGCAGAGAATGCTATTTTTGAGCTCTGACACTCTGTTTATTTTGGCTCAGGTAACTATAATCGGCTACACTTTGGGAATCCCTGATGTTATCATGGGCATCACTTTCCTGGCAGCAGGCACCAGCGTCCCAGACTGCATAGCCAGTCTCATTGTGGCTCGGCAAGGTACACCTTTCCCTCTGCAACATTTTTAGATTTCTGCCTAAAACACATTTTAAATCACTAGTCCACCAGGACCTTTGTGGTGAAGCACATTTCCAAAACAAGGCAATTCAAAGTGCTTTATATAAAAAATCAAAAGCATCAAGACAAAGCACAAAAGAAACACATTATAAAAGAAATTTAAATACAATTTCAAAAAAGACTTACAGAATGAAAAATAAAAACAAGACCAAGGAGGGTATGAAATAAAATAATAGAAGTTGCAGTTTGAGAAATGAAAAGTATTTGATTTAATAAAAGGCAGTGACAAACAAAAGTCTTTAGTCTTAGATAGACAGGAACACGTATAGGCAAATGTATCACGATATTAAGAAATCTCATGTTTCCATTGTAACTAATTTACATGCAGATGGAGTAGAGATGCATGCATTTAAGGTATAATTGATTAAATTGGCAGACTTTGTTAGAGGTTAGAAATCAAGTGTAATATATTCAGAGTAGTGTCAAGATTTAAGTTGTCTTCTATGTGCATATAAAAGAGTCAAACAAGTGGGAACTAAGCACAGGAACAAGAGGAAATATGGCAGAGCTGTTTATAGACATCACAGTGTAGCTGTGCGTCACTACCTGCAGCGGAACAAGGTTAGGGCCCTTGTGAATATCACAAAGTACACAACAGCAAAACGTTATTCTTCATTTGGTAATAAAAAGTGTATTTGACCTGAAAGTCCAGATCCTCGCTATAAGTCCTACTTGCTTTTTAAATAACTTCTTGTTGCAGGTTTGGGAGACATGGCAGTGTCCAACACTATAGGCAGTAATGTGTTTGATATTCTCGTGGGACTGGGGATTCCCTGGGCGCTGCAGACCATGTGTGTCGACTATGGATCAGAGGTAAAGAGCTTGTTTACATTAGAAGAACTCAGACCTTGTTGTTTCCGTGTTGTTGTGCATGAGTGTGAAGAACAACCAAACTCCAGTTAGTCGTTACCTCTGGTGTTGGAAGAGCTGCAGATAAGCTGATCATGTCTCTGTCTTTGTGTGTTGCAGGTCATGATTAACAGTCGAGGGTTGCTGTACTCTGTGGTGCTTCTGCTGGGCTCCGTGGCCCTCACGGTGAGCAATACTTAATGATGTTTATGCTACACATGTACACGTTCATGTTGACCTTATCCAGGAAGATAATCTGATTACTGTGCATGTTTAAAGTGAAAATCCACAGTAATTTAATATAGATAATAACAAGCTTGTTTAGCCACTCTCATCAAGGACTGATACACTGTTACGCAACAGTGACTGAACCATGTAGTTATGTAATTGGTTCATCAAAATGTAAAATTCAGTGTTGAAAACAGTTGGGGTGTATCCTGTGAAAAATGCTTTGGTGCAAAGGAGGTAGAGCATTTTTCTTTTTGGAATTAACAGAGCAAGATTTGACTACTCATACAGCATTCAATAATAACTTAACTATAAACCAAAATGACCCCGTAAGAAAATATGTTGGACTTTCTCACTGCTACTCTGAATTGTATAAACTCCTTATCACAGTAGTGCTTCATTTACACAAAATAACCCAGATTTAAAAAAACAAAGACTGCAGCTTGTCCGCGCTTCTCTGACCTTGGTGTCTTAGACACACACAGATCAGTGATGCGCCGGCTACAGCAGCTCTAAAAGGAATACTCACTGCCAGTTTTTAGTCAGCTTTGTGTCATGACAATGCGGGTATATGTAAATGAACTATGGTAAATTTCCCTCCGTTTTACCAGTGCCCACATGGGCTCTGGCTCTCAGGCTGTTGTTTGAACTACAGGTTGTGCGTACTTATTGTTGTATGACTGCAACAACAGACATAAAGAGTATAGAAGCGGATTTAGAGAGAGCCGCACCTCTCTCTCTCTCGTTCAAACCCCAACCTCAAATGGTAAAACTAGGCCGTGCTGATCAAATAAACCAAGATTCTGCTGCTGCATTGCCTTTGTTTTGCCTAAAATGTTTTCAGAAACCTATTTTAGTGCACTGTTGGGCTATAACGTAAGAATTTGTCAACAGGAAGTGGGCGCCATTTGTAAAAATGAAGGCTGAAAAAAAAAACATCATATGGTTAAACTAGGCTGCACTGATTCTGTAACTGTGTTGTCTATTTCTCATCTAACATGTTTTCAGAAACATTTAACTTACTGTTTAGCTGTAATACAAGATTTTTTGACATATTGTTTTCGGAGGGCAACTTGCATCACTTCATCGGCTAGCAGGACCGTTTATTGGTCCAGTGCGGTGCAGTGCATTCTGGAAGATGTAGATTTTCTGCCTCAGGAGCAAAAGCAAATGCCACAGCCCTTTTCTTCCGCTTTCTCTGGTCACGTAGCACCAATTTCAAAAGCATTTATGCCTTTCTACTGCAGAGACAGCTCTGTTTTATGAAAAGATCATCTTTCCAGCAGTGATGAACACAGTGTTGTAGTGTTATCACACAACTACAGAAGGACACAAAAAAATCCTTTTGTAGATTACAGTTTTCAGAATGAGTCATTTGATGCAGCCTTTTCCATTCTGCTTTTAGTGTTTTTGGTCCATTTCATCTCCTGTTTTCACTCAAATCACTTCACATTAAAGGAATACTTCACCCACAAAATGATCATTTATACATCAATTACACTGAATTCAAACAAAGAAAGAATCCAAAATCGGCAAACATTCTTGATGAATTAAAGTAAATGGGGGGTCCATGTTTGACATCAGCAAAACTATATCAAAACATCTGTATACAAACTCTTACACAACATGTGCAGTATAACCGGAGTCTGATTTATCTAGTTGTGTGCTCAGTACTTCGCAATCACATGCATTTTCTCTAAATTTATAGTCTTTATACAAATGGTCTTTTTGTCACTAGAAGTATTCCTTAAGATATAATTTGGAGCATAGCAGCCCCTGCACATGCCACCCTAATGTATTTTGTGTATGTGCAGGTGCTGGGGATCCACCTGAATAAATGGAGGCTGGACGTGAAGCTGGGCGTGTATGTCCTGGTGTTGTACGCCATCTTCCTCTGCTTCTCCGTCATGATCGAGTACAACGTTTTTACCTTCGTCAACCTGCCCATGTGCATGGAGGAGTAGAGCACAGCAGCATGCCTCGGATACCAAAACCTCAACGCTCCCATAGCAACCCCAAAATCTTTTTTTTTTTCTTTTCAATAGCACTGGACCTAACTACAGACTCTTATTCTCCCCTCTTGCTCTCTTTCTTGTAATCCTTTCAGTCCCAAATATGAATCTCATTTCCTCCAAGAGGCAGTACACGCTGTGAGAGTGGACTCCATTCTATGTCTCTAATTTGTCCTCTTGTCACACAGTGCCGGTCCTTAATGCCCATTATTTGGGGCATTGCCTGTTATTGCAGTGAAGTCTTTCGTTCCTCTGTGCGCCTGTTAACTTTTTACCCATCTAGCATGCCTTTAGATGTCGGGGACCTCCAGAATCATAAGTGCCCCTGTTGATTGTCGGTGTGTGTTTCACTGTTTTCACATTGTAGATTTCCACACACCATTTCCAAAGCCTTTCCACAAACCAAACCAGAGTCTGTGAAGAAAAAAGAAGCTACAATTCCAACCAAAATCCCCAGATAGAGAAAACTCCTTTTATTCCTAAAAGAATTAGGGTTAGCACCCAAGGAAAAAAGTACACTCCATTTTCCCTATCGACCTCCACGGAGGAGGGCTTTGTCCTCGGCAGCTCCCCTCCTCCAGCCTGGACCCGACTCCCCCTGGCATGGCCTTTGGCATCAGGGAGCAGATACTGTTAGCGCTTCACCCTCCGCAACTCTTCTTAACCCTCATCTGCTTGATCAAAAAAAGGACATTTTGTCAGGACACAAGGTGAATCACAGTCCAGATCAGATGACTGTGAGGGGTGTTATGCATATGCAGCACTGCACAATGTAAACTTGTAAACACTTTTTTTTCTTTTGTATTTATTTTTTCAAACCGAGGTTTTGTCTAGTACGAAAATGCAGAGGAGAGCTTGTCGCAAATATAGGACATTGCCTGTTTTTCACTGAAACAAAATTGCACATGGAAATGCTTTTTCTTGCTTTGTGCTGTAAGGAGATTTGACCACTCAGAGGGGCACCTGGCTGGCGGTGGCAACTCCACTCCAGCGTCATTTTTCATTCAGTGAAGGGGTCAGATCACTTTGCCCTCCGCACAACTTCAGAAAACAAACTGGCTCCAGATCTGTGGGATGCATCGGGAATTTTCTCATCAGGTGACTTGTTGTCATCTTGAGACAGCAGCAGAGTGGAGGTAGTTGTTTTAAAAAATGCAAAGAAACCAGACGGTTCTCAACACTGACTGTCTGGTCTAACACCCTCTGGCCAGTAGGGGGCACCGCAGCCCTTCTACTCAGGGTAGGGGTGCCAACCACAGCCAGCGGTTATCAGGGAAACTCGGAGATGGACAACTCCACGAGATGGCGATGGTGGTGGTCTCTTGATTTTTGAGTTACATGTAGATATTGCACTTTAACAGCCGTCCTCTCATTCTGAATCAACTAGTGCTTCCTTCTGTGCGTGTGTATTTTCAGTGTATATGTGACTGTGTGTGTGTGTGTGTGTGTGTGTGTGTGTGTGTGTGTGTGTGTGTGTGTAAGTAAGAGAGAGAATAATTGTGTGTGTGTATGTGTCTGTGTGTGTGTGTGTGTGTGTGTGTGTGTGTGCTCGGTATGGGCCCACGCTACGTTTCCCACACCAGGCTCTCAATTCTCGGAGCAGACTGGAACCTTGTTAACACCATGAGCACACCCTCCTCTGTCTGCAGTGCATGCTGGGACATTAAAACGCAGCTCCTCCACAGCACAGCAAAAGACTGAGGGCTTCCGGGCATGGAAACCGCCTGACCCACTTTATAGAAAACGGCAGCTACACTGCAAATCCAGACATTTTGACATCATGCAAAAATGCCCGGGAGGAGTCCACAAGTGGGGTGCAGAGACTAAAAAACTGAAGAAGCGTGCGGGGACTGTTTTATGTGTTAAAAATATTCCTCTGCCACACTGTAGGCAGCAGGCACTTGTATATGCAATCTCAATTTACAGAATTCTATGTGACAGAAGGCCCCTGCAAGGTTGCCATATAAAGACAGGGGATCCTGTGGAGATGTGATGTTGGTTTGTCTAGTAGTACTTGATGTGTGAGCTCACAGGTGTGTGTGTTTGTGACAGCTGAGGAGCAGAAAGGATGGACGTGCTCTGGAACAGCAGCTTTAAGGGACACACTCTCCTTTTTCTTCCTCTTTTGTCCCCTCTTGCACAAGGGCATTAACTCTCCACCAACCCTAGCTGAAGGAGCAGAGGGGCAGCATGGATGGATGAATCTCTCCTCCAGCACACTGGGGACGTTTTCAAAGGACATGGATGAGAGCAGGCTTTAAGGAATTTTTAAAAAAAGTCGGACCCCCTTAAGCTGCTACTCTATCAGGGTTCAAACGGCTGTGTTTACTGAACGGAGGTGACCACACAGGGCCTACAGACTCCTCTCCACACACCCACTGACACCCTTGTACACCACCCCTCCTCCCGTCAACCCTTTCAGTGGGTCTTCTGTACATACAGGACCTAATTTTTTGATGCTTCTTGTTGAGAAGGCACGTCTGTAATGTACTTGAGTTGATTCAGAATGTGCAGTGTTAAGGTTTTTTTTGTGTATATTTTTGTTGTTGCTCTGTGTGGTCATGTCCCAGGTTGCCAGGTTTGAGTGGTAACACCCACAGCAGGGGAAAAGCTCCTCTTTTTGTCCTCATCTTGACACACAGCGTATGCTCTCACCGGTCGTCTGACTTGCATCTTTGTTACCAAGTCACTTTTTTTGAAAGAGGAACAACAACAACAACAAAAAAAAGTAGAATTCAGATGCCATACTTGTCGTAGCTCTGCATAAATCCAGATTGTATGGAAATCCTGTGTAAAAAATAAGCGCACACACTTTAGAACACACACACACGTTAGAAATGGCAATTGAACACAAGAGAGGAGCGGTATGTATTTCTTGATTGAATGCGACCTGATGCACTGTGAGCTCAATGTGACGTGGGAGTTGTTTGTCCAGAATAATAAATGATGAAAAAATATATTTAATGTAAAGTTAGTTACTATAAAACATTACTGAGGACATCTGTATAACTTATATGAATGTATTGTCTTGCTATACTGGACATATCCAACCAATGCATTTTACTGTAAAGCAATAATGTGAAGAAAAAAAATAAAATGGCAAAAATAATTCCTGTACATTTGTGTCATAATCTCTTGGATTGTTTGTGAAACACAAATTAAATGAAGCCATTTGTACATGTATCTGCTGCTTGTGCCGTTTTGTTCTTTACAGCATGTACTGATGTTTAAAAATAACTAATAGGCACTTTGACTCTTTCTAGTTCATATTTTGCATAAAATCAATGGTGGATATACAAGTTTAAGATTCTGAACTGAGTATTTCCATTTGATGCTTCTCTGTACTTGTACTTACATACAATTCAGTTGAAAATAATGTCCTTTTTACTTCGATAAATATATTTCATGGTTTAAGTTAGTTTAACAAACCAGGTAACATTGGCATGACTATTTCAAAGAGTTGTGTTCATGTAGTTGTAGCAACAATAAATCCAATTGTTCCATTGCCATCTACAAAAAATAATAATAATAATAATAGAATATAGGCTCAAAACAACACATCAGGCATGGTGTCATGGCCAACGCCATGTCCCTTTCTGGGGAGTCGCATCGATAGTAAAAGAGAAAACTGCTTACAAACATTTGTGTAGCAAATAAACCCAGTCTCTCACACTGAGGTTTGGGGGACATAAGACATGGTAATGTTCTCTGTTAGTGGGGTCAATTGCTAAATGATAATGGTGACAGTTACTAATGATACTGTTATACATTATTGCAGCACAAGATGGTCGTTACCAACTAAATCTTAGCCTTGTGCAAGCAGTTTGCTGTTGGTTAATCTATTTACAGAAAACACTTAGCCAAATAACACCTTGTGATTCAATCAACTATATATAAATATCTGGATATGCAATATCTAGCCACAGTGTTGAGTCATTGATCTATTTGTACAGGCAAAGACTGAAGTGATGAATTATTATGATATCACAAGCACTCAGGTTCAGGCACGGTGGCAAAATAATGATTACATGTGCATACAAAATCATAATCTGAGCACAGGCCAAATTGCCAAAGCATCCCGGCTCAGACTCTGGATCATAAATATGCTTTGAAAGTCACAAACAACTCCTTTAAAGGTGCTCTCAAGCAATTAAGTATTGTACTTTCATAGAATGCAGTGGCTTGCGTAAACCTTGTAGCATCAAAACTGAAGCAGCTGATTCATAATACCCTGAGTTTTAGTGCCTAATAAAAAACAAACATACAAACAAACCTACACTTTCCTCAATGCAGCTTTGCAACCTTAGGCCAGAGATATAATTTCTGTTAACTACGTGCAAGCATGATGGCTGCCATGCATCCTGTGTCAGTTTGGCATGTCAGCTGTGCGTGTGCTCAAAAGTTAATGTGATAAGTACACGAAATTCAGTATGCACATACACAGTAGGGGCAATGTTGAACTGTAGAAAACATGCAAAAGTGCTGGTGCTGCTTTTCATCATCAATCTCTCCTATTGGCACAACGAGAGACACGCACTGTCCCCATGTCCGTTCATCACCCAAGTCAAACATATGCGGTAGTTGTATTCGGCCTGCGATCTCTCGTGTGCCCTCTAGAGGTATCCTCAAGCACAACATGCTACATATAAGCAAATATATGTACAAAAACACTCAGCAAGTATATCTCCCGCATTAGACTTTCAAAGGCTTGAAATATGTTATTATCACTTGAAAATAAGAATTGTTTTGTATTTGTTACCTTGGAATGAGCCGAGTCTACATACAGAGTGGGTCCTCTTCCATCATGATGCTTCTTCAAATCAAACACTGGCTCTAAATGGGGCCATTTGTATTTTGCGTTGATTCTTCTACACCCTTCATGCAGAGAACTTTCTATTCTACCTCATTGCTAAATGCTACTGGACCCTACACACTAGACCTGCAAGTAGGATTTTAATTGCAGCACATTTTAAATTATTGTATTGGTAATGATACCTCCTCTTGCTAATTTCTTAAGGTATAAAAAACAGTAATACCATGTACAATACCTTGTATTAGAAATAATCTTTTCACTTATTTATTCTAATTCTTTACTGTAAATTTAATTAACCGAATGTTGGGACAACTTTAGATTTGCTGACTCAAAGTTTTAATTCCTGAAACAAGAAGCCAAATGACACAGTGCAGCCCTCAAAGTTTTGATATGAGCAGTTTAAGATATGTAATAATATTTCTTGGTGAAATGACCCTGAAGGTAAAGTTAATGAATTCAATGTACTCCTCACGGCTACTCCGTTGCACCAGTAGTGATTAAAGCATTTCAAGAAAAGTAGTTTACGTCCCCTCAAAAAAAACTCTTTAATATATTCAGGCCATATCACCCTGGCTTGATTGCATCCTTTTCTTTTTTCATTCTATTGGCCATGCTTTTCTTCAGCACAAAAAAAATCACAGATTTTTAATTAAAGTTCCTGCATCTCCTAGTGGCATCAGCTGTGGATAAATGCACACTCAGTCAAAGTAATATAATGCAACAATACCTTTAATTTTTGGGATATTGTGTGAGACGAGATGGCAAATAAATCATCTGCTATTGGGTTGAAGCATCCCTGAAACGAATATCTAAATGAATGAGTCCCACTTCTGATTTAGACGTTGCTGCAGCAGCTTGTATTCCTCCCCGAATGAATGATGAATAATGATTTATTGGTCCTTACTGGAAACTTGTCTTGTGCGATAATCAAGCTGAATAGAACTGTACTTAGCCTGACAGGGCGATTGCAAACAATTTGTTATTAATAGTGACAGCAGGCGACATGTGAAGAGTCCATTGAGAGGCGAGTGATGGGAAAATTCATGTTTTGATTGCATCTTGCCTCCATCAATCCAATTTTGTTTGAGTTATTAGCACCAGTAGGGGGCAATGTTGCAACAGGATTGGTGTGGCAGTGTCACAGACAAACTTTGTTCCAGCTAAGGATGAAATGAAAATGGAGCTCCCTCTTAAACCAAGTGAATCAGACTCTGGCAGCCTGTGATATAAAGTTTCAAATATCATAACTGTGACAAAGTCAAACCATGACTGGAATGAATGCTTCCTATATGATTCCCTATGCAGACGACACGCTACACATCATTTGTTAATGATGGATGTCCATATTCTTCATCAGCCAGCAGACAGCCAGCCATCTGGTGAGACCAGCATGGCCCATGCAGGCTACTGGTGCTTCTCCCTAATGAGCCACCCTCTTGGCTACCAGGCTGCAGTTAACAAGCTTCTCTGTCAGCCGTGATCTTGTGCACTGATGAGTTCCCTCTCTGCCCCCTAACAAGCCCGTTTGGGCAGCTACTGCGTGCCTCCCGTGAACGCCGGCTTAGCTCCCCTCCACCGTTTGTGGTGCCACATTTAGAGACAAAGCCCACGCATCCTGGCCTCCACATACACAGCACCGTAATCCTGCTTTGGAAAGTTGTTTATCTGTTCACCCACCGCCCCCGCTCTTACAGTTTGGGGACATTTTCTTATTCCTTGTTTGTGCCTTGCCAGTATTTTTGACTCCACTCTGCTGTTTGGGGTAAATTGTTGTGCTGCAGTGATGGATGGTGAACAAACTGGGTTGCCGTTGCCTGCTGCAGTCCCTCATAACGGCATCCTGTGCTGCTAAGCACAAGGTGTTGTGGGTCACCATTGATTTCTTAACTTCTGGTTTGTTTGGCTCCGTCTGTGGCGTCCTGACATCAGCTGGTGAACTCTGACTGTGCATTCTTCTTTGAAGAGTTTACTCAAATGACAAAACAAGGATTTTTTCTTTTTTAACTGTACTTGGTTTCAAGATATAATCTCATATATATTTCTGTTTCCAGCCCAATTTGATGGAAGTGAACTGAAATTTGTTGTGGCGCTCACAGCAATGGGAAAATACATAAAATAAAATTCAACAGCTGCATCTCTTCCCTGAAACTCAAGATAACGGGCAGACCTCAGTGTGAATAGTTTTTTGCCTGAACTACTTTTTGCTAAAAAAAATAAATAAAAATGTCTAAAAAATGTCTTGATAAAAACTGTTGACAGAAAGTAATTTTGGGGTTTCCCGAGTAGCTGTAATCTCTCCTCTAAAAATTGTGCTCTATCTCCCTTTTTGGCCTCAGTCTGTCGAGCGATTGACATGTAACTCTCGAAGGCCTTTGTGGGAAATAGTTTTTGTTGAAGCGATGGTTCCCAATTCTTTTTGGCTTGTACCCCCTTAAAAATGAAGCAGTGTCTTCTTGTCACCTCTTATCACAGATTGTGGTCAACCAGTTCAACCAAGTAATGATTTTGTCCTCGCAGGTAGTTTAAAAAAACAAAAAGCTTTAGGTGCATGAAATGAATACTTCAACCTCCTAATGCTCATTTGCATATCACTTACTCACCTTGTGTTACTTAGAAACTGTGAAGAAAACTTTGTATTTGTCTCATGCCTCCACAGTGAATGAGGAATCCAAAAACACCAACAATTCTTGATGAAATGAAGTCAATAGGGGCTGCATTTCACAACAACAAAACAACATCAAAACATCCACTTGCAAATGGCCAAATAATTGTATAATCCACATCTCACTTATCCTGGTGAATTCTCAGTATTTCCTAAACAGACAGCCCTTTTCAATGGAAAACTAAACTGAAAGTATATTTGCTATATGTGTATAGTATAGTATATAGTAGTATATGTTTATATATGCTCTTTTCAAAGCCAGACTCCAATAGTAAAAATAGTAATTTTACTGTACTGGACACAGGAGCTGCTGGTCTACTGCTGCCTCGGTTGGTAGTTTTTGTTATTGTGTGACTTTGGTGAATCCAAACCAAACCTTTAAAACACCAAAGTCACACAATAACACAAGAAAAACTAAAAGTTGGGGCAGTGTTAGACCAGCAGCTCTCTTGTGTACAGACAGATAAAATCCTGTTTTTCCCCCTCCGAAAAGCAGCTGGATAAATTGAAGTTGGATTATATTTCAGGAGTTGTGTGAGAGTTTGTAAATGGATGTTTTGATACAGCAAACAATTCAATGGGCCACTTCACGAGAACTACACCCAAAAATCAGAGTCAAAAAGGGACTCCGCAGTGTGCTTTGAAATGTCTTGAATTGTTTGCTGTAATTCGTCCATTCTGTGAGCACTGACCTCCACTGGTGGAGGGGCTGAAATGCAAGAGAGCCCTTCAATGCAGTTCTAATATAGTTTGGGTGTTGTTAAACATGGATCACTTTTACTTCAGTTCGTCAAATATTTTCTCTGTCTTTTTGATTTCTTATTCACTGTGAAGGCATGGGAGACAAACAAAAGTTTCCTTATGAATTCAACATGACATGGGGTGAGTAATCGATATACAAATCATTATTTTGAGGGTGAAATATTCCTTAAAAATGTAAAATGACCCAATAATTCAGAAACAAAAACAGTGATTAGGAAGAATAATTACAAAAATTCTGACATATCTGAAAAATCACCATCACTTAATCCACAAAGTAAATGATTCACATGATTTTTTTTAGCATTGTGACAATATGTTGTTGGGACTAGATTTTTAGAAATTTGCATTATTGCAAATATTAATGGGATTTTGAATCAGACAGGTCCTCTGGAAGGCAACCCACAAAAAGGTGGGTGCATTTTTGTTTTTCTTGTCAGACTGTTGTGAACTTTCAGTCATGATGCTTTTCAAAGTGCTGTACAGCATTCAAAGAGAAACATTTCAACACAGCATATAAATAATATTTTTAAAGGCAATTTTGTGAACTGTACTCTCAACACTGGTCTTGTCATGTTGCTTCTTTTCATCAGTTTACTTTGTATTGACTCCTGGGTACTCTGTTGAATCTGTGTCTCACTCGTCTTTTTGTTCAGCTGTCCAAAATCCACTTGCTGATTCTATTTTAAAGTCTCTACACTACCAGTCCACAACCCCTAAGTGCTACATTGTGTTGTACTCCATTACCACCATGTGACCTTTCCCTGGTATTTAAACCGTCTGCAAACTTTATAACTAGATAAAATTAAAACAAACTGAATAATGATGAGGACAGTGACATTATCTGAGCTGTAACCTGTGGTCACTCGCTGGCTGTTTCAGGTCTTTTTTTTTTGGCAGCCATTAATGATGTCCCTTTTAAAATAGCAAAGAGATGAAGTCATAAACTCAGAGGACAGTCAGCTCTTTTCACAAGTAACAGCAGGACTTTCTACCACGCTGCACGCTCAGCTTTCATTTATGCTTATCTGTTTATGGCAGCCCCCACAGTCTGTTCCCTTGTGCATTGTGGCTCAGTGATTAATCCATTCTGCACACGCTGTACAGTTCATGAAGGTAACACAATACCTTCTTATCTACGTATGTATGAATATTAAGCAGTCCGCCTTGGTGAAGGTAACAGCGCCAATGGAGACTGATAGTTTTGATAAGACCATATGAACAGAACAACTGATGGTGAGTCATACACTGAGCCCTTTAATCAAGGTTATAGTTGGGACGCGTCCTGCGCCAAGGAGTACTGTGGACTTTTGTTAGACTACTTCACACGCATCCATCATTACAAGAACACGTTAGAATTGGAGAGAGTCCAAGGTTTACATTCATTAAAGCCTGAGATATAGATTTACGTTCAAATCTAATGTTTAACTAAAACACTAAAGCTAACTTGGATACATTGCTTGGCTTTCAGTAAAAAGCATGATCATAATCCAGTGTATTGATATCCATAATTAAAATGGGATGCTTCTGCATCTATGAGTGAATTAAATTTAGTTAAAGCTGGTAAATAATTATTATTAAAGGGGATTAATAAAGTATATAAACTTAAACCTTTATTTTCTTTCAGCATGTGTGTGTGTCTCTGTGTTTTCTTTTTTGCTGTCATTAAAGTTGTTGATTGCGTTGCATTTTTGGTGACAGCTGACACCATCTCTGACACTTTTTTTTTTAGTTTTATTTTTGGTTCTTTAAAACATGTGACACCTCTACTACAATTCCATATCTATGCATTGCTACACCATGTCCTCTGAAAATCCACTCTGTGTGACCCATTTCTGTGGCAGTGTTTGTGTTTTCTTTGTAGCATTCAAATAGTATCAGAATAATTGGAAAAAATGAGTTCACAACTAGGAAAATCTCAAGTTGGAATCATGACCCAGAAAGTCTGCAAAAAGAAGCCCCATGATATGATATTATCACAATAATACAATATGATGTTACAACATTATTGCCTTTTTAGACATTTTGCAATATGCTGAGTATGTGGTAAGATATAGACTATTGGGATATATTGCATTTTCTAAAAAAACTTTTTTCAAGTCCAAACTTTTTCAACAATTGTTGAACAAGATAAAGTTTTCAGTGTGTTCATCTCACTCAATAATTTTTTACTGCAGTAAAATGTATCTAGTGGAGTGAAAAAGCAACTGATTTTTGTAATTCCATTGGGCAAATGAATGTTTAATTTGTAATTATAATATCAATGATGAACATAATAATGAAAAAAATCAATACTTACATGATTTTTTTCCCTCCACCCTTAATATTAGGTTGTAACATTTAGTTGCAATATAGTAAATAGTGATTCGTCCCAATCACCTTATAACATAAAGCTTAAAATTGCAACACATTTTCTTTGCAGGACTCGTGTTGTTTCCATGCTGAAGTTGGAAAACACTTACCAACTTGGAAATTGGGACCATCCGAGGATCACGTGAATGCAGCATTATAGATTAATGTATTATTTTGGCCACCTGGGGGCGACGCAACAACCTGTAGGCTAAATGAGATGTTGACTTATCATCATCGCCATGTAACGTTAGATATAGGCAAAGATAATGTATCAAACTGTTACATTGGAACAGCCGAGGATGGAGCAACATTTGGAATAATTTGGAGTCTTGTTTCTGGACAATTGACAAACGTAAGTTCAGTTTTGAATGTTTCTTTTTCGCTCTGTTCATGGAAAGTACCTGGCGTTTCTTGTTGTGAGTTGAATGTCGGTATCACTCTCATGTCTATGCATCAGAGAGGGAGATAGCTGTGATTAGCTTAGCTAGCATAGCATAGCATAAAGATTGACCACAGGGGGAAGCAGATAACAGATAAGCTCTTGCCAAAGTTTAAAAATATACTTCCCAGCGTTTGTAAAGCTTAATATTTAATTCATACAGAAATGTACAAACAAAACGTGTGGTTTAATTAAAAAAACAACAACAAAACACTATGACACATTAAGAGCAAGGCTTTGCCAACACACAAGTGTTTTCAATTAGCCTCTATTGTTAAGTTACCTCTGCTCAGGTTGATATGAACAGTGCACACGGAAATACCTGACACTAAACTTCATGTATGTGTGAAGTAGTTTGCAACAACTTTACCTGCAAAGAAGGAAAGAGGTGTGCACTGATTTAATGATGTTAAGCACAGAAAATGTGAATGCAAAAGTCTATAAATCCGTTTAGGAATCATACAAAATAGATGCTCATTGTTAATCCGGAACTTGCTGGAGAAAAATCACGTTTTTACGTTTTATCAAGTATAAAAGTAATTTAGTGATAGTTGGCAGTATATATATGGTATTGCAGCAATCAGAAACTGCTCATAGCTAATTCGGCATACTTTTATAAGTGGTTATTTGCCAAAATATAAACAGTTATTGGTGAAAAGGGGGCCAAGGTTGTGCTAGTTGACTCACTGACTCCATGGCTTCATTATTGTTTCTGTTTGATGATAAGACCCTCTTAGCCTACAGTGTCAGATATTGAAACCCCCTGATCTACAGTGAAAATTCACAACTACTCCTTCGTACGGAAAAATAAAAACATGCTTTCAATGACATTAATACCAGCTGCACTCCACTTACACCGTTAAACAAATCTGTAGAGTCTAGCATAAATTGTGTTTGCACTTGGTTTGTTTGGCTGGATTTCATTTCATGTCTTGAGTAAAGACTACCTAAATTTAACAACTATGACACTCTAAAACTCAATAGGTAATGAATATGTGACATTTTTAAATTTATGATTATTATTATTATTATTATTATTTTCCTCCCCGTTAAAGGATATTTTAGGGGGAGTTTTTCCATATTTGCCATGAGGGTCCAAGGACAGAGAGATGTTGTTTGCTGTCTAAGCCCATGAGGCAAATTGTGATCTATGATATCAGGCTTTCTAAATGAAACAGAATTGAATTAAATTATAGCCAGTGATTACTCATAAAAAAGTGTGTAATACCAATACATGATCTCTAATTATTAACAAGTAGTCAATATGACTGATTAATCAGGTAAATAATCGATTAATTCAGGGAAGGTTAGGTTTCCTTGAAAAATTGTCATGCACAGAGGACAATAGTTCATTCATTGATTTTTTTAAATTTTCCGTAAACACTTATCCTGGCACAGGGTTGCAGGGGGTAACCACGTTGCTGCTGGGAGACGATACTGATCATTTAAATGTCTTTGTTTGACCAGTTGACTACGCCATACTGATTATTTTACTTGCTGGCTAATAATCAAAATTTTAACTGATAATCATGGGTTTCATAATCCTTTTTAGGGGAGGCCCTGGTTCATTGGAATAACTTGCTGGTACACTTAATGGAAGCATCTTTAATATTATCAATTTCATGTGTGATTGTCCTACTATGATAAGTCAAAATCTGTAAAAAAGGTTTATTGTCACATTTAGCTGTGCAAATATTAGCAAATATGTATCGCTGCAGAAATGTTGCCATCCAAAGCATACTTAATCTCACTAACTTTTGACTTATAGGTTATTTTTTGGTTGACCAAGGCTCCTGTGGACAAGAAATTTGTTGCAGCTTTATGACAGAAGTGCAGTCAAAGAGTGATTTCCATATAGATTACTTTGTGCAGTGGGTAGCACAGTCAAAGGCGTGTGTAGCAGACAGAGTGATTGCGGCGTGAGAACTGAGACATTTACTAACAAGCTTCAAGCAGAGAAAGAAACCTGTGAAACAACTTTGTGGACAAACTCCGACAAGTCAGCAAACCTGAGGGTGGTCAATGGAGGATCTGTGACACGACACCCTCACCCAGTTGTTCCTGATTTAATTTAGCTAAGACTAAGTGCTGCAGGAAGTAGAAGGACACACAGTAAATCAGAAGCTGAGAGAGAAAAAGCACTTTTACCGAGTTATTACATATGGAGAGAGAACAATTACATTCCTGATGCGCATGCCTGGTGATTTATGGATGGATCCCTCGCTTAGAGGGTCTCGCAAAAGGTGATCTGTTGCTGAGGCAGCTACAGGTAATTTATTCTATTCCCAAGTTTGCCATTTACTTTTGCCCCTTCAACCACTGACAAGATTTATTCAAACAGTAGCTGCATTATGCTGCAAGCCTCACAATGAGCTGCGGTCCAAACCACGGCAAAGATTTGGTCTCCGTCACAGACATAGAGGTTCTAAATGGTGCAGAGGACTGGTTCTCTGGCTCTTATTCATACAGCTGGACATTTTTAATTAAATGCTGGACCTGGTTCTCCATTCCCATTCTATGAAAAAAAAACCATTTTGCTGAGTCTACTGTTAAGACAGCGTAAGAGAGATTTAATAATGTGAGTTTTAGCAGAGAGCCAACCAGGCTACCTCACAATACTGCTCCTTTAGCTGTTAGAGTTGAAAGATAATATCAGCGTTATTTCAATATTTAGACCTGTTTACATTTAACAAGTCACTTTGTGGTGCATGAGGTGTGTAATTACATTTTTTAATCTACTTGTTTATGTCGCATGGTGTCAAAACTAGATTAACTGCTGTCCCAGCTAACAAGCATGCTCTAAATATAGAGACCTGATGTGACAATAAAGTGTGCAAGGTGGCAAGGTTTTGAGGGATTATTTATTGGGGTGGAGTAATATCTCTTCCTGACAGTGACGCATGATTGTCAGTAAACAGTGTAATGCAATATTAATGTTCAGTAATGAGAAAGCGGAGAAGTTAGGCACAGTGGAGAAAAAAGTAACAGGGACTGATTGCGCCCTTTGCCCAGCAGCATGTTAAGAAACAACGCAACAGTGATTCTTTAGTCACATTTCAAGGATAATTCCAGTTATTTATAACTTTGTCCTTCGTTTCAGAAATATTATTAAAGGGGACCAATGATGCTCATTTTCAGCTTCATAATTTTATTTAAGGTTTCTACTTGAACATGTTTACATGCTTAAATGCTCATAAAAACACATTTTCCTCATGCTGTCTGTGTTTGAATACCTGTATTCATCCTCTGACTCAAACACTCAGCCTGTCTCTGTAATCTCTCCTCTTTAAAAAGCCCAGTCTGCTCTGATTGATCAGCGTTTGTGGGTCTTCTGCATCTCTGCACTTTTATTGCAGCTGGAGGAATGACTGTAACTGAGAAGAGCAGCACTCTTTAACTTGAAAAAATCACTCATTAAAGCTTCTAAACCAAATTCTTAAAAACCAGACTAGTTCCACCAGAATTTGGGGAAAAATTAACAACTACAGCAACCAAGATTACATATCTCCCTGAATGTATCATGCAGCCACATGTAGCAGTGTAGGCTTCAGCTGCAGTAGCATGCCTAGAGCAGATGACCTTATAAAGAAATCCATCATGAGCTGATGTCAGCATGTCTTGAAAGTAGAAATATACAAGTATTAACAGTGGTCTGAAGCCTGAGGTTCCTGCTCATAGCGATTACTTATACATATGTTTACCTCTTTTAAGACCTTGGCCGTGTTTAATATGAACAGCTGACATTGATGGAAAACAAGGAAAAACCATAACAGGTCCCCTTTAATTATGCTGGTTTCTCATAATATGGCAATATTTCTGCATCAAAGGAAACAGGTCTTCAGCTGATCACCTGGTTGTAAACAAGCCAAGAAAATTAAATAGCTGAATTACTTTATTTGTGGTTACACTTACTTTTAGTTTACCCTCAATGTTAATAATAATCCATCATTGTACAGGAAAACCGTGCGCCTATACCATGGTTAGTGTGGTTGGTCCAAGTTGAACCAGAAAAATGGTCCGTGAACTGTGAAGAATATTTATTTATTCATCGAATGAAGTGCAGGACGTTATCCTGGAAAGCAGCTTTCTAAGATTTTACAGATTTTGGAATGTAAGCAAAGATAGTATTACATATCTTTCCTGGTATCTCTATCCTCTTTCATGTTGTCTGCCATGCTTGAGATTTTTGCTGTTATGTACTTGCAAGACTGGAGAATAGAGTTACATAACTCCAGGAATTCAGAAATGTCCCTTACTTGTTCTCTGCAGTAAAATTATCACCTTCATTACTGCCCTGTCAGATTCCACCGGACGCACAGGTATTTGGGGTCAAAGTTTAATTAAGTTGACGCTTAGAAATAATGGCTTCTGGTGTTAAATATGTTATGCAGGATCCTCAGAAGAAAAAAAAAACAATAACACAAAACTCCCAATGTATTTACTTAAAAATAATCCATCTCAATTATCACTTATGACCCACTAGAAGTGTTTGGACTCATTTTGCTGTGCTCGTTTGACATATGGACAGGTGAGTTTGGGACTTTATAAAAAGGGTAGTAACCAGCGACCAGACTGAAAGGAGCACACGTTCCACCCCCCCCCCGCCCTCAAATGTAGTGACTTAAAACAATAACGAAAGTAAAAGCCAACCCCAGATTCACTCTTAAATAGTAACCAACAATTCCTATATAGTACACCTTTAAAATGAACTGCAGCTTTTGCTTGTGGGTTTATTTGAAACATCTATGATTATCTCAACATGTATTTTTCGCTCTGATCTCTTTTTAGGGATGTCCCCATGTTACCAGATCTCAGCAATTCACTCGGTGAGTACAATGTTGTTATTAATGATAGGAATCATCCCTAAAGCTATGAACCAGAATGATGTCAAGTAGCTGGAATTATGTGGAATTAATGCTCTTTCTCACTCTCCTTCTTGTCTATTATGTTCAGCCACACTCAGTCATGGTGATGCGTAAATAAATAGAGTAAAATACAATATAGATAATGTATAACATAACACACATATAAACAGCTTCCTAAACCCGTTAAAAAAATCAACAGTAGGAAACCCTCTGCACGTAGAAGCAAAACTACACTATGCCAAAGTTATTTACTATTTTTTATATGTCAGTTATTAGGCCTCCTGGTGCAGAGTTACTGTAAGACAGAAGTTGAAAAGAAAACAGACAACCAGAATGAACTGGATCTGCCCTGAGAGATATGCCTCAGAAATACTTAATACTCTACCAGCAGGAACAATCAATATCTTTTCTCCAGTAGAGATTCCAAGAAAGGAGACTGGCAGTTTGTACAGATACTGTAAGCCCCAAACTGACCCTTCTCTCCCAGTTAAATGATTGGTTGTTTGATGAGTTTGAAGAAACAGCATAGTTGGCGTGGGGAGTGAAAGCACCAATTCATGTGCATACTTATTTTCTTGCGGTGCTGGCGTTGTATCTTTCTGAACAAGACTCTTCCTCTGTGTATTTTGCATGTCTTGCAAAAAAACCTCCCAGTTTGTAACCAAGCAAATATACTGTAACTTGAATGAGACTGCAGCTTGCCAGCTAAGCACTATCACAATTTCATCTGAATATGAACTAAAAGCATAATTAAGCTTCTGCAATAGCTGTCTTTGTTTTGCTGAGGATATTTGGAAGTAGAGTGAGGAAACCTGCTTGTGTCTTTCCTCTCTCTTTAGTTTTAACTCTGGATATGAGGACAACTTAAAAATTAATAACAGCATAAATGTGAGAGATACGCAGATAGCTTTTTTTTCCAGACCAATTACATTTACATAATTTGGGCACTTGCCGGCACATACAAAGTTTCAATAAAAAGAAGATCTTTGTGTGGCAATACTTGATGATAGGAGGGGTCAGCAGATTTTCCTTTTTTTTTTGTTTTACCATGCACTGTCCCCTCTGTAAATTTGGATGTTGTTGCGAACAGCACAGGCAGAGCTCTTGATGGGTTCTTTTTTTTTCCTCAGCAGCAGTTTGTGAATTTTGAGTTGTGGGGTGGATAATTCAATCGGGACAGAGCTGATCAGATCAGATCGATGGATAAAAGAGGCAGCTGCTGCAGAGACGAGTGAATGCAAACTATTAGACCCGGCGCAATTAATGATTAAGTTTCACTGCGTCTGATGTTCTGCTTTTCCATCTATGTCCAGAGTACATTGTGCTTTGAGAGTGTGGTAAAATGAATAATGGAACGGTATATTTATTCTGGTAGTGCTAATAATGAACAGTCCAGCTCCAAAAATAAAATCAATATGCGGCTGCAGATGTTTTGATCATGGCAGGCCGCAACAAGTAAATGATCGTTTGACATGTTATTTTTTCACATAATATCAGAAACCAATTGCAAAGCCCATTAGATGGCTGTCAAAGATGTATGAAGGAGTGTTCATCTTTACTTATAGTACACCTAATATTATGTTGTGTATCACATATCTGGGGAGTGGGGCAAAAAGACAAAAAGAGAGAGACTTGAAAGGACTATGCATGTTGCATACTAGTTCATCCTTGTTTCTGTAAAGTCTCTTAATAAATGAGGTAAACATAAAACATAAAAGTTTGTACTCCTAAAACAACTCCATTTCAACGCCCCCACGTGGGGGCTGTTGAAATGGAGTTGTTTTAGGAGTACAAATACATGAGCACAGTACTGAACCAATGCCTGATACTGGTATTAGCATAGAGGACACCAGGAATGAGTCCTGAAACATGGAAATCAGTTAGCATTTCAGGACATCCGGTTCCCTTGTCTCTAACTCGACAGGAATTTTTTACATGGGTTTGTGGTCAGAAGCATGAAATGAGATCTGTGGTTAACACAAGCTGAAGAGAATTTCACATTTTGTTCTATGACATAAAATTTGTCAGTGAATACCCCACTTGTGAGCTTTTTATGTGCTTTAAAAAATGTGTTTCCTAACAAGTAGCTCAATGAGACTAAAGAATGTCATCATGCCAGGCTGCACCAAACATGGTTTTACAGCCTTGTAGTGGTGGTGACGCGACTGTAGTGTAGTTAGTCCGTAGCCTTTTTACTTCTGGTGATTGCATTTAGGCTTCAAAAATCCCATTTGTGAAGATTATCTTGCCAAACAAAACTTGTGAATATCATAAACGTTTGTTTGCCACAGAGCTTATTTTCTGCAATAATTCAAAATCCAATGGAAAAATCTCACAGGTTTTTTGGCGAGGGAACCATGGCAAAGTCACCTTTTGTGTTGGCCTACAGAAAAATGTCATGCCTGGGGCACTCTATTGCTGCATCCCTATTTAATGCTAAAGATTAAACGCAGGCATAATGTACCTTTTAAAAATTATAATAACACTGAAGTTTGTTCCGGTCTTTGCAGACCAGTCAGTCAAATTTAGCTCGACGGGTTCAAATAAACAGCTTTGAACTATTTTGAGAACCATGAATGAAATCAGATCATTTTAAAAATGTCCTACATTATGCAAAGCAAAAAGAACCCTCACTCTTTTGGTATTCATCCACACTCTTTGTCACTCTGCAGCTGACATAGTTATCGCTAATGGAGTGTGTCTGTGTGAGCTGAGATCAGCAGTTAACCTGATTTAACCTGACGACAGTTAAGTGACTGTCCTCATGTGGCTGACCTCTCCATCTCCCACCACAACACTTGGGTCAGTCAATACAATTCTCTATGGAAACACAGAAGCCATTCATCAGCTGTTTTTGATAAAAAATTCTGTTTGATAACTGCTACCGGGTCAGTGCGGAGAAGATTAGTGTTAACAGAACAGAAAAGCAAGTGAGGAGGAAATAAAGAAGACTGGGAGGAAAAGGGAGAAACAATTTGAGAGAAGGTTCATACATTTTTATCACATTTTAAAGATAAATTCATTGCTTCTTTTCCCCAAACATGGTAGCCTGAGGGGTAGAAAATTAATGCTGGAGTCCAGGAGGAGGCTGCTGAGCCCAAATATTTATGCGCTGTGTGGATTCCTCTATGCAAAATATAACAGAAGTGGCTTTATTGTAGCTGTTGCTTTTAAGCGCAAGAAGACCACCAAATACTCTTTAATATAGCTAAAAAATAATATTTATTTAATCAAAATGAACAATTTGGAAAAAGAAACCATGCTCTTATAATTATTCTTTTATTTATACTTTTATTAAAACATCATTGGCCTCCAACAAGTAAAGAATGTACATAATAATAATACTAATAATTAATAATTAATAATAATAAACTGAAGAACATCAGAAAAAGTATCTTCTGTTTGTATGTTATAGTAGTTATGCTTTATCTTTTGTGGATTCTTCGGTGAGGCTTTCTCTGGACTCTCTGCATTCTCTGACTTCAAGGCTTCAGCTAGTTTTAGAGGAATGTACAGTACAGGAAACAAAAAGTATCTTACCCCCATCATAGTTTTTTTTTCTGACATCACTACATATGTTGTGTCATTTTCAATTCTTCACACACATCAACCACTCACAGCTGTTTGAAATAAACTTAAACCTCAGTGGGGAACACATACGCTTGCAGGCACTCACACTCTATAGACTAGTGCGCGTGCACATCGACACACACACGCACACACAGTAAAACACACGCTTGGATGCCTGCAGTGGATGGTATAGTGCTGAGCTCCGGTGCTTTAATCAGACCTTTGGTCGTAAAGCGTCACACTGACCGAGGCAGCAGCTTCAACAGAGCTCATTTCTCAGCAGAACCAAACACAGACGGGAAAGCATTCGTCCGCCACCAGCCTCGCTGTAGCACAGCACAGATAGCCCCCCATGACTGACCCTTGTCATTCTCTGCCCCTCCTCTCCATCAGTGCTTCACGCTGAGTGGTACGTCCTTTGGTGCTGGAATTCAAAGGAAATGCCACAGACGCGGTGGAAAAAAGTGACCTTTAAAAAAAACCAAGATACTTGCTGAGGGGGGACCAACTGTCCATTTTACACAACATAATGTCACCGGGCCTCGGGCTGTGGAGATTGTCTCTAATAAAAGTTTGAACTTTTAAAACATTTGAAATGATTAAAAACACAATAGCACGATAAAAACCTTTGACTGGATTTTGAAGTCTGCACGCTGCACTCAGAGTCAAGTGTAGGTTTACAGTATGTTCTGACAGGCAGGTGATGCTGAAAAAATCTCTTTTATGGTTTTACAGCAGTTCATGTGGGCTTGACAAGAGCAGAATATCATCCTGTCATGCAGCTGATTTCTCTATCTACCTCCACTCCTGCAGCTTTCATAAAAAGCAGTCAGTTTCTAATGGTGCTCAGTCCAGCACTGGCGGTCATGTGTCAATGACGTCCTGCGCTGGCGTAGGTTCATGTGGCAAACTGGTGGCGTTGGGCAGCGGCTGCGTGTGGCTGTTCTGCTGCAGCTCTAGCGCCATGGCGTTCTGCGGGTGGGGAAACTCCTTCACCTGTCTGCGGTACTCCAGGAAGGTGGACGCCTTGGTGGCGATCGCCACCACATTCTTTCCGACAAAGATGGTGGAAACACGGCTATCTTGAAACAGCACCATGTTTACACCTCGTATGAGGATGGTGACCACATTTATGGTGACCAGGCTCAGAACTGGGTATAGCATCATCTTCTGGGGTGACATGTGCTCCCCCTGCATGCTGATTTCACTGAGCGACACGCAGGGCAGGATGAGCAGCAGGATGTAGCAGTAGAAGAACATCAGGCCCTCGGCCCAGATCGGCAGGCCTGTCCGCTGGGGCTCCCACAGGTTGGCTTGGATATCCAGCAGGTCCAGCAGGTCCAGAGCCACCCAGAATAGACGACTCCTCATGTCCTCCTTCTTCCGGAAAGTTCTCACATATTCCATACTATCCAGAGCCACTAGAACCAAGTACAAGCCTGGCACACATACAGATAATAATAACGTCAAAGCCTTCCGGGCCACCGTCTCCAAACTCTTCCTGTCTGCCTTGCAATTCTGAAAGACAAAGTAGAGCTTGATCTCCAGGACAAAAATGTACAGAAACCAGAGGATCATGGCGTATCCTCGTCGGGCGGTGCGCACCTCGGCACCAACCCACACCGCCACATATCGCAGCACTATGAGGAAGCATACGTCCCCTACCAGCACTATTATACACACACCAATCTTCCTGGGACCCTGGTTCTGCTCCACCAGGTAGGCGTCCATGAAGGCCATGCTGGTCATGATGACGATGGTGGTCAGGCACACGTGGCGTTTGTCTGGGGGCGGCAACACCATGGCGAGGGCACCTGCTGGCTCTCACTCTCAGTCCCCAGCTTTCAAAGTAAAAATAGTCCAGGAGGTGAATACGGCACTGTGTCCACTCCGAACCTTTAAGGCTGGAGGAAAAAAAATTGTATTTAAGGTGCTCTGACAGCTGTGGCGTGCACAGGAGCAAGTGTCTGGCTAGTGTGTCTAAAATTAGAATAATACTATAAGTCACTGCACTAATAGTCCATAGAGGAGGTTGGTTATCGCAGTGTAGAAGCAGAGCAGTGTGTGGAGTCAGCGCAGAGATGCTGGCTGCTGATTGCTCTCATACCATGTGAAAACAGGAGCATCACCTCGTTACTCAACGCACTTCCATTGATCTGCCTCTGCCCCTGAGCAGCAACTACACATAGGGCTCTACAGCTGACACACCATGACTGATAGTAATCCACACAAGTCCAGTGGAGCACACTCTTAGAGCAGGCTCATTCTAATGGACATGTGAGGCGATTGCGGTACTGCAGTGTGGAAATGTTTATGGAGGTGTTTATTTTTGTATGAGACAGTGTAGGAAGCGGGAGTCGTATGTGTGCCGGTGCTGCAGCTCAGCATGTGCGAGGAACTCCTTTTTGGATACTCCTGTAGACGGTGGTGCAGTGTGTGTGGCTCCTTGCAATCCTGCAGCGTGTGCGAAGGGAAATGGAGGAGAGAGAGGAGAGGAGTCTGCAGTGGCCAGAGGCCCACAGCCGCCATAAATCACAGAGACAGCAGGTCAACGGCCCATGAGGCCTTGCGTCCGACGCCGGCTTCCCTGGGGGGAGGCTCTTACACCGGACTGAAGATCCATCCTTCCCCCCTCCTCTTGCCACGTGCCAGCCTCTCCACAGCCTAGAGGAGGGAGAAATAAAGAGGAGAAGAAGGGTAGGGCAGAGGAGAAGGAGGAGGAGAAAGAAACCTGTCAGCACTATTGAGCCATATAACACAGTTTTCATTGCCAATGGCCATCCACATATGAGGAGCCAAGCAATGTGTCAGCTTGGCACAGATAAAGCCTGTTTCACTATTGATAGGGCAGAACATATTGCACATGTTACAGTGAGACTGCTTCAGGATGTCATTACCTCTCTATTGTCTGCACTGTGTCACAAAACATCTGGATGCATGGCTCAATATGCTGCGACGGTAATGTTATTATATCTAGCATATTTGGGGCCATAATACCAAGTAGTTTGATTTGAGGAGTTGGATTAATAGAGGATTTATTACACTAAATTGTAGAAACCAATTTTAAAGTCTCATATAGCAGATAACTGCTTAGCACCTCTTTCCTTTTTTTCTGCATTACTTGGCACTACATTTTTTTTGTTGTGTGAATGGGGAAAAACTATGGCAAAGAGCTCATTTCCTGCACAGTTTTTTAGTCAGGCTGATGTAGTTTCTGAAGTGAAACATAGAAATTATGATTGCAGTTTGTATGCAGTAAAATATTTACTAGAGGACTATTTGGCAGTGTTTTTCATGGAGCGCCAGAAAATCACAGAAAACCACAGAAAACAAAGCCATATCCCAACTATGATGTGTACGGATCCCCGATATACATCTGATATACATCCAGTGGGAAATTCATATTATTTTATTTTATTGCAGTAATGAAATCATAGCTGGTAGATAGCCAGACTGCTTTCATTGACTTAAAGACAGCATCTACACACCTTCGGTAGTGTGGACATCTTTCACAGTTTGAGAGGAAGACAGCATAACTGCACATCCCCGACCACCTGACTTCCCACCAGTTTAGCAAACTTCCCACAACCATTCAACAGGTTAGATGAAACACTGAAGGTCTCCTGAAAGTTAGCACGAGCTAACACAGCAGCAGCGGCTCACATCCAGCACAGAGCCTATAAACACTTCCAACACACTTACACCAAAAAAGACTCAATTCTCCGGATGGGTATAGTTAAGATTATAACAGTACTATTACTCTTACACATACTGCTTATTGATCTGGCACTTTAAAGACACAAGTTCTTTTGTTTTTTTTGTTTTTTTACAGAAAAAAAGATAAATTAAGATTGTCATTGCTTACTTTCTGTGTATATAAAAACAGTATATTAATTATCATTCTGCAAAAGCATTATTTTGAAGAAATCACCATCATAGACTATAACATACCTGAGGTGGATGGGGTAATAGGATATGAACTATGAGCTAGCAGGTCGAAAACAGTGCTTTTCTTGGCCTGTATGTCATGCACTTTCATGTGATGTTTTGAAAGATTGCTTGTGTTTCTGCCCTTACATGCAAAAGAGTTTTTGCACTTGTGGCAACAAGCAGTGTCGGCATCAGCTCTTGTGAAGTATAACCAGACTTTGGAGTGTTTTGCTCTCTCCGCTATTGTCACTGAAAGCAGGGCCCTGGTGTGTGTGTGTGTGAGATAGGCAGAGCTGACCCCACCCCTCACACATGCAGCAGGGTGCCAGGCTCAGACACAGAGCTTACTCTCAATTAAATAGTGAAAATGCATCATATACAAATGTCTTGTTGCAAATTAGAAACTGAGTTTGTAAGATAGAAAGTGTACAAAATAACGCCTAGGTAACCTAAATAAAAAAGAGATATATTTTCTCAGTTTTTCCAATACGACTAGCTACAGCGATGCAACAGTTAGCCTGTCACTGTGTGGATTGGGGTGGCCTCTCACTAACTGTACTGCCACAGAACCTACACCAACAGCAGTAGTCCACCAGTGTCTCCACAGGGAAGCATAGAGACATTACTATCCGTTTGAATTGCTTAACTGTACAACCTGTTTACATGTCTGTTTTGACAGATTATTTTGAGGCATTTATTTTCAATTCTTAGGTAAAATGCTCAGTAAAGGGTATGTTAGGTCAGTTTTTTGATATACTTTAAAAAAATTGTGATGTCTTGGTTAGGTCAGGGCTATGGAATATTATATCATCCGTATTTTCTCACTACACATTGGCCTTTCCTACACTCATGTGTGCATAAACTGTGGGTTATTAACTTCTTTTTCAGAAACAAAAAATGTGAAATTATTTTATTGGTGTTAGTTATGGGTATTGGCTGAAAAAAATCCAAATCATGCATTCCTGTCTCCTTCATGTGTGCTCAATATCTAAAACATAACATTCCTGACGTTTTATTTTGCCTTCAGTCGAAACTCCTTTACAGTCTACTTTTGGTGCATGATGTTTCAAGGTGTCCCTCTTTTGACCTGTTTAGTATTCTGGCTGATGTGTGTGTTGAAGCGTGTGACGGGTCGGGTCAGGTGGGGCCTCTCATCGACAGTTCAGTTGGACATTTACAGCACTTTCGAAAAAGAAACTGCACAGATGTCGAGCGCTTAACTCGCCAGCAGGAGCCCACCGTGTGCACTGGCCTCGTCCATAAATAACACAGCGTGTCTAAATATTAGCATAGAGAGCAAACAAGGCTGAGTAAAAGAAAGTGAAATGTGTTAATTGAGCAATGTCTCTCTTGGTTTGAGTTTGGTGAGCTTCAGCAGAAACTAAAAATGTATCTGTTGCTCTGCTCTGCTCTGTTCATTTCTGTCTGCTCTTCCTGTCACTGGATCCTTCAGGCAGAACACAAATAAATCACATTAGTGTTTCTGTCAGTTGAGGTACATTTCAAAACAAGGTATGACTGTATCGGAGAGCTCCCATAACCAAACTTGAATCTTCAGTCTCTACAGTAGCCATCCCTGAATATTCCAAAATGTTCTCAAAAAGTGCAACGAAGCGGATTTTAGTTAACATGCAGAGAACCTAATGTTCTTATTTCTACAGTCAAAGACAGTCTGATAATTTTGGTGAACATGATGAACTCTCCCCCTAATCCGAAAACTAGAGAGCTAAAACTCAAATTTGTGATGTCACAGGGCATAAAATCTGGAGCTGCTCCATAGACAACGGATTGGGAAAGATGTTACAGATGATACTGAGAGCAGCCAAGTGAATTTTCTGAATAAATGGTAACATTTTCTGTTTCATAACTGAGAACAGTATAATAGCATAAAACTTATTTAGCCTTCCCACAGTCCCGCAGATTTTCGCTCTGCACTCCAGCAATGCAGAACTTCGGTTCACCTTTCCCTTCACTGTTGTAATTAGATATGTGCTAATTAAAAATGTTGTTAAGAAAACCAAATTTTGAAGATGGATAAGTCTTTATGGACACATTACATTTTAAAAAGTCACATCTTAAGTTAGCTAATGTAAAGCTAGTTAAGTTATAGCTACAATGAAGAGGAGTTAGTTTTAACATCAGATTACCAACTTCCTCATTCCTGTGGTAATGTTGAAGAGATTTGATTGGACTGATAGGTTGGTTGCTGACATATTGTCAAGATGGCATGAATCATCATTCACCATCAAAAAAAATCAAGGCACACACTTCTGTGCATACAGAGATGCAATGGGACAGCAAAATCAGATGTTAAAATGGGGCTCAGACATTGACCAGAAGTGTAATATAAGGAAGTTATTATACTTTTTGCAGTACTTAAGTATTTTGGGGATTATCTGCACTTCACTTGAGTTTTTATATTTGTCAACTTTTACTGCAGTATGTTTTCCAGAAGCATTTTAGTTACTAATGTCATCTTTACAAGCTAATAAATACTAATGTTCAGCACCGTGAACTGCACTCAGTAATAAATATATAACCAGTCAAAGGGAGTTTTCACAACCTGGTAACCCAAAAGCCCTTGTTGTTTTCGGTGGCTATTAATGACCAGATCAGTAAAGTCAGTAGTTACAACTTAAAAGGCAGCTTTTTAGCTTTATCAGAAAGTGGGTACCAAAGTTGAAAAGAACATCAACAAAATATATGAAATGCTCGGCTTTAAATCTGTCATCAACAGTTTTTCTAACAGAAACTGAAAGCCAAAGCTTAAATTTGTCCTTTTGCCATTTACAGATCAGTTTAGAATAACACATGCTGACCTTTTAGTGATATTGATTGTATTCATTTTTTTAAAGAGCCAATTCAGAAATGCACTACAAATTGTTCCACCACAATGTTTGCTATTCCAAATCAAAGGCTTCTATTTCACTCCCATTTTGACTAACTGAGCTCTTGATATGAGAGATTTTAAGTATGTGATAAATAAACATGAGTTTGTTTTCAGCTGTGCTGTGTGAAATCACCAAAGCAAAATGGGCTTTTGAGGTTTTTGAATGAGATCCAAAGATTGTGAGGAGGTTATTTCTCATCAGAAAATACCACCCTTGAAGAACATGAACTGTATGTACCCCCATAAAGGATAAAAAGAAAAAGAACAACAACCACACAGCTTTAAAAGCTTCTTGCAGAGATTTCAATGGACGCATTGTACTGCAGTGTCACTGTGACATGACCTCATGTGTTGAAGAAGAAAAACATGTCCCATGTGAAATCAGAGGCTGTCAATGGAAGCCCATTTTAAGAAGACATCAGAATGAGCCTCATTTATAATCCAAGCATGAATTTGAATGTTTAAAACCCATTATGTAGAACAGTGCCTAAGTAAGAGATTAAATTCATAAGATGGTGATTAATTGACTGATTAGCAGAATGCTGTGGATCATTAACATGCCATAAGGAAGGCTGCTCCCACATATACAGTGCATCACATCGTCATTTAAATGCCATTAATTATCAAAAAAAGACTTTGAGATTGTTTCCCTAATGAACGGATTACAGCCGGCGTGATGATATGAGAGTGCCAAATTGGATGGTTTGAACCTCCCCGGAATTATGACTCCAGCTGCGAAACATGGTTCCCAAGATGGCATCAAGCGTGATTTGGCACTACATGGGTGCCCTGCGAACCAGGAAGCTGATGAACTTTGGCAGTAATAGATGATTATTAATCCTCTCTGTCATAAACTGTAAAAAAGTGCCTTTGTCTGCGTGCAATGATGACAGCAGTGCTCTGCTCTGTTTTGCATATTCTGTTCAGCATTTATAATGTATAACTCGAGGCTGCAGATTAGGCCAGGGTATCACCACAGAAATAGAAAAAAAGAAGGAAAGAAATGTCCATTGATATGTGATTTGACAGCTGTGACGACTATTATTTCACCACTTCGCTTGACTTTTTATGCCTCTTTATGCGATAGCCTTGGCTGAAGGCATTATATTTTCAGCTTGTCCATCCCATTCTTGTGAACATGATATCTTCAATATGTCTGAGGAGACTTCCACTTAGATTCAGCAATAAACTGAATACATTTTGGGGGCCATAGGTCAAAAGTCAAGGTCACTGTGACCTCTTCTGTCTCATTCTTGGGGGGAATTTCTTCAAATTTGGCACTGACATCCACGTAGACTCAAGAATGACCTGATTCGAATTTGGTGGTCAAAGGTCAAAAGTCAAGGTCACTTTGAACTCTACAAACATGTTTTTGGCCATAGGGGTTGGGGCTTAAGAGATAAAGTGGGTTGTCCATTAATTAGTCTGCATGTCGCAGTATTCTTGGGCAAGATAATGACCCACAAATTGCTCGCGGTGGCTGTTCCATCAGTGTGTGTATGTGTATAAATGTCAAAAATTGAGTTGAATGTAACAAGTAGTGTGAAAGTGCTTTGAGTGGGCGAACAACTAGAAAAGCGCCGTACAAGTGGAGGTCTATTTACCATTAAACACAAATTCATTTCCTAATTCTGACAGAATTTCACACAAATATCAAATAGAATAAAATAATGAAGTGATGATATTGTATATCCAAAAGGTCAAAGGTCATCTTCATTATATCATAATGCCAAATGCTAAAGCACTTTTTCTGGACACTATTTAAAGCCATAGCTAACAGAAGGGAGACATTTGGTCAGATTCTGAATTGGTGACGCTAATCTTGAAACTGTGCTGATTATATAGCTCTTCTGTGTGCTGGGGGGAAGATGTATATGAAGCCTACTTGTTTTCTCAGACATGAGTGTAAACTGTAAGCGCAACTTGATGGGTTAGCGGAGCCATACATCTGCGAGGTGGTAATTCTCATTTTACCTTGTGAGAGCACAGTGTCTCTGTGTACTGCAGGCTGCACATTTCAGCTTTGCTTATATGCTTCAGTTACAATGTATTAATTACAGTGTACTATAAATAGGTGACATGAAGGGCTGTGAAAAGGCAGTGCAACATTTCTTCACAGAGAGAAAGCTATTATTGTGTCTCTGGTCAAGGCCATTATCTCTCTAAACAGCCGGAGTTTCCTTGTCAGGCAGTTACATTAACAGGTAGCCTCCGTGACTGGCTGCAGGCTTCACGTGGATCACAACAAGGACAAAGGTTGGGGCAGCAAGTGGCATTACTGCTTCTTTTTTTGTTTGTTTTGCCAGTTGTTATAAAAACCTGTGGAGAAGGTCTGTTTGGGTCAAAGAACAAGGCAGTGAGTACAACTAGAAGAACAGTATTTTGGCACAGGATTCTTTTACTCTACCTCATGGGGCAAAAAATCAAAAGCGTTGACTGTATGTTGTTTAACGGTGCTGTTTCCAGCTGCTGCTTTTGAATGTGCACAAAAACAGCTTCCTTTCATGCACTGACTTATCTTAATTACCTGTGTGCATGCTCTTGATGTTTGTCTTTTTTGACACAAGCTCAGAGCTTAAGGATAGTAAAGTCTTCCAAGCTTCAAGAAGCTTTTCTTTTACCGCTGAGGTGTTCTGACACTTCATACACCTTGTGAGGGTTGTGAGCTAGCTCTTGTTTACAGCAGCAAAATAATTTAATCCTGCAGCTGTGGATGGCATGCTCTATTACTTGAAGGCTTCAAAGAAAACTGAGATGTTTATGCTTTTGGGAAGCCGCATTGTTATGCATTAAATGTATCGAATTACATCCCCTACTCTGCTTTCACTCCACACTCCTACTCTCTTTTCTAATGCCTCAACACCCCAAGGATGATCAAATGTTTGAGTCAATGTCAGCAACATTGGGGTGGGACGGCGCAGGTCTCCAGAGCAGTCCGTTTTGTTCGATATTTATGTCAGGTTGTCTTCATTAGGGCCAGAATGAGACCCATATGTCGTCTTGGCTGCCAGCCATCTCCATCATCTCAGCAGGTGTGCTGCGCCGTCCTTTGTGTTACAGTCAGCGCTCGGCTAGTTTTGGGAGAGGTGGCAGATTGCTTTGAATTTGCCCAGTACACAGAGTACAGCTCAGCACAGCTCAGCTCAACAAATGCTTGTACACACACAGAATCTTGCCACACACATGCATCAACATATGCATGTATGAAAGCTCTCTCACACACACACACACACACACACACACACACACACACACACACACACACACACACACACACGCACAGGATGCCGACAGGACAGCCATCTGCAGGTCACGTCGTTATCTCATCTCTCACAGCCTGATAACCACACACTGATCGCATACATCCTGCACTGATTATAACATAGCCAGGTATTATATCCCCAAATCCCTCAATACATGTTAAGACGTGTTTCCGATAACCACATTTGGAGATGTCAGCTCGATTCCCCCAGTCGCACTGACGAGTGCCTGTGACAGCACTCAGCACATTTCTTTAACGTATTAAAACCACCAAACTCAGCTGTCCTCATAGGGCTTAGCCTTGTGTGTGATGCATTATTCACAGTGTATATCTGCTGCATCTAATGGATTAGTATGGTGCTGTGTTGAAATTCTAAACACATCTGTTTTGCATTTTGTTGTCAATATTCTTGGCGGGTTTAGTTCTTTCCCCCTATTTTGTGCGATTCAAAGGCACACACCTCAATTAGTCAAAACACAATACACAGGGCTTGTATGTTACTTGCTGCTCTTACATTCCTATTGTCTTGTTTTCTTGTTATCCCTGCATAATATGCTTGTAATTGTTTATGAGGTTGCACTGGGTTAGAATACTGAGGAGGATCTGAAACTAAGATGGGGCTCATGTTTTATACCAGTGGCTAAGCTCATTTTATCACCCATTATGGTTGATTAAGGCTGATCCTCACTCTACTTTGCCATGTCACATCGTGTGTGTGATAAGCAGTGACTGTTCACTTCAGCACATAACTGTAACTAACCCAATCTGTATTCAGGCTGTCTGTGCTTTTAAACAGCCGTGGGTGTTGATCAAAAGCTACCAAAATCAAACATGCTGCACATGACAAAGGATGGATAGCTGCTGTTTGGGGTTCGCTCCCATAATAGGCATTGTATAGGGTTAGATGTAGAAAGCAGCTTGAAAGTGCTTTCCTCCAACTTGGCCCTTAGCAGCGGGGACCGGGGGCTTTTCAACATGACAGACTCGTCTTTTTCTCCCCTGCCAACTCTCAAACGGCCATAATGTGCGCAGCGTCAATCAAAGTCTATTCTTTATTCACAAAGCCGGGGAGAGGATCAAAGGCACCACGCCACAGTGAGTCATCATCAAAGTGAAGAGCAGCCCTCTGACATCCCACCCGGCAGTTAGTCACTGACACAGGGGGCAAAGATGACAAGTTGCCCAACGTATACGCATGAGACAAGACACGCTTGAAGTACTGTCCAAAAGTGATGCTGTTTTTAAGTGGCTACCACTGTGAAAAGTTTAATCTTTTTGTTCAACACCATTTTCATTTCTATTTTCTCATAAGAGTTTGAAAAAGGCTGACATCAAACGCATACGGGTCAATACACTGAGTTACTCTTCTGTAGCCTTTAGCTTCTGTAACTCACCGCAATCTTTATCTTGATTTTCACTAATCTGCATCTGAATCCAGGGTTTACCATCCATTTTCTACCATCAATGAGCCTCATGCTCATTATACAAACAAATTTCTTCTTTCATATCCATGATTTGGTCTTATTTTGTTCATATCCATTTGTTTTCTGTGATTCACCGTTTTTTTCCATATCTATATTTTTCTTTTCTCTTAGGTAGGAGAAAATGTACAAGTTGACGGCACTCTTACCGAGGTAAGCAAAAAACATCTTGTTGTCAAGTGTTAAATTTGAGGAACATAAACAAATGCATGCATGTCATATAATCATTTATAGATTAATGTATTTTTTAGGGTAATTATAGTTATTGTATTGTTAAACTAATGGGAAAAAGAAATACTATTGGTCGGGTGTGTCTACAGTTAACTGTTAATTGGCATTTGGTTGTAGTGGTTGGTAACCAGACCAAACCACCAACCCAAAATGACGAAATTTGACGACTGGTAGTGAGACTTACCATTCAACTACCTTCCTCCAGAGTTGCATACACCAAATAGACGTAGCTACATTGAGGCCACCCATTAATTTGTGGACTGTGGTTTAAAAGTCTTGAGTTTGACATTTCGACTTTCGCCATTGTTTTTTTTTATGGATTTAGAAGTGACCATATTTGGACAAGCGGTTGAAGTTGTTTTGAAGTTTAAAGACTGATTTTTGCTTCTGAGTCAGAGTTGAAGAGACCATACGCTTAACTGTGGTTTGAACTATTATTTGTTGTCAGAATATCATTTCATTCTATGAATCTCTGGTCAAAAGAATCAAATTAAAATTACTATGTGTGTTTTGCATGTTTTTGTAAAGTTATATCATCGCTGTACTTATTAGTCGCTGGCGAAAAGTGGCTGGTCTCGCCATCCTCTTCTTCTTCGACCACTACTACGTCTCCATCTTCCTCTGATTAGTAGCGGGTCGTAACTGGTGTTTCAGGGGCATTATCGCCCCCTTCTATGGGTTTATGCGTGCACATTGAAACTGTTTATCACCCAGCTCTAGGTGACTTTTTATATAACTTACCAGTTGACATTTTATTAAGACCCAAACTTACGCATAATTAAAGGTGTGGTCACTTTGAGGTTCAGGTTATCTGCAGATAGTGCTTAGGGTTCTCGGTCTGATTCACCCCTCACTCCTCCACAGCTCCACCCTGTCATTACAATTTAGTCAGCCCTGGCTCCAGAAAAACCGAGATGGCAATGGCTGAATTGCTGAACTTGAGACTTCGAAATGGAAGCGTACAAAAACCAATGGGTGATGTTGTGGTAGTTGCATCTATTATTTTATGCAGTCTATGGTCTCCACCAACTCCTGAGGGAAATATCTGGCTCTTTAGCTGATAAATGCTTCACAATATTCAACACCTTCTTGCTAACTGTTGTTTTTGCTGTTTGGTGTTGGAAATGTTATGTATAGTGGGTATATCAGGCTGGTAATGAGGTTGAGGTGAATGGTGAGAGGGGGAAAAAGACAGTAAAGTTGCAGGCCATAAAACTAAAACAATGAGCTAGAACATGCTAAAACTCAAGAGCTATGGGCAGCTGCAAAGTTGTGGATGTTTCTCTGTCGATTCATATAAGGTACCCTTCTCACATGGTATGCAGTCATTTAAGCCATCATTCCTATAAAAATATTGATTAGTGCAGCTTTGAAGATAAAAAACACGATAATCTGCCAATACTTGATGTAGTTTGAGTTGACTTATGCTTTAGTAAAAGTCTATGAAAACCTCCTTTGCCATTGTTTAAGAGGACACAATGAAATAAATCCAGTGATAAATGGGGAAACACTACCACTTTTGCTGTCTGTGTAAACCCAATCCTGTAAAGGGAAACTCTAATTAATATGAAAATTATTGCAGGTTACACCTGTGGTCTCGCACATTTCAGTTGACCTACAAAATGCACTTTAATACCCAAATGTGCTCCAGCCTCTAATGCTGCTGTCAGCTCTGATCAATGAAACATAACCTCATCCCCTGAAAACAACCCCTCATTTTCTCTTATTTTTATCAAAATTCCCAGTCAGTGAGGCCGGACCACATATAAATCCCAGCTGCTTTGTCCCTGATTTTGTTTTTTTGCAGCTTAAACTCGAATACTAACAATTAGGAATTGGCTGAATCATTAAGCTTCCTTTTAATTCTTTCTGTTTTAAAAAACACACATTCAAGCACATACTGTAACACCCCTCACACTGATAATTGGATTGTACCTTCAAGTGACTGTTGGACACTCCTTTAATTTTTTTAATTGAGGGCCACAAAAGAACAGCGAGTGTCGCAGTGATTACCATTACCCCTCATCTACACAAACACACAAATACACACACACTCAAATCTCCAGCCTGGCATTGAGGCTGTACCATGGTAACACACTATTACGCACTTTTCTAGCTTTTAATTTTCTCATGCAACCATGCAAGAGTTTAATAAGCATATTGATTTGCCCATGCGATACTAGCTCTCATATTCATTTTTCTAGTGATAATTTGGATGTGTGATCACCAAGGGACAGAAGTGATTTTTATCCAGCGGTTTTGCAGGGAAATCCATTTAATCTTTGTGTCAATAACCCCATCCCCCTCTCCTCTCCCTAAGCTTGCTCTTTTGCCATGCCTTGCACTTCCTCCTCCTCTGTTCACTGTCGCCATTTCTAATCTGGCCACCCTAAGGGAGGAGGCATCCATACCTCATTCCAGTCACGCTTCCTTTCTGTTTGCTTTCCATCCCACTTGAGGGTAAAATGACTTCCCAAAGACATCAAAACCACACAGGTCCTATTCAGTATTTATCATTTCTTTATGGGGTAATGCAGCAAACAGTGGCTGAGGATGCAGAGATGCAGATAAGAGCTCTAGCAGGTGGTATTCAACCAATAAAAACTCACTTTGTGTTCTTTCTCAATTAAACACCCACTCATTCTGTTGCTCCCACTAGTTTGCATAAAACAGATGTGCACTGCAGGTAAAAGGGCAAGACCGTTCACCTTCAAGCAGAGTCCACAGAGGGAAGAGAATCTGGAGGAAAAGAGAAAGGAGATGGAGAGAGGGATTGATGCAAGAGAGCAAGGGTTGCTGTTCCACGTGATTGAATAAAAGGCAGAAGAGATGTGATACAGGGAGGCTTTGAAGTGCTGCTAATGAGCTGGGAGTTAAAATGGATAGTTTTGCAGAGGAAACAGATTTAAATATTTCCAGTCAGGGATTCATGATGAGAGTGAAAACCTGGAAGAAATAAGCCAAAAATGTCCCTTTCAACAAGTCATTTAATCTTACATCAAGTCTTAAAAACTTATTTTCCATGGGGCGAGTCTATTGATGGTGTGAGAAATGTTCCCCGTTTTAGGGATGATAGGTTTTTAAAACCGAATGCAAGATCATTTACCTTAAGTGGAGATGTTTGGCAGTGAGCAGGGATTTTTTGTCAGATTCTGTGCATGTGCTTTCTATTACATCTGTGAAGTGAAAGCAGGTATTTGACAAAATGCTGCAAAACTTTGAATGTGTCTCACGGGCAGCGTGTTTGCTGAAGGCGACACCTGCTTTGTATGATAATGAAATGGAAAACAATATTTCACTCAGGATTAGACAATTGTGTGCTATGCGACTCGCTGAGGAGTGTCGAATTTCTTGGCAACTGCTTCCGCTGAGGTGCGTTTGGACATGACTCTAAAGTTTAGGTGTGCTGTGGATCTCTGAAAGACGGATTCATGCAATTTTTATTTACCCAGTGGAACCAAAGCCAGAATACTTGTACAACTGTGATAATTTTACTACTGTTGTCAACTGGATGTGGCTCATACTCTGCATGAGACCAATCATTTCCCTCAGGCCTTATTATGGCTGTTGTCTGCTAAGGTTTTACAAGCAATTATGGGCTGTGTCATTGGGAACAGACTGTGGTAGCTTTTGGCATGTTGTTGGAAATCTGCTCAGCAGTGTGCAATGTTTGATGGGTAATTGATGTCGATGGCATAATTTGGCTGTGTGTTGCTATTGTTTCACAGTAGCCGTTACGCTTTCACACGTACACATGCTATTTTAAGTGTTGTGCAAATAAACTAAAAAATTAAATCTAATACTGATTACTTATTACCCCCTAGTGACTGCACCAAACTCCCAGCTAAGGTAAAAGACAGGGCTGTTATAAAGACCAACAAAATCCAGTCCAGGTCAAGTCCAAGACAAGGTCCAATCAAGTCAGAATCAAGACCAGGTCCAGCGGCAGTTGAGACCAAGTCCAGGCCAAGTGCAGAGCAAATCTAATTTATAAAAGCCCATAACAGACAATAGTTTTTTTGAATGCTCATATACTGATCAAGGAATTAGGATATATAGAAGTAACTTATCTATTAACAAGACTGATCAATCTTCTAACATCAAACAGGGCTCTAGAGTAACTTTTCCACTGGTGTTACACTGGTGCTGCCAACTTTTCGCTTATTATTATTTATATCTACTTGTTCTTGTTTTTATAAAAAAAAAAGATATACATGATAGCTGAAAAAAGAGGCTCCGTTGGCTCTGGCACAGCCTTATGTCTCTGTCCAAAGTTACTACTCTTAAACCTTTCAGTGTGTGAAGCACTTTGTATTAAAATCTGCTTGTATGAAAAGTGCTATACAAATAAAGTCTGATTGATTGATTGATTGATTGATTGTGTCCCAGGACATACATAGTTTCACATAAATACACATGAATACAAAATTATAAAACACAATAATTATCCAAACAAAACCATATTACAAACTCTTTAGACATTACAAAAAGTGAATTCATGGAAAAAAATTTAATCACTCCCTTTTTATTGTCGTTGTTCAACCCAAAGTGCACTGAGGCTACTTGGAGGCCAAACACCGATTTGGTAGTTCAACAGACTGAGGAAGAGAAGAGTTTAGTCTTTCCTGTGGGACTGAATATTCTCTGTGATGGCAGAGGCTAAAATGTGAAAGGGGTCAGATATAATATTACCAGCCAGAGACAACATTCCTTTAGTGAACGCATTTTGAAAACTTGTGTTTGAACCGCAATCTTTCAGAAGATTCTGTATCAGCATTGCAAAATTGGTGTAATGCTAGAGAGGAAGAAGCGGAAGAAGGGGAATTTTTTTCTCTCATATCATATTAGTAGAATCAGACAACATTTTGTACAACTGATCCTGAATCAGCAACCAGGAACAGCTTGACAAGTTCCCAGTAGTCAAGCCTGAAACCAAGATAATTCCAGCAAGGCACAAAACCAAGACAAGTGCAAAACTTTAAGAAAGAGACCAAGACCAGACTCGAGTACTACAGCCTCTGTGAAGAATCCAAACACTCGCTAAATTTGAGAAGAATCCCGAATGTAGGCTTAGCAGAGGCCAGCTGGCAGTGAGGAAGACACAACATGTAAATAATAGTGTTTAAGTCGGGGAGACGACATAGTGCTGGGTGGTGTAGTGGTGTATTCGGGGTGAAAATACTTCATAACTTAATGTGAATTAATATTAGGCTTGTTTCTTACTTGCTTTATAGAGTGTTTGAGGAATGTATCTTTAAATACACAAATACTTTGAGTGTCTAGGTTTTTGGTGGTATATTCTTCCATCAGGAGTGCATAAAGTAGAAAAACATTTTAATGTACTCATGTATTTACTGAAGGCTCTTATTTATATCTTATTTTTAGCTATTTTTACTATGTTGCATTTTGTACAATTACAGTTGTTTACACTCTGGAACAGTTTCATGTTTTCTTATTACTTTATATTGTATCATTTTGTTAGGTAACGTAAACCCTACAGTAATTAAAGACTTCAGCATATGTATGACGATATTAAAAGGTTTTGTTGGTATTATGCCTGAAGAATAAGTGACTATGAACCTATATAAAGGACCAGTAAGGAAAAAAACTTACTGTCATAGACCGCAAAAACATCAGAATTTCACATTTTCGGTCATTCTGCCCAGCAATATGAAGAAATATTTCTCCTCTTTCGATGGACAATAGCTTCCATCTCCGGCTTCCACAGCAAATTAGCATCCCCCAACCTGTGTCTCCTCTGAACCCTCAGAGACGGAGCTGATAACAACCCTCCCATGAAATTCCTGATAAGACGGCAAACAAACCGACCTCCCTAAAGTGACAAAGTAAAGGATGATTACTGGGATTAATACCTGTGATGTAATCATTGAATTTCAAATTAAAATCCCTCACACGGCTCAATACTGAAAAAGTAATCTCATCACTAACTTTTTACAGCATTACTGCTGATGTATGGACACATGCAAACATGTCACATACTGTTTGAATAAGGTTTTAAGCCCTCACAGAGCTATTATACGCCCACACAGGTGTTCTCACTTGTGTCGTTTGACTAGACCTCTACTCAGGACTGTGTGGGCATGAATAAACTGTGTGTGATTGACATCACCATTTTCCATCTGCATATTTATGCACCATATAGTGATTTCAAAACCTTTCACAATGGAAGGACAAAAAAGAACAGTTTTCATGGAAGACGTATTTCACCGATAAAAAGAGAGCCCTCTCTGCAGGAGAAAGATGCAAATACTTTTGAAATTGGTGTTACATTTAGAGTAGAGAAAACTGAGAAAAGGACACTTTTGCTGAATATGTAGAAAACCTGACACGACCTGATGTAATGTGGACTTCTCCAAGTGAATAAATGGTGTTTGGCGATCCTGTATTACGGTTAAATGCTAAGCTAAAACCTATTTCTGAAAACATTTAAAGTGAGAAATATACAACTCAGTAACAGAATCTTGGTTGAGATTTGAGCGGCACTACTTAGTTAAACTGTATGACGTCTGTTTTTTAGCCTCTGTTTCCACTGTGGAGGAAGCAGTGTAACGCCCACTCTCTGTTCACAATCTCTCGCTATTACAGCTACACAGGGCGTGCCTAGTTTTACTGTTAGATCAGATTTTGGAATGTGGAAGTACAGCCTGTAGTTCGACCAACAGCCCAAAAGACTCCAAAACTCCCCCAAATGGTGTAAATTATGTAAATTAGGGGAGTTTCGCCATGGAGGGAGAGGGGATATCAAGTGCTGGTTAGATGGAGGGAAGGTGACCACAGTTTATCTACACATACTCACATTGTTTTGATTTAAAGCTGGTTGAAAGTCGGTAAAATATCACTTCAACTCTCTCTGAAACCTGAATTTACTGCTTACTGGAGACACCTATTGAGTCTCTATCACAAAGCAAGTAGTGAATTACTCACATGACATCAAGTAATATCCTTCTTAGTAGAGGTCTAATTAGAAAGTGAAACTGAAACACCTGTGTGGCTGTGTGGGCCTTTAAGGGCATTGCTGAAATTACTGAAGCTTAACCAGCTAAGAAATTGTGAAATGGAAAAATGAAAAAAAAAAAAAGCTAGCAAATAAACTGCTACTTCTTTTATTAGTGAGCTCATGCCATCCATAATAACTCCCCTTCGTCTCTGAACACCGGCAGAATTTTGTGCAACCAACTGATCCATAGCCAAAAAGAAATAAGGCGACTGCCTGCAGAATTGAGCAAACTTGTAATCTCTGATATTAAGTTTAGATAGTGTTTAGGTTAAATAGGTGGAAGAATGACTCCGATCATTTACTTGAGTAAAAGTACTATATTACAAGTTAATTCTGCAGTGCACTTTTACATATGTAAGCATTAAAATGCACTTAGACCACCAGAAGTAAAGTACTCCTTATGCAGGATGTCTCATTTCAGAGTACTGTTTTATTACATTTTTCACTTTAAAATGCATTTATGTGTTTGTCACTTTAATGTTGCAGCTGGTAGAGGCGGGGATTATTTTAATTACTTTGTACGCTGCTGGGTAGCTTGTGATCAATTATCAATAAGGTCTTACATTAATCTTTAGTATAATATTTGTCTTTGAAATGTGGTGAAGTAAAAGTATTAAGTAGCAGGAAATGGAAGTACTAGGCCATAGATTTTCAGCCTTTAGGACAATATGTTCAAGATCCATCATAGACATACAGTGACAATTTGGGGTCAGGTATTTCATCATGTGCACATAAAAGAAAATCATGTCACATCTAAAATTGATTATCATAGAAGGTGTCACTTCATATAAGCAATATATTTGCCTACTTGCACGATTAATTATTATACTACAAGTAATTAACAATTTGTACCATTGTGTGCAAGAACTACTGTAGTGCTCCACTTAGACCTTTTTAAACAACAGATTTTGTCAAGTACATCAAGCACCATTGACATCCACTTAAGGATAATAATGCATTCTGTTCTTAATGCCAGCACCTTCTCATCAATTAGGAAGATCTGAAACCATGCATCAAAGAATGACATGAACATCAGGTTGTCTGATGTAAACAGCCCTAAAGAGGCCCCCAAGCAGATGGGGCACGCTAATAAACTTCTGTTATGTCATGCTCTTCAAACAATGCTATGCAGTAATTTACAAACAATCAACAATGCAGAGGAGCCATTAAGAGAGGCAATTAAAATCTGAGGTATTAATTATGTGACTGCGAACAATTAAACAGTGAAAGCTGCTTTTAAGCAAGCCTGTTTAGAAAATATGTTACATGTCAGTTATTAAAAATGTATAGGAATGTGCTAAAGATTTAATTATGAGCATCAAGGGGCTTTAAACACTCCGCAGTCCATCATGTATAGCTTGTTGCACCTTAAAGTGTATGGTAAAATAATCATAAGCAAACATGTGGCTTACCTACACCTCCACAGTTAGCAGCAAAGGGAGCAATCAACAGGCTGCCCAATTTATCCATCTGCCTAAATCATTATGCATCCACCTCACAATATACATTACTGTCAGGTGGCTGAAACACACAGCTCTTGTTTCAGAGTTTTCTTCTATTTTACTGCAAGCCAACTGACAAACTTCTCAGCTGCAAAAATCAAGAACTGTCAATTGGTCTGCCACTGTTGCTTATTGTTATACAGGAAGTTGTGCAGGTATGTGTGTCTGGCATCTGCGGAGGTTAAAGTCAATGTGAATTGTCATTCTGAAGGTCAATCGATCCATTTCTTTGAGTTTAGATAGGCTACATATTCTAGTTTTAACTTATTGTATTTTATAGTGTGTTCTTTATAAATTGTACTGTAGCTTTCTTTCTTCTAAATATTTATTTTTATCTTTCTTTGTTTCTTGTTTGTTTTTATCGGTATCCATTCACGGTCGGAGCTTGCACAAAAGTAATTCAATATGCAAGGTGTTCTACTGCTCCAACTGTACCCAGAGTGCGCTTTGTGCTCCGAGAGGTGCAGTGCATAACCTAACGGTATACTGTATGTATATTCAATAGTGCTCCTAATGAATGGTTCAGCTACAAAAACAGAAAATCTAGTTGTGGCAGCAGATGTTTTAAATTGTGTCAGGCCTCCACAAATAAATGAATGTGCTCTGTTGGCGTTCCAGCGACTCAAAACTATCGCTGCAGCAGCGATATGCCACAATAGTTTATTTAAGTAATAGCTTAGTATCGAAGCTAGATGAGCAGCGAGACCCACACCCACACAAGCAGACAGAGAGACAGAGACAGAAGGCTAGCTCTGTGTGTAGCAGAATTGCTTTTTAGACTACCACATCACCGCTGCAGCTGGTTAAAAATGTAATTTTTTTTATTACAGAGAAAAGAAAGTACCAATAAAAGGTGTTGTTATGTACCAGTAACAAATTACAGACTAAATTACCAGAACCAGTGAGTTAAATGTGGTAGTCAACCCTATTGGCATCCACAAGAGGGTTGATCAGCATAAAGGGGTCGACTACCATGACATGCCAATAGGTGGATAACTTTTTTGAGCAGTAATATGACATAAACTAGGTCTGATTCCTACTTAGAAGCTCCAAGGTGCTGATAGCAGATGTTCAAACTACTTCGTGTGAGACTTTAATGATGATTTATCATTTAAGATATCTAAATATATATTATAGATAAATATAAAGGAAGCTGGAATATTTTGAATCAGCAATTATACATTTTTGTGATATGTTGAGTCAGATTTGTCGCATGTATTCTACACTCAGATCTCATGTAATATAGCCAACCTTTCATTAGGAAAGTGTTTATTACATGGTAAAAAGAACAACATAATTAGATTGTTCTTCAGTGTACCCTTTGCTTAAAGACTGAAGCTGAGATTAAATCATGACAACCTGTCATTCTTTGTCCTCATCAAAGTTGGTTTTTTGTTATATCTAATGGTGCTTGAGTCATAGTGCAAACAGTGTGTCATGAATTGATTTGAGCAGTGAGAAAAAATATCGTCCCGTCCTTACTCAAGGTCTCAGATGAAGCTTGAGGGATTGTTTTGAGCTAAAAAGTCAATTTGATCAATCAGCCAACCGCTTTTTCAAATGACAACAGCCTCCATCTGTGAAAGTGCTACGCACACAAACACACACACACACACTCCTCAGGCTAGCCTGCACCTTCATAAGCAACAGAGTGTATAAAGGAAGAATTAAAACACGGCAATTTGCTGTCTTTTCTTTAGAATGTGCTCTGTGTTCCCAAATGTGATTCTGCCTTTGGGCTGTGCTGTCGCCTTTATTAACAGATTAAAAGCCAAAAAGTAATTGAGAATTAGCAATTCATCACAAAGTTATTGGTGCTTTGCTCTTGCCAAACTGGGTCTAATATCATTCAGGCCATGGGGTCCTATTTTAGCAATCCTATTTTGTCAGCCCAGAGAGGGAGTCAGTGGAAATACACTGTCGCCTGCTACTGTATTTCTTTTTGAGGTTTGTAATGTCCTTTGACAGAAGCAGAGCCCTATTTAAATGCCTCCTACATTGACACGCAATTTAGTTTTTGCTAATTATAGGGTACAGCGGTCATAAATTATTCCGTGCTCCTTAGCTCTCCCTCACCCACTTTCTTTCTTCACACACAGACAGAAACACACTCCCACACATCCACACTAACCATACAAACAAAATTACCCATCTGCTGATTTTCACACTGAGGCTGAATGTCACGCACAATGGGATGCCGCACACTGACTCGGGGTGGGGGCTGAAAAGCCGAGAGAAAGAGAAAGGAGGCGAAGAAACGAGAGCAGGGAAAATCCAGCAGTTCATCTCTCCCCTGCTGTTAAAAGCCATTCATAAATACTCAGCCTTCACTCTGCCTCACACTCACAGATTCCATACGACTCCAGCGCCTCGACATATCACAAGCAATGCTTTAAATTATCACAACACCAAAAGATGGAAACATAAAATGCATCTTGACAAGAAAAGAAGAGTGGGAGCCAAAAAATTGCAGCACAAAAGTAGCCTGCTAACAGCGGAGCATGTTAGTCCCCAATTATAATAATGAGACATTCACTGAGCTTCTATATTCAGTTTGCATGCAGCAAGAAGCTACTTTTGAATTCTAATAATGGTGCAAGTGCTGAAACTTTTATTACACTGACTTTCTGCTATACATTTTTGACAATCTATATGTGTAACTATGTCACTGAGTTGAGGTCAACACAGAGGGGCAATCACACAAAGAGGCTAAATGGATGAGAAGCTAAAATAGTGGGCATCAACAACTTTATACATATTTTAGTGTGGTCTGTCTATGAGGTAAGAAGTAATAAATATCTCCGGCCAGGTGTAAGCAAACTACTGGACCAATCAGCCTCATATTTTGTGAGAACAGACTGTATGCTCAGGGACTTCTTGTAGTGGCAGTGATTCATTCTGGCTGACTGTTATTGACTGTTTTAAACTGTCAGACCTCATTCCTCTTTACCGTGTGGAAAGGCTGCAAGCTTTCCAGAAAGCACGGTTAAAAACAACAAGCCTTAAACGTCTGCTTCAGGCCACATTTTGGGCTTCATCACGACTCAAAAAGTAGCATCTACAGAAAAGTTTGGTCTCATTTTGAACTTGAGCATCTGCAGATTAATTCCATATCCAGTATGTCATGATACACTAAAGGAAGGTATGATACAAGATGAATTAGTCCCCGTTTTTTTTTTTATTTTGGTCACCATCCTGACTGTAAGGGAGTGTCGAACCATGCCATGGCTGTGAACCTGTTCTGTTCTGTGCGCCACACGGTGTCATACGACACCGTGAGTGTGTCAGAAGTGGAGCGTGCCCAATTCTGTAGACCTGCAGATTTTGGTGACGTGGTCATTTTTCTTTGATATTTGTGCTTCTACTCTTAAGTCAGTAAGTAGGCAGTTAAATGTTTTGTGGTGTGTTTTTATTTGTGTTTATTGCTGTTATTTACTACTTTGTTGTGCTGTAGCCTACAGACAATTAGACACTAAATGCATAAAAAGTCTTTTTATGAATACATGGATAAGAGGTTTGTGGCTGTGTTTTAGTCATTAAAATACATTAATGCTCACAATTATAGCTAATTTGTATTTTAAATTCATTGTCTGTTAGCAGGAGAACTTGATCTGCTTTGTGCAACGTGCTGCAGCTCCGTCACAAATTGTATAATTTTCCTGAGACGCGATGCGACACATCTGCTGGACTTTGTCCAGAGTGGCTGCAATCAGCTTGGGCAGCCACCTGTCTGATATCTGTGATCTACTGAGTGCACTTTTGTAGTTAAATTATTACTCATTAAAACACAATCACGAAAATCATCCATGGTTCCCCTGTAGATTAATGGCTTTTCACTTCCATGTTTACACTTAATTATACCCTGTTATGTTATCTCAGCTGTTAAAGATTTAAAACTTTTTCTGATTCAGCTGCATATACTGTAATTTAAGATTTTTTTAAAAGAAATAAATGTGTTTTGAAATATGAAACATATATTCATTATTTGAGGATGTAACAATTAAAAAACACAAAGCAACATCTTTTTTGCTTGTTAAGAAAATTAACATTGTTATATATCTGAAAAAATGTGTAAGGCTGCCCTTATTTTCCTGGTGAGTAGAAAAGCAGATATGCAAGCTGAGAATTTCAAGAAGTCACGTCCACATTCGACAGTTCTGCACCTCATTATTTATGTCCAATGTCAACATTGAGTGCTAAATCAGGAATGCAGTGTCCTTAATGTACTGTAGGTAGTGAATAGTTGTTGTCAAACCATGCAGGAGACAGTTTTTTGAATGAAGCAGCAAATGTGTAATTTCAGGTCTGCAATAGAACACAATCTTCCCCTAATCTTCACGCAGTGTTTTCATATCTTCACAGCAGCAATACCTTGACCTCATGTATTCCTCATGACCAAATTCCTGCCTTTTATTTACTGTAGTTTCCATGTGCAGATTTTGTACAGCGAGAATGTAAAAAATGTTGGTAATGGACATAGAAAAAAAATAACTCTTTAAATGTAATCCAGGGTTTTGCACAGTCATTCAATATCGACGTCCTTGTCTTGTAAAAGGCCTGGAATCATTTGCTTTGTGGAAAAAAAGCCCCAGTATGATTTACGTTTTGAATAATGTTACATTGCATATGAGTTTGGTTCTCTATGATATTTCAAGCAGGCTTGAAAAGGTTCGGTGGTGTCGATTTTAAACTAATTGTATGGTCCCAGATGTTTGGACTAGATCTATGTTGGTGTTATTATTTAGTATCGCCTGAATGAAGATGACTCATGTTTCAGGACGGAGTTGGACACCTAGCCGTCGAGGAAGAATTTTGCCTAAAATGCTTAAAAAAGGTGCCTATCTCTGAATCTGCACTGTGTCTTGTGCGTGACAACACAGGCATTAAGAATACACATAGCCTTATCTTTTTTCTTCTTTCTATCTCTCTGTCTGGTCATAAATGTTGAGTATCCACGAGGGGGAAATGCTCCAATTCTCCCATTTTTCTCCTTGAGTGAGCTCACAGATTTCTCCCCTCCTTACCACTCTGCTCCTGTCTCCCTCTCCACGTCTCTACTGTCCTGATTTCTTCCTCCCTTCACAGAGGCTGTTTGACCTGTGCTAAGGGGATACGACTCTGCCCTCCTCACCCTGCACAGAGCTAACAATCTTCTCCTGCTCCCCATTATGCTGAGCACTGGTGGTGCACACCTAGCTCGAGGTCGCTTATTCAAGGCTAAGCTCACACTGTTCATGTTTACAAAGCAAGAGCGGAAGAACAACATTCACGGTTATAATGTCTCTGCCATGGCCTTATTTGTCCCGCCCCATTCTCGAGAACTCCAACAGCATGAGGGATTTTCTTCACATTTGGCATAATCGTCTACTTGGACTCAAAGATGAACTGATCTGATTTTGGTGGTCAAAGATGAAGATCACTGTGACCTCGTCTATCTCATTCCTGTGAATGAAATATCTAAAGAACACCTAGAGGGATTTTTTAAAGATTATTTTGGGATATTTTTGACCTTTTAGTGATAAGACAGCTGTAGACATGCATAAAAGGTAGGCGAGAGAGAGGAGATGACATGCAGCAAAGGGCCACGGGTTGAATTCAACCCTTGGCTGCTGCAGAGGGTTCAGCCTATATGGGGTGCACACTCTACCAGGTGAGACAGGGGTCAACCCTCGAGAGATTTTTTTAGATTTGACACAATTGTTCACTTGGACTCAAAGATGAGCTGATCTGATTTTGGTGGTCAAATGTCAAGACCAATATGGCCTTGTATCCGTCACAATATCTCAAGACTACATTGAGGGAATATCTTCAGATTTGGCACAAGTTTCCTCTTGGAGTAAACATTGAACTAATTAAAATTTGGAGGTCAAAGATCAAGGTCACTCTGACCTTGCGTTTGTCTTATTCTCATGAATGCCGTATCATGAGAAGGCCTTGAAAAATTCAAATTGGCTCAAATGTCCACTTGGACTCAAGACTATTATGATTAGAATTTTATGGTCAAAGGTCAAGGTCACTGTGACCTCAAAACTCAAGAATTCATTCACTTATTAGGACAAAATTTTAAACAAATGTCCAAAAGGATAAAAATCATGAAGTGAGGACATTTTATATCCAAAAGGTCAAAGATCAACTTCACTGTGGCATTATAGCGTTCTGCAAAAACCCTTTTCTGGCCATTAATCAACATCATATCATACAAACAGAAGGCATGACATTTGGTCAGAGACTGAATTGCTGTTTGAGGCATTACAGGCATGGAAGTAAAACGTAAGTGCAACTTGACCAATTTGTGGAAGCATACAACCACATGGCAGTAATTCTAGTTTTTTTAGATGACTTAAAAAAGCAGTGCACAGAGGACAAGAGCCAAGCCACATAGTATGTTTAACAGAGCATGTTAAAACCAAATTCCTTTGTTGCTGAGGCGGCTGGTCTCCAGGCAGAGGCTGGGGTGTGATATTGAAGAACAGGGCTATAATGAAGACCTGGCTCCCCGGGGAGACAACACTCGTGGCCAGTTTCACAGACATGGATTACGCTCGGTCCTAGACTAATTTGCCTTTTCAGCCGATGTCTCTGAGAAATCCCTTTAGTTGGACACTATGCATAACCGGCCCCCTGTGTCTCACTCCTGAACTTTCTTTAGTTCAACTGTCTGGATCTTCTCTCTTTTTAAAAGCCTCTGACCAACATGGACTCGTTCTATCCAGCCTCACCCCTCCACCCCTGGCTAGTACTCTAGATTTAAGACCTTAGCAGATAGCACAAGTTGTACGGCTCTGGCTTATTCATCATGTTAAATATCTCCTAGCCTTCCGCTCCCTCGGTGTAGATTATTCAAATGACGGCTCCCCCATATTTGGAATTAGTCTGTAGACGTATCGGCTCATAAATTGGCTGGATGCGACAATGCACTCCAGCTGCAAAGAGCTCCTGTGATGTATGCTCTTGTGTGTCATAATGTACTATTATTCCATTTTGAACATGCTAGCGGGTGCCGCTCCCGTGTCAGCCACCCAGATTAGAGTCATAAAACTTGGGGGCGAGATGATGTGACATTTCGCCCGGGCTGTAAAATCTCAGCAGGCTGATTATACTTTCACACTGTAAATTCAAAGCCCGCAGTAAGAATACCAAGTCAGGCTTGTGCATGCTAATGGTGTGTTCAACATATACACATACTGTTAAAGAGTGTGTGTCTATTCTTGTTTGCATGTGCATTCATCCCATTTACTTAAACACATCCCCTGTGATGTCTTGCATGTGTGCATTAATTTATACATGCATCATTTACAAGAGCCAACACAAGATGCATTCTGAACTGTCTGTATAAGTGCATTTAGCCATAACTGAACATGTGTGTGCACTACAGACAGTAAATGCATGATTGTGTCTCTCTGTCTTACATGCATGCTGAGAACTTTGCATGAATATTCATCATGCTCTCTCGCACTGAGCGTACTGTGCCACCAGCAGTATCTCCCCAATCCATTGGGTGGGGTGGCAGCGGGTTGTACAAGGGAAGCAAAAGGGACAATGAATGACATTGACAGGCAACGTGCTGCAGAACGTTTCTCCGTTCCAGGGACACTGAGCTGATCGCTGATAGCAGATGTGTGTCTAATTGCGGAGGGGTTGGGCGCCCTGGATATGTCTCTGTCTCCTCTGTCTCTGCCTGCCAGGAAGCTAAGCCCCCTCCAGAGCCCCCAATCACTGCTTCTAATTAGAGGCCTTATCTCTGTCAATCACTGTGCCTTTCGCTCTCCTCTGCGGCCCGCCGCACGGATAACAGGGTAACAGGCCTGGCCAGGATGGTATGGTGGTCACAGAGGACAACAACGAAGACAGACAGGGAGGAGAGGGGAGAAACGCTAAAGGAAGCTGAGAGAGGCAAGATCTGGAGAGGGAGGATCAAAGAGGTGTGTGTTTATATGTCTCAGCTTGTGTGCTGAAGTGTGAATGCGCCTTGCTCGTACAGGTGGTGTAAAAGTGGAGTGAAAGAGGAAGGGTGTGAAAATGTCTTCCTCTGATCCTTCCATACAGATTTACTGAGCTACTCCACTTAACCAGTTGGAGGTTAAGTGCTTCTGCTTCTGCTCAATGGCAACTCAACAGCAGGCATTGAGTGAGAGGAAGATAGTAAGCATTTACTTTCTCCTCCCACATTTTTGTAGTTGCCTCCATTGATGGTTTTCAATCATTGGAACATTTATCTACCCTTGAGAATGACTGCCATGCTCAGAAATGAAATGACAGAATACATATGCATGCTTTTAAACTGGGGAAAATCAGTATGCATGGATGGAAGCATTTCACACATGCATTTGGTCCAACTAACGTGCAAATGATGTTCCTGTCCTCAGATTCAACATCTAACAATTTTACATATGTGTGTGTGTGTGTGTGTGTGTGTGTGTGTGTGTGTATGTATATAAGGTAGAAGGAAGATGAAGGTAGATTCATTAGTCAAAGCAAAGTTTAAAAAAATGAAATTTCATTTGTCCTTGATCCTGCTACATCTTTGGAGTTGAAGGATGAGTTGATTAAAATCAGCAGCTACTATGAAAATTTCATCTGGTTCTTTGGGCATGTTGCTACTGATGGCATCATTCAATTCCTGCAGTGCATGAATTTGCATCAGAGTCTTGAGTCCTCATGACTCTCAACAGGGTCTGTCCATCCAGTGCGACAGCTTGATCCGGGATGTTAGGGGTTAACCATGTCTGTGAGATTCCAGCTCTGAGGAATCTGTGAGTAAAGCTGCTCTATATTTGTTGAAATATGAATTTATTATAAGGCTACCCGGGTCTCAAGAGCAAATGTCACTTCTTCTAATGTGTCCCATGGTGGCATTTATGGAAAATACTGTTTCATTATTCGTAAATTTTCACGCTGTCCCTGGAATTACAGCAAAAGTGGTTGAGCATCTGGTGTGTCACCTGTTCTGTCAGGTTATTTTATTATTGAATCCACCCACCAGCTATCTATCAGAGTCAATCATCATCAACAGTACAGAGAACTCAAACATAGATTTATTTCAATTTTGAACCAAGACATGTTAAATCCAGCATACAGATCCACAACAGGCTGGAGTATTGAGTACAGCCAATCATACTCAACCATACAGCGGTGATGTAAGAAATTTATTTTAAAAAGATCAGTGATAGATGGTAATATTTTAATGCACTGGCCCCATGGGCCACCCAGCCTCTGAATTTAGTACATTTTTGATGGCCCAAATGTAGACATTTTATTATTCTGTTAATGTCTTTTCATTTATTGACACTTCAATAAATGTTATGGAAGTCCGTGTTAAATGTAAACGGGTGCAAATTGTTTTTGCAATTATCATTTACAGTTAGTGATGTAATAAAAATACCATCAAACTCTTGAGAAAATTAATAATAATATGTGTTTTGCTAGCCCTAAATGAAAAAAAAGACACTCTTAAAGATACAGCATTAACCCAGCTTAAATCAGACTTAGCTGCTGTTTGTTATTTTTTTTGTTTTTAGTTCAGGTAAAGCACTTTGTAACAAATAATGTCTACTTAGACTTTTCTACAGACTTAGGCAGGGCACGTAAGTACAGAATGGAGTAAATGTATGTGGTAACTTAAATTTTCGACAGAAGTTTGATTAAATGTAAACAATGACGGAAAGTGTTTGTAAATCCAAACTGTAAGTAGTTTTAATGTTTCCTCTAAACTGCACTCAACTGAAGCATTATGTTTATTTACCGTAAACTTTTGTGTTGTCACATTAAACTGCAGTTCACTGTTTAAAACTTCATGTTCCTCTTAACAGAAACTCTCAGTCCTGCGGTGTGAAGCTTTGTTAGCTGTTAGCTCTGTTACCTCAGTTAGCTGTTAATTCAGTCAGCCAAAACAAAGCATAACTCTGCTACCCACTGGTGGCTCACAGCAAGCTATCTCTTGTTTAAGTGATAACAGCAGGATGCACTATGTTGTAGGTGCTCAGTTCAGTTTGTCATTTGCTGAGTTAGAGTAATACATACTACAAAAAATCCCTTGTCTCGGTGAAGATCATCCCAGACAAATTTTTTGTCACCGGAACGATGGGATGCTGTTAGTCTTGATCCCTGGCTGGCCTACGAAGTGCACTGTTCACAATAACTACGTGGGATATTTTTGGACTTTTTGTTTAGACATGATATCAGTCTTTTCATCTCACTGTTGAACAGAAAGCAAAGAATTGTTTTTATCAGAAGGATAAACTATTACTCTAATTATTTGAGTTTAATTGACAGCTCTGGTCTTCTGCATGTAATGGTTGCTGGCATCAGTAAAGTAAGTGCTTTTATTTTTAATTGTTTGTGATGTAATTTACCTTCCCACCTAATAGGAAAAGTGTGGTAATATATATTTATAAAGTGAAAAAAAATGGTATAATACTTAAAATACAGAACAGGATGGATGTCCTGTACACCGCCAATGTTTAATGTAATATCTGAATATAAGCATCAGCACAGATTTGGTTTTAATCCATTGACCATCAAATGTCAACTTCCTTTTTCTAAACTGTGTTCATGCTCATTTTCTGCAGCTAGTTCAGATAACTCTCTTAGTCCAAATAAACCACATTGCATTTCACCTCAAAGAAGATAGCAACTCATAGTTTAAGGTCCTGTATTTAGGCCCTGTATACAATGACTGAAGAGTAAAATGAGATAATAGGTAATAAGACAATCACATCGCAGAGGTTTGTGAACAGAAAACGTAGGCAGAGGGAGGTGAGAAGTTGAGGTTAAGTAGGAGAGATTGAAACAAAAGGACAGACGCGTGACGATGAAGCTTAAGTGTGGGATAAAAAGGAAGATTAGGCCAGAGGTGAAAAGGGCTGGAACATGTCCAGAGAGAGAGTGATAGAGACAGGAGAGAGAAGGAGGAATCCTCTCCCTCTCCCCATCTCAATGTCTCTCCATGCCGGTTTCTGTCTGGGCACCTCTTCAAAATCAATTTAAGAAATTACCATTCAGCCAGAGTTCCGGCATTAGGATTTTATAATTTCATCTTCCTCCTCCAGTGCCTTTATCCCAGAGCCCCTCAGTTCATCTCTGCAGCACAACCCCGGTGAATAATTAACCGCGGCCGTGAGCTGAAAGACGATGAGCGACACAAGCGTTCTATCATTCACACACAGCCGCACACCTTCAGCGGCGGCGGCGCCGGCAGCGCGTGCTTTTAAGTCTCTTCCTGTGTCACTATCTCTCCATGGTTTTTACTTAAATCTGACATACCATGTCTGCTACTCGCACGGCAACATGCCAGCGCTCTGAGACACAAACACAAGTTCTCACACACGGGCGCACACGGCCAATATGTCTCACACATGCACCTTATCATCTGCACACACACAAACATACTTGCAAACTGTCTCCTCTGCCCTTCCTCTATTCCCTGAAGGCATTTTAGCTGAGGAAGCACAGACAGGTGGGTCAGGAGGGTTTTGGGATAGAGCAGTGGGTTAGGTGAGGGTGTAAGAGCAGCACCCCGACCTCTAATATCCCTATGTGACACAGCAAATTGGCAAGCCTTTCCATCAATGTGAGTTGAGGTAGACATGCTGGGAGGCGGGGGAGGCAGAGCCCTCATCTGACCTCTCTCCTGCAGTGTAGAGCTCAATAAGTCAGGATGGGGTGAGAGAGAAAGGTGCGGGGGAGCTGTTGGATGTGGGCACTGGATAGAGGTACACAGGGTGTCGGTCTTAGTCAGGGCTTAGCTTTAAGACCAGATCTAGGCGAACAAATTTCCTGACGATCAATAGTAAGGCTCAATCGGATCCTCTGCAGTCTGGCCATTTCCAGACCTCTGAGACCAACTGACTCTTTGTGCAGCAAATGCATTAATTTCACTGCCATTTGGTTAATGGCCGTGTGGTGTGTAATATTCTGCAGCAAACAGCCGCTATTATTCCTTGTATTCTGCCAACACAGCTCCAGCATGTCTCAGCAATGTGTGCTAATGTTTTGCCAAAGAATACAGTAAATCTAAATCGGCAGACTCATGGAATGGCACGTAGTCAGGGCCTCAGAGATATTTTTTTAATAGACTTAGTTCTGCAAAGTGAATACATTTATTTGATTTGCCTTGCTCCCATTTATCGTATGCGTATTATTGTTTTTCTGCTTGTTGGAAGCTTGTTGTTATTTAACTCCGGCTACTCATTTTCTTAATGTCTTTGGGTTATCTTTTTAATTTGTTTCTGTCTTTCTTCTTTCTTGTTTTGTAATTGGTTCTTTTAAAGGCGTTATATTTGTTTAGTTTTTCTTTTCTTTTTTTTAACTGTTACAAACTTTTTGCCACTTTCTTTCTATAGAGTAATACTTTGACATTCTTAGCCAGGATAGCAAATTGCAGATTTAGGGATGGCAATAATGGTTGTCTTAGACTCAGACTCACACAACTTTAATCCTACCTGGGTCAATTTGTTTGAATGGCTTGTTGTCTACGGTAACATGTAAGCGCATTAACAGATTAGTAATAAAAACAAAAATATGCCATAACACAAAGTGCAATAAAGGAATCTATAAATACAATATAATCTGATTATCAATAAAAAAAATAAAAACAAGAAAAAAACATAAAAAGATAACATTTACAGAGAATTCAAAAGAAAAATTGCAGAGGGAATAATAGATTTCAAGTGGCAGTTAGTCATACCAGCAGTCCCAATGTAATGATGACCTGATGGAAAAAATTCACCTTCAGAATGTGTCCTGAAGAAGCCAAACTATTTGTCCCTTGATTTTGACTGAAAAGTTATCTTATGCATTGCTATTAAAATTTTTAGATTTTATTGAAATATCCTAATAACTATCAAATGGATTGTTGTGAAATGTTGCATTTACAGTCATGGTCCCCAGGGGCTCAAATTTCTGATAAAGTAATTTAATGGTTAAATTAGGAAAATCAATTGTAATGTGTTTTATGGATAATTACAAAATAATTAAAATGTAAAACAAGATCAAACAAGTTCAGGAAAACGTTGGGAGGTTTAACACCAGATTTTTGTAATTTTCAAAAAGTTCAAGGGAATTGACTTTAATTAAAGAAGTGCTGTATTTTGTGCGCTAAACTCGAAAGCAGTTTTTCCAAGTACAGACTTAACAGAGAGCATGAAGCAACACACACTCAGTAAAGCGTGTCTGATAAAGCCCATCTGAGTGACAAATTGATTCTGAAAGGTATTATGGTAATTTCCAGAAAAGGCTTATAGATAAAAATATACCAAAGAGTAGAAGGTCTTTCTTGGAGAGAAGACCACCCAAACCTGTCATATAAAATACAATGACGAGTACTGTAGACATCACTAGTAATAAATCTCAAGGCAGAGTGATAGACTGAGCCAGGCGTTGAAGAGTTGAGGAGGATGTGAGCCTATAAATCACACTTTGTTTAATTTGCGTTTAACTCTGGTACACATTGATGGTCTCCACAGGATAGACTCTAATGACTCTGTTGATCTCCTGACTTTTCTTCTAGTACCGTAACAAGGTCGACATTTGTGGTCCAGAGGGAAATGTGTTGACAGCTGTTGGGTTGATTAGCATGCATTTTGGTGCCAAAATTCACTTTTCATCTTGTGCCAACAAAAGGGCAAAATTTAAATTTGTCCAATACATTATGATTGTGCATCTAAGGGTCGTTTGTTTACTTTTATTAAACTCCCCCTCAGGCAAAAAATGTGTTTTCCTTATTTCCTGTAAAATGTCTGATTTTGACTATGCTGACATGTATCTGTCCAAAGTCTGCCACTTGAGAGGTGTTTTTACATTCCTCTGCTGAAGGGAGCTATATCTAATATGTCTATTGTATGCCAGGCAAACTAGATTAGGTACGACTCAAATTCAAAAGCCAGAAACATAGTGGTGGAGGAACAGGCTCATAGAAACGTAGACTGTGTGATAAAGATGGATAACTTAACAGCCAAAACATCTGGATGGCCCCCCTGGTGGCTGGCTGCTGTACAGTTGATTAACCGCACCTTCTCCATATTAGTGGATGGGACTTGGGCCACATTAAAACCTTATGTCAAATAAATTTTTCCCAATGATAGTTTTTGTCATTTTAGGTAGATCTGATTATCCAGATGTTTAAGTTATTGTTTTTCCAATGAGCTTGGATTTAATCAATTATTTGATGCTATAAAAAGGGAATTTTAATGACATGGTGACAACTGTGTGTGCCAGTAGATGAGCTCGCAACTAGTGCCACTGCTTGCAATTATTTGGACGGACAGTAGGAACCTGATACCATGGAGATACTACTGTGCAGACTCTGTGCAGTCACCAGCGCGTAATGGCAGCGGTCGCATCTGAGATATTTTTGCTTCATTTTTGTACAGGGGAAGTAAGTGAAGACGCATTGTCCATTGCACAGAGCGGACTTGTCAGTACAGAGAGCAGAGTTTGCAATAGCGTAGTGAGAGTTTTGACATCAAACATGGTGGAGTGCGCAGTTTTTGGATGAAAACCAGACCATTGTGAACACACTAACAACATAGATAGAATTGTGGTTTACAGCCAGTAACACTGTGTCAGCCAGTAAACAGCAAGCTCATAAACAACATTAACAAACTCAAGATGCTAACTACACTTTTCATTCTGATACATCTTGCCAATTTAGGTGCACAACAGATTCTACATCTGAGTCTGGGTCTGACTGAGACTGTAGTCTCCCCAGTGTTTTCTTGAAAGCTAACTTAAGCCATCTTAATAGTTAGACAAGGAGACGGTGAAAAGCAAAACTATGGGCAAGCAACAGTGGTGGACCGGATGCAAGGCCAGATCCAAAGGGTTTTGTTTTTTTTAACCTTTTATATGGAAATCCATGTCAAAATATTAAGAATAGCAGAGTATTTTGACATGCTTTTGAACATGCCTCCAGGTGGACTTGAAATGTGAAATGTTGTTACACTCGCAGTTGAAGTACCAAATGTTTTTAAATAAAACGAGACATAATTTTTATCTATACACTGATAAACAAACAGAAGCAGTTCTGGCTGGCTCCACAACCTCTGGAAAGCCTACTAAGAGTAACTGATTGGTTACTGTCTCTGTCTGTAGTCAGAACATTGCAGAGAAGGCAGAGAGTGCCAAAAGAATAATGCTCCAAAGGATGTAATCTGGGAACAAATCATTCAGGAGCTGCTGGCAGATGTGCATCCAAATCAGCACTCTCAGTTCAGACAGCAAGTTGGAGGAAACCAAAAGTAATGAAAAGTTAAAGTGTGGAATATTTGCTATCCAGTTGGCATGGTTTCCATGAGTTAGTTTACTGTTGGACAACACTTGAGAGGAAAGAAGTTGCAGACAGAGCAGAGAAAATATGTTTGCCTAAAATATATATTTGTCTGGATATTTAGCTGCCATCCTTTTTGGCATTGAAACAGGATAAGCCTCGGAGTTGTTGGCATGTGGAGATGTGGGTGTGTGGGTTTAGGGTGGTGATGTCAGTCTGAGTAAATGCCCTGCTCTCCTATCATGCACAATGCACTTAATCAACACGAGTTACAGTAATGTTAAGCGTGTAGGACAAGTGTAAAAACTGTCGGACACATTGGTTTTGACTGCTGCAAACTAGGTGGAATTTACAGATTGGAAGTGGAATGCTATCGTTCTTAGTAATGCACATTCCCCAAAGTGTTGACTAATTGGAACCATTAAAATCTTGACACCAGTGGCTAATTTGTTTCCTTGTGTTTTATAGCGATCATTTGTCCCATCGGAAAGCTCTGATGAAACATGAGGTGATTACTCCAGTAAGTGAGTCTGATGGAGTTGGAGCGGATTGAGCAAGGTGCGGGCCAACATATCACACTTCCCAAAACCCCTAATGTCATCAGTCGCTGACATTTTTGCCACGCTGAAAATACTGAGACAGGATCGTTGTTGTCATGACAAACAAGACCTTTGTGAACGCTCTGAGACCTAAATTGGAGAATTGTCAGCTTGACCTTTACTGTGAAATCCTTGAAGAGAACACAGTGAAATATCTTAATTAGAAAGAGATGGAGTTGCTAAGAACACACATTGATCAGGAAGAAACCACAGCAGTGGAGAGAGGGTTAGAGGGAGGGAGGGGAACATAACGCAGGGCTGTTGTCGGACAATAACCATGAATTACGTTTGTCTGCTCTGGAATGAAGAATGGGGTGGCTATCTGTGCAAACTAGTTTTTAATACAGACGCAGAAGGGTCCAAGGCCACAGGATGAGAAAACTCGTCTTCTACATAAATAAATTTCAAGTGATTCAATTCATTCTCATTTATGTTCCATATAAAGTGGCTGCACAGCTGGATCAGCTACACGTGTAAAATGCATTGCAATCCATCACAGCAGCTCAGCCAAAACCTCTACCTTTCCAAAGATAATCATGTTCAATTTTGATTAACTCTGTCAGGAGTATTAATTAAACTATATGTTTATTATTGAGTTTGTAGCCTGCAGTGGTGTTGAAGTGGATTGCTTCGTATTGAAAGGCTTTGCTAATGCTTTCTGCAATTTCTTTCACCTTTTTACCAATTAGTGCAAAAACAGGCCAAATTTATACAAGAAAAACCCATAAACGTTTGGGAGTTACTATGATTGTTTTGCTATGGTGGTACTCAGATGCTTTTCTTCAGTAAACGTGAAGTACTAATGCCACCATGTGCAAATACTCTGTTAAAAGGAAAAGTACTTAAGTAAAAGTAAGTATAATCAGGAAAATGTACTGTAAGTAGTAATAGTAAAAGTACCCATTGCAGAAAAACCTTTAACAAAAACAAATGAAAAAAAAACTTGAGATTATTAACAAAAAAGCATTCCAAAACTCAAACAAAAAAACCCTCAAATCTTTATATAAATAGTTGGCAATTAATGTTCTATAAATCAAATGATTGGTTAATTAATTATTGTTGCTGCTTTCAATGTGTAAACCATGTGGTAATTTAATATACAACAAAACATCATGTTTTACAAACTCTTATGGTTTTTCATGCAAGAAATTTGAATTTGTTTTGTACAATAACAACAATTGTTGAGTACAATATTTTCCTCTGACAGTAAAAGTATAAAGTGTCATTAAAAGAAAATACAACAAAAGTAGAGTGCAAGAACCTCATATTCATACTTAAGTACAGTACTTGAGTATATGTACTTAGTTACATGCTACTGCTGCTGTTTTGTCCAGTAATTTCCACATTATCCGAAAGGCCCATCACAATTTTTTTAGAGCCTTACAGTGAAAATACACGGGGCATGGAAGCAACACATCTGGGGGCGGAGCAGAGCTTTAGGTTTTATCTGCTACACAGACTCCGTCTTTGTAGCATGTGGTTGTTGCCAGCTTCACTGTGTGCATATTGAGTTTTGCCAAGTGATAATGCAGTTGGAGGATTTGTCTAAAAGCTAACCTTTTTCTATTTAATATCAAATAAAACACTGAAAAGCAGAAAATCCTCACAACTGAGAACCGGTAATCAAGGAATATTTAACATTTTTGTGTATAAAATGACAAAACGATGAACTGGTAAACAAAGTAGTTGCCAATTTTTATTTTGTTCACTGACTAATTGACTAATCAACTAACCACTGGCTCTAAAGTGCATATTGATTTTTTTAAATTAAATTTTCTTCAATCAATGTTAATGCACACAGCTCAAACAATCACTGGGCATTTTCAGGAAAAACTGGTGTTTTTTCCTACAGTATGTTGTAACAACGAATATTGTTGCTCCAGTTTAAATGCTATTTGATGCATGTTTTTATAGCTTTGGCAAGCCGCTATGTTTCTAGTTTTCCTATTTTGAAGAGTTGCTTACGATTGTCCATCCTAATTGCATATCTCCCCCACCTTCCCACCACTTTACTCCTGTTTCTATGTGTTTTATTACTGTGTAAATACTGTAAACTCACTGGCAGGCCCTCCAGGAGTTATCATTGTTATGCTGTACCCATTGAGCGTCAGTATACAGACCCACAGGTTCCCCGGTGCAGTCAAGAGTGCAGAAATGTCGCTTGTAGCTTGTCACGGCTATTGACAGAGACCTTGTAAAACTCACTGAGACCAGTGAAGCACAGCACCAACCTCAGATTCACCTCCTTGACTCGTGTTGACCAGCTCTGATGTAAACAGAGTGCCAGAGCCGAGCACTTGTTTGACCAATACAATATGCTGCCTGTCTGGTGCTGTGATGCAACCCGGCTCCTCATCCAATTTCCAGCCTGTGCTTTGGATTTCCGTCAACTTGCATCACTGTAAGTGACTGCTGTGAAGGGAATGAGAGCATTTTGTTTTTTGTTACTCTTCAATTATTGGTGGGAGATTAAGAGCTATATGAGATACAAGAGATATTATTTGGCTTGACAGCATTCACAGGAAAAACCAACGGGAGGATCCAGATGCTGCTGGTTTCATCAGACAACTCCAGAGAGTTTTTGAGGTTAAAAAAAAAAATCATTCATTACTACAAAGTTTAGTGGTTGCGAGCAGACGGACAGGGAATGTGGTTGATATTGATCTGCTGAGGCTAAGAGTAATGTTCAAAGGCATCAGGCTTCAGGGAGTAGGCTGGTCGGGTTTCATTAAGCGTAAACATTTTCAAGAAAGAAATCGCCTGAAATGAGAGAAATCTGGGGAATGGGAGATGAAGGAGAGATAGAAAGCCAATGAGAAAAGATAGAACAATTCATGTACTTTTTTTTTTTTTTAAATTCCTCGAGCAATCTCTTTTACTTTGCAGCCAGCTCAGGATAAATGAGCGTGTTTGCTGGATGATGGAGCTTTTCAGCCCTGGTGGTGGTGGCTGTAGTCTCTGTCTCTGGCTTTGACATGAAACTATGGGCAGCAGCCCCGGGCCCACACTGCCAGAGCCCTGTGTGGACAAGGATAAAGCGCCCGCCATCGCTTTAGCTCTGGTTCCAGTAACAACACCCACATAAATGGCCTATATGGGCATTTAATAAGTGTTTGAACAAACAGGCACTTGCATCTGCTTTTGTTTGATGCGTTTCAAGGGCAAAGTAGTGTCTGTTTGGCAGAGCGGGCTTCCACCTGCCGAAAGGCATTGCTGGGATGATAATAGCATTTGACTTCGATTGAGGGCTCTACGATGGGCAAGGCGTGAATTGTTTCATCTTTGTTTATCAATGTTTTTCCCATGGTTTTCGGCTAATTGCAGAGCAGAGTGGCTTGCAGAATGCCTATTAGTGCCGTGCTGAGTTGAGAGACAGGCCAGCGAAACAAAAAAAACAACAAAACCTGCTCATCACTGGAAACAGGAAAAACCCACAAGCACTTACACACACTTGTACTTGGAGCTCTGTTGTACTTTCTTCTCGGCGTGCACATGCATACACATGTTGCTGTGTGTCCATGTTCGCACACAGGCAGAGAGACAACAGGCGAAGATAAGAAGGACTAGCCTTTTGTATTCGAGCCCACACACGGAAAACGAAGCAGTACACGTGAGCGTACATCACTGCCGGGTGTGTGTGTGTCCTTGCATTATCTTCTGCCTGTTGGAGTTGGTGTTTAAGTGCTGCTGAGAAAGAGAGGAGAGAGGGATGGGAGACAGGGAGGTGAGGTAGGGAGAGAGATAGAGGAAATGGAAGGGGGGGGGGCAGGAGGAGAAGGAGGAAAAAGGAGCCATGTATCTCCAGAGTCCCCCCCACCCACAGCCCAGGGGCAGTGACACAGCAGCAGCTGCTTCTGCCTTTCAGAGCCACGCTTTTATGAAGTAACGGTTATCCCCCCAGCAACAACTACCAGCAGCCGCTCTGGACTAATCAGTCCACCAGTCCTGGCTTCAGCACGGCCGAGGGAGTCTGACTTTTCCCCCTGTCAGGCTTGATCTGTATCGATGCTGAAATACACAACAGTAAATATAGTTGCTGGGCTGAAACATATAACACACAGGCAATAATGTCCTACAGAGGGGTGAGGTGGCCTCATACAGCAGGGTTAATTCCCTGCCGTGGTGGCCACCCTCCTGCACTCCACAGAGCCAGTGAATTCAACCATCAAGGTTATCTTTATTGTCCCCCTTGGGGAAATTGGTTTTAGAGCCAGGGTTCATATAAAAGCATAAAAACAGAATACAAAAGACAACATCAACAACACATTTCGGGCTGTCGTGGTGAGGGAATTTTTCCCTGCAGTAATTAATGGCGGCACAGCAGCGTGATATGTGGTATGATGGCCATTTTTGGTTGTTTGTGCAAATTAGTTAATTTATCCTCAATTTAGTGCTTAGTAAATAAGCCTTATTATTATTCTATTAGAAGATATATTCTTTCTTTTTCAGTGACAAAGATGACACAGTTTTTAAAAACAAATAAAATACTTGTTTATCGTTAAATACAGAACACAGAGGGGCAATGAGGTGTGATAAGGACAGTGTTTTTTTAGCTTTGGTTATGTCTGGTTGCTATGATACAGAATGTCCGTAGAAAAAAAAATGACTAGACGAGGTAGAGTACCTGCTCTGGATGAAGGAAAGTTGAAGTCCATAGGAAGAGAAGATGGACCCACTTGTCAGTGAGGGTTGAGTATTAATTTCTTCTCCATAGTTGTTGTTGTTGTTGTTGTTGTTTAGCTGTGTGAAGGTTGGCCCTTGTGGTCTTTTTCCCACCTCTTCTCCTCTATGATTGGACGGCAGGGTAAAAAGTGACAGCGTTTTACCCAAAGTTGAATATTTTTTAATTCTATGTGACCAGAAAAAACGGCAAACGTCCAGCACTTAATGCAGAAAAGATGCTTAGTGACTCGTCATATTTCTGGCATTTGTAGCACATTTGTAGCACAGTGGTGATGCTCATACATAACATAAACATAACATTAGTGGTAATTGCTTGCCATCCCCTACTGTTTGCTCGTAAATTGTCAAATTGTATATTGTCAATTGGAATTATCCTGACTGATTACTCAGGGCACCCATGGAGTGGGGGCCCTTGAAAAGCCTGGAATGAAAAGATTGGTTTTGTTTGCATTATTTTATTTCCAAATAATTGATACTATAACCAAATTAAAATAGCAAAATAAATTGTTTGAAAGTTTGTATAAAAAATAGTGGAAGCTCTCTGAGGCCCCTCTCACCTCTTAATAGCATAAAATGGTTTTGTCCGCCCTGCACCAGGATTGGTCTCTAAACGCAGCTACAGCCGAGTGAGCACCATCTACACTGTCATGTCTCTCCCTGAGACGGGGAAAATAGGGTTCCATAATTGAAAAGAAAGAACATAAAGGAAAAGAAAGCACACTGACTTTGTTAAAAAATAAAAGTCCAAGGTGTGTGATAAAGTAAGGCTTTTCTTTTTTTTACATTTGTGTGGTGTCACTCTGTGGTGTTGTGATTGGTAGGTCCATTTATCTTTTAAACTCAACTATAAACAGGAGTGTAAGACACTGCAATGTTTGTATTTCAACTAGGTATGGGTGGAGAAGACAAAAATGGTAAATTAAAGGTATGCTGACACGTGTACCTGCAGCAGTGCTCGTACTTCATGCCACCCCTGCATAAGTCAGTGTCCCAATTGGGCCACCTCAGTAAAAAAAAAAAAATAAGAAAAGTAGTGCTCTGAATCAACGCCTGGCAGTTCAGTATAGCATTAACTGTTCTAAGGACCTGCCTGTTACAATTGTCCAAGAGCCTGACTCCTCCCTGAAGTCTTGATTTCCATTTTAACAAGACTTCCAAGTTAATTCTTAATGGACAGATTTAGATTTCTAAACCAAGTGATAATGCAAAAGGACAATTTGTTGAGGGCTTGCAAAGGCCGGTGAATGACAAACGAGAGGGAGCTGTACAAGAGACTGTGAGACACGGTCTGTTTGCTCAGTGTTCTTTGTGTGTGCATGTGTGTGTATGTTTGTGCGATAATTAAATCATGAGAGCCTCTGTTTTGGAGCACTGCACATGAAGACCTAGACCGGCTCGGGTGTGGACTCCGTGGGCCTGACTTAATTACAAGCAAACACACATACTGTAATTACACATAAGCACACCTGCACAGCACAGCCAACTCTGACAAAGGTTGGCTAAACAGTATTTTCTACAGGAACAGTTTCAACTTGCTCTAATAAGCATGCTTAGAGGACGACCCAATGACGTTCCCTTATTATCTGCTTCATGCATTCAGCTCGGACGGTGCTTTAGCTGATATAACCTTCGCTCTGGCTGTTTTTGTCCATTAGTAAATAGATAAACAGTACAGCAGGATACTGTCAGCACAATATTTTGTGGCCATTATGGTAATTTTTTATGTCCTCCAGCTGGCTGAAATGTGCCACATATGTGCACATATAGACTGTTATTGAACTTACTGGACCTCACCGTAATCAGTCTGTGCAGCATGCAGCTGACGGACAGACATGTAATGACAAATCTTGCATGCACACACACAGCCAGACACACACAGCTGCACAGATTCCCCTTTAAGGACATGTACATGCTAACGATTTACAAATTACACAAATAGACAAAGCATGTACGGGCGCTTGTCGCACACTTTGCATTAAGTCGTCTCTGGCTGCTTTTCAGATCAGCTTGTTTTTCCAGATGCTCTCCATTCGTCTTGCTTCTTAACCAGCATGGCAGCGTGCAGACTGGGCCACCAGAGGGCCCAGCCCTCTTGTCACCCTCAGACCCTGATCTGAACCTTGCTGTTACTTACATGCTTACAGAAAATTAGGACAATGGGAAAAATGGAAAATGTCATATGACAAATGTCATGTACTCACTAGGAAACACACTGTAACATTTTTTTTTGATGTGATATCAAAATGTGGCCCTGCAACTGTGATTCCCAAAAAGTTTCCTGCTGGGTGAAAAATTAAATGAAAACCCCACACACCATATTTAATGCCCATTTACCACCAAATTAGCACATGGGTTTTGTAAATGTAAGAAAACTTGCTAAAAATAGGCAATAGGCTTCTTTTTCATTGCCATTAGATGAGCCTGCCATTCTGTTTTTTCTCTGGTTTGTCATGTTTGATGTCACGGAAAACAAGTGAGGCCAATTATTTCTTTTTTTTTTTATATCTGTTACTCTTTCTCTTACTCTATCTAGTCCCTCTTTCAAACTCGGTGTCGACTAATATGGAACGGCGTTCGAGCGCTGCTTGGAAAGAGATGGATGGACTTTGTGGCTGAGATGACAAAAAGTCACACACTAACTTCAAAGGTGTGTCACTGCATTATGCAGCAAAAGGGCAGAAAATTAGCATGACCTGTAACTCCCCAATGTGAAGTCAAAACATCTCGATCAAACCTCATGATTGGCTGCAGTATAGTTCAGAAATCCTGCTCCCTCTGTGTTAGCGGATGGGAAATGGGCCAAACTAAAACCTCTACACGTCAAATAATTTCCTAATATGGTTTCTGTCATTTCAGGTTGCTCATATCTCCCTAAAGTTTGTTCAAGAGTTCATTTTTCTGGTAAGTTTTAAACACGGCCAAAAGTGTGGAAAAAAAATAAAATAAAAATGAAAATAAAATAAAAATTAATAAAGAAATAAATAAAAATAAAAATAGAATCAGCTGTAAAAACGTGGAATATTGTGCAGTTTGCCAAGATGTGGATGCAATTTAGAAAAAACATGGTTGTCCCCACCCTGACTGGTGTTTTTTACACTGCCTAAAACCAAGTGAACTATAGAAACAACTAGAAACAACTATACCGTTATATTTTTGTGTCAGTTATGGGTACGCTGCTCCTGTCCCTGCTCTCTGTGAGGTTTACAAAGGGTGGGTTGCTCTGCATCAAATTCATTGACATTCAAGACATTGTTAATATTTTCTCTTCTCTTCTCTTCTCTTCTTCCATCCACCATGTAAGTAGATGTATATATTGACAGAACTTAAAACACATAATTCACAAAAATTAAAATGAAAAACCCAGAATTTTGGAAAAAGCAAAGTGAAATCTGGAAAGATTTAAAAAGGATTTTATGCGTTCCTATATTCCCTAATTTAGTGTTTTAATGATAGTAGTGTAGAGCAGTCTTACATATAGTTACAAAGTCTCCGATAAATGTTCAAACTGTGTTGTCATCTCGTGACTGCACAGCATATCATCACTGTCCAATTAAAACCGTTTCAGTCAGCCAAGTCACGTCGAATAGATGATCTTTTAGTGCAGAACATGTATACTGTGAATGACTGAAGCCTCTGCTCTAAACACGTCGCTCCCCGACAAGCTCAGCACAGCGGGGAGTCAGGGGAATAACATTACCAACCCCTCTAGGGGAAGGTAGACCCTACAGGTGGGTGCTCAGTGACAGTGGGGTTTTTGAAATGCAATATGAACAGAAGTAGCGGCAGCAACAGAAGCAGCAAGTGACAGCACAGCTTTAAGATGAGCGCTGTGGCAGCAGGCATGGCAGCAAAGAGCGAGCAGAGCACTGTCAGCTTAAGCACATCGCCATGGTTGAAAAGGTGCATTGGATATATGTAGCAGTGAGAGTGTGACATGTGATTGTAGCAGCAGTCTCGAGATGGCTGCCTTGACTAGCTTGCAGGCTTTGCTTCATCAGTCTCCAATTTTGGTGATTTTTAAATTTGTTACATGAATTGGAGGATTATGTGCTCTTTTGTCTGAAAAATCCATTGCTACAAAGCTGAAAACACTGCATGATTCAAATAATTTTCACACTCATAATTCAACTCTGTGACCTGCATGAATGCTTCTACATTTGTTATATTTCTCAACTCATTTATTTCCTTTTGAAGAAGTATGTCACTGCTGGGAAGATGGCCTCATAATAAAACTATGACGTCTATTCAGTAGAAGGACAAAAAAGTACTTTTGAAATTGGTGCTACATGACCAGAGAAAGCAGAGAAAAAGGACTCTTTTGATTAAGAGGTACCAGAATGCACCATGCTGCACCAGACCAAACAACGATTCACTGGTGGGTGACATAATTTATATTCGAACATGTCAAACAATCTCCTATTACAATTTAACTGTAACTAAAGCAATATTTGTGAAAACATTTGTTGCAAGAAATAGGAAATGCAGTAACAGATCCTTGGTTCATATTTGAGAAGCACTGCTTAGTTTTAGTGTTTGATCTCTGTTTTTCCAGCCTCCATTTTCACTGTGCAGGAAGCTGTATGGCACCCACTTTCTGTTCACTAACTCAGTATTACAGCTAAACCGGGAACTAATGTGTGTTTCTGAAAATATTTTAGGTGAGAAATAGACTATGCAGTAACATTATCTTGGTTTATATTTGATGAGCACTGCCTAGTTTTACTTTTAGTGTTTAGTTTTCACCTGCGATGGTCTGGCGAACTGTCCAGGGTGTACCCCGCCTTCCGCCCGATGACGGCTGGGATTGGCTCCAGCCCCCCCGCGACCCTTACGAGGACAAGCGGTTACAGAAAATGACTGACTGACTGACATGACTGCCTAGTTTTACCGTTTGATCAGATTTTGGTCCGGGTTTGAGAGAAAGAGAGGGACGGGTAGGTCTCTTGATCAGCTTTATACTTTTTGTGTCCGTGGTGACGACATGGGTGGCAGGCAATATAAAATGAGGAAGTATAGCCTGTAGTTTGAACAACAGCCCTGTGAGCCAGCGAAACTCTTGTTTGCGAAACATGTTTTGCATCAGTTTGCGTTATTCTGCAAAGTTATTCTGCTGTGGGGAGAAGAGGGATATCTGGGCCCTGGTTAGAGGGCTTGAAGTTTACCATAGTTCTTTTACACGTATCTCCCATATTGTTTTGATACAAAGCTGGTTTTAAATCGGCAAAGTATCCCTTTAATTAGTCACTGATCTGCAGCTTTTACTAGTAGACTACCAAGTCCAGAGCCAAATAAGTGGAAAATATTGTTAAGGTTTTTATTCTGAAATGCTCAGTTAAGTTCTTTCGTGTTTGTGATGTTAATTCAGAGTTACTTAATGCACTAAGTGATTCAATGTTTTCAGAATCGGAAACTGTTAAATGCCTAGTTGACACCTCATTGTCACTGGTAGGGTGCTTCCCACCTACTAGGAAATGCACAAACATCCCCACTGTTAAACGCAAACGCAAAACCTAGACACACACACATATGCTCACATGCTGTATTCATAGAAAGAAACACACTTGTACAGAGAGCACACAAACACACACATACACACACTTACCATCTGGTACAGGTGCACACACTTGCAGTAATGATACAAGAGAGGATGCGTGAGAAGATGGGAATGAAAAGTGAACACATGCTAACAGGAGCAAATAGGATTCAGAACGAGCAGAAACAGGAGCACTGCTGTGACACCTTCCATCATGCATGGAAGCATGTATGAGTTTATGGATTCACAGACAAACACACGCTGATAGATTAACATGGATGCTCGTCATGCTGACAGTCCAGGCGTTTAAGCTGCTAAGGTTACGCTTGATGTTAGCAGTTTTCTGTAAGAACTTCTGTAAAATGTGAAAATGTAAATGGAGTGTCCCTACCTCCCGTCAGGATGAAGCCATTGAGAACTCTGCATGAAAATGGGTTTACATTCCTACTTTAAACCAATATAAAAGAAACTGTCTACATGGGATAACATGGCAGTGACACTTAAATCCCCAGAGCCTCCAGCTGAAGTACACAACCCTGCCCTGTTTTTTTTTGTGTGTGTGATTTTGGTTCTGGCCAAGGCTTGGCTTGCACCTCGTAGCACATATACACAGCTGCAGAGCAACAATAAAATGCATGAATTAGATATGAGGTCTACACAGAGATGCAACAGATCTGCTTGCTGTTAGCCTTCACACTGCATCGCCCACTTCACACTGAGCTGAGCAAATACTAAACTAGGTTGATAGGTAGATGCATAGACTGAGAGTTAAACCATTAAAAAAAACATCATAAGTGTTTTCTGGTCTGCGAAGTCCATTGGTAAGATTTGATTAAGATTTGGCAGCTTGGGGCTGACCTCTAGCTCACCTGGTAGAGTGTGTGTCCCACATAGGCTGAAGCCTTTGCAGCAGCTCGTGTTTGATTTTGCAGCAATTTGCTGCATGTTATCCGCCCTCTCTCCCTCTCCCACCTTTTATGTCTGTCCTGTCATTAAAAGGCCAAATTGACCAAACAAACAAAAGAAAAATCCCTTAAAGAGTGCTTTAGACCTTGGATTCAAAAGAATGAAAACTGTTCGATTCTGACCTGCAACCCTTTGCTTCATGTCACCCCCCCCCCTCTCTGTCCCTCACCTTTCCAGTCTAGCTGCCCCATCAATAAAAGCAAAAAATGCCATGAAAGTAATCTCTAAAAAGAAGAAGAAAAAGATTTGGCAGCTAAAACCGCTTTTGAACAATCTTAGTCATCACGACAGTAGCCACCAAAGACACTGAGGTCATGGTTGCGTGTGTATTCTTTGGCTTTTTTTTTCCATTTTCGGGGAACTGAAGGTTCAGTAACCTTGCTGGAGTTTAAACTCTGCCATTTATAAAATCCTGGCTATAACCCAATACTAGAGAAAGATGTGGTCATGGATAAAATTAAAACGTCCAAATCCCTGCAACAGAAAATGCCACATGAAGCCTTTTTTTTAAAAGTTGGAGTGCAGGTTGCCAGCACTGAAGTAGTTTCATGCAAAATGCTGAAACAAAGACTGGAGAAGGGTCGGCTATGTGAAAGGAGTTTTACATAGCAATGGAGATTTGTAGGCGGCCAATGACAGACTTTGTCTCCACAGTCTACATTCTGTGAGCCAGACTATTCTTAGCATTATTCTAAGATGTTATTTGTCAGGAAAACATGCACATTTAAAGCATTTGAACAAACGTCTAATGCCATGTCCTTTTTTTCAGATGATGACAGTTTCAGATGATGACAGTCTCAGACAATCTCTCAGTTCAACTCTGCGCACTAATGCCAGTGTTTAGAGCTAATGCGGTAAGCAGCGTGCTCTTTGTGTAGCAAAGTAAAGCAAGAGTGGGCTGGTGTGTAGGCATGTGACCTGCAATTAACTTTCACGTTTATATTAACCCTTATCACATCTTTCTCTAAAATCCACCTTTTTTTCAGTTTTCTAACTCTAACAATATTGTTACCTTTTTTTAATGACCTTTATTTGCCATAGGTATGACCCTAGAGACAGGCATTTTAAATAATTTCCATATTAGAGTACTTGCATTAAAGTATTACAGAGTACATGAATACTTAAAAAAAAAAAAAAGTAAATTGTCCAACAATGGAAAAGGGGTGTGATTTGAAATTCATTTATTCATAAGCCAAGCTTCAGTTAGCCTAAAAAAATACCCCATAATTTCAAAGTTAATATTAAAAAATCAGCAAACACGAGGTGCCTAGTAGCTCACCTGACAGAGCTGGCGAACATGTCATCCCCTCTCTCCCTCCCCCTTTCACACTCAAGCTGTCCTTTATGTAATAAAAGGCAAAAGCCAAAAAAAATAAATAAATCTGTGAAAAAAGAAAAAATCTGCAAATGTTCTGTTGTTGCCATTACATAGGTTAAATAAAGCTGCTCTCCTTCTGGTGATTTCAGCCTCTGCCCAGTTAGCATGAGCTAACACAGCAGCAGCTAACATACAATACTGCGCCATTTAAAGGTCCCAGCAAGCTCACACTGACACGGAAACAGCTGGATTCGGTTGTTAAACCCAGAGACAAGCTTAGGTAATCTTGGTTGTGTGTGCGTGTGTGTGTGTGTGTGTGTGTGTGTGTGTGTGTGTGTGTGTGTGCGTGTGTGTGTGTGTGTGTGTGTGTGCGCGTGCGTGCGTCTAGGCAAAGTCTGATCAACTATCTTGCAGCACAAAGCTCACATTCCTGCAACAGTAGTTCTATGATAAATGGAGAGTGACAGCAGGGCAAGGAGGTGCTGAGCAAGGCCATAAAGTGCACAAATCTCTACAATGAAATAAGATTTTACACATTTTCAATAGTAAATTATATCTATCTATCTATCTATCTATCTATCTATCTATCTATCTATCTATCTATCTATCTATCTATCTATCTATCTATCTATCTATCTATCTATCTATCTATCTATCTATCTATCTATCTATCTATCTATCTATATTTACACATATAGTCGTGTTCACATATCGGCAATTACTGTAAACATTAAACGGACGAGACTGAGTCCTCGAGTATACATGCCTATCTCTTGTAAATATGTTCATATGTGCGTGATTGCATTCATACATTTATGCATACAGTAAACGCATGTCTGTTTCTGTTAGAGCAGTAATGTGCACACATGAAGGCATGCATCTAGAGAAGACAAGACTCCTCTTTTCACCGCAGGCCAGGCCACTCCACTTGAGCTGATTGATTTCCCATCAGTTCTGTATCCCTGATAACTGCATGCCTGGAGGGCTGCAATGGCTCCCATATTTCACCACTATATACCCGCACAGCTACACTCTCTTTAAAGCATGGCTTTCTGTGTGTTTGTGTGTGAGTGGGTATTTGGGTGGCTGTAGGTGTACGGGATGATGAATCTGTGTGTGTCTGGAAAAACACTACTGTAGCAGCCAGCGATATGATGGCATTGTGGTAATGACATGTCAAACATTTCTGCATGCACACAGGACAGCAAGTAGCTTTGCTTTCTGCTCCCGCTACAAATCTCTCTTTTTCTTGTCAACAATTCTCCTCCGAAGCAAATTAGCTGAGCTAGTGGCAAGAAAATACTCACAGTCAAAACAGTGATAAGGAGAAATCTTTAATCACCATGCAGATGGTGCAGAATTTTACGATTTCAAAACACCTACTCGCCTAACTCATCACTGGCAGCGATTGGTCAGAATCCACATGGGCAAATGAGTTTTCTCCTCGAGCAGCTCTCTCAGATTTGAAGTCGTTCATTTGTAAACGTCCAGTGCAGCTATACTAACTCTGTTTTATGAGATGCTGAGCAGATTGCCGAATTGCCCTCCGACAGAGAAACTACCATTCAAGGTAGTAGTGATTTGTTTTAAAAGCTGGATCTAATCATACATCGGTTCTTACCGTGTTGAAGTGTGTCACTGACAGAAAGATAAACGTCTTATCTTCCATTCAGGGCAATTTGCCTCTCTGTTGGAATAACAGCAGTGACTGAGCTCTAGCTGTGACCCTTACCTAGTTACCTTTCCAATTTGTATTCTTGCCAAAAACATTATGCTGTTTTTTTCTCTGCTATGCATAATATTATCTCTTAGAATGCTGCCGACAAAACATTTCAAACAGCTGGATGATTTAAGGGCCTTTATTCTCGATGTAAAACACTCTAGCTGTTATCTCGCAGATAAAGCTGCAGAGATGTTTTTGCTGCTACCTTGTTACATGCAAAATGACCGTTTTTCCTAGAGCTCTTTAGATAGGCTTGGATAAAAGCTTGATTAACACTTAAAAAGCCAATGAATTTCCTGGCTCCTCAGGGGGAACCAACAAACCATTAATTGAATAGGTTAGATGTGTGAACACTGCTTTCCTGCCTGATTTAGAAAACCGGTTTGTACAGAAGTATGTCAAAGAGAAGTAAAAGAGGGGTATTTGAGCAGCTATTTAAAAATATTTATATGTGATGCCGTTTTCATCTCGAAAGAGTGTTTTTTGACCAATCACAGATATTTACTCTTTTAGATATGCAAAGTTTTATGCCTTTTTGAGCTTCTGGGTGCATATACGCTGTGTATATTTGCATGTTCAGTGATTAGAGAGAGAGGCAAGCAAGCAAAGTGTTGCCAGCTTTTTTTTCTCCAACTGCTGTGCTTACATTAGCATAGATCATGCAGCAATCCATAATACATGGCTCGTTAACAAGGTTGGTATTTTTGATCCATAATTAAGGAGTATATTTTCAAAGACTTTCCAGAGTTACACATGTGACGGCTGCAGGCTGCTTTCCACCTCTGCCACTCCCAGGCCGCGTTATTGTACAGTATGGTCACTATTGATTTGCTGTGCCATTTGGCTATCGATTAGAGTGGACGCCATTATGTCAGTGAGATTATAGCCCTCCGAAGCACAGTGACTCTGAAGTGGAAAACCGGTGGCTGAGAACCGAAGAGATGAGCTGAGTGCTTACTGCATCAGATGCAACAGCAGCTGTGTTTCAGCTAATGACATAGAGCGAACCATACAGCTTAGCATAGCATGGCACAACCTTGCCCAGAATTGAGCCTAGCACAGCAAAGACAGAGCACTCTCATTTCTCTCGTTTCTGTCTGTGCCAAAGAGAGCTATAGAAGTACACATGGGAGTGAAAAATCACATTGACTATTCCAAACACACTGATTTTTTATTGGTGTGGCTCATAGCGGCCAAATATTCTCTGTGACAGACATTGCCTCAGATTGTCTCTGGTTGATCATTCAAATTGACCACAATTCACTATGCAGAGGGGGGGAGGGGTTTTCCTGGGCCTGGGTTGATTGGGAAGGGGGTTGTGGGAGTGTGAGTGGGCGTTCACTGCCTCGGCCTGCTCTATGGCTTTCAGACTAGCCCATCATGTATTTATAGCAATATTGACTTTAATTGCATTTTCAAGCGAGGGGACTGACTTATAAGAGACTCATAAATGGCATGCAAGAACATGATCCACAGTGCAATGAGCATGTGAAATGCACCCTCATGAAAAGCAACTCTGCAATCTGCAAAAATCTAAAGCAGAGCACATCACAGCCTGCTGTGTCCTGGATGCCAGTGAGGGCTCGTAACTGCTGACCCTGAGGTTGTCTGCTGCGCCATGCTTTTCAATGAGGCACAGTTTGAGACAGTGAGCCAGTTATGAGGTAACCCTCTTGGTGGCAAATGGCTGTTAAAGTGGTCTTGCTTTTATGGTACGAGAAACGCCTCCAGATAAATGCCCTGCGTCTGTCGTGCCCCCCAACCCTGGGAGTTCAATTTCTAACTAAACAAAGGCGGTTTAGAAAGAGGTAACAGGCAATTATGTGGCCTGCCCTCTGTAGGGCCACTTTTCAAATTCATATTCATGGTCTGTTTATTGGATAATAAATTGAGCATGAAAGATTAATTTGCATTTACTTCATCATCCCCATGATATAGAGAAGCAATTTCTATACAGTAGCGTCCAGAGCTTAATAACCCAGAGGCAAAACTGGCATATTAAAATGTGCTTTCTTTCTTTTAGGGACACTGGAGTGCAGCCCTGTGGCAGCATCTCCCGCTGATTCACACTTCTTGCTTCCTTCCACTAAATTCTTGTCACTCACAGCCTGAGCTGACATATCAGCCACAGTAAACGTCGAGCCGAGAGTTATCACACATTCAGCGTAATCAAAATCCTAATGAACATCATTAAAATCAAGGCTTTAAAAAACGAGGCTTACATCTCATGTGGGTTTACACAGTCAGGGTGTGTGTATGCTTGTGCTTGTGTGTATTAACAGCTATCAGAGCCTGTTAATGCGCCGCAGGCAAAAAGCATGGGGGTCACCTCTTATTCAAAGCAGGCCTGACATGGGCATTTTTCTTCCCTTACATTGTGAGAATTAATTTCTTGTCGCAAAAGAGCTGCAGCAGATAGTTCAAGTGATGCATGGAGCAAGCGAGGAAAACGGAAGCCGGGTGGTCACATCAATTTCAAGCGCCTGGCGTTTGGTAACCAAAAGGTCACATGTTTAATCCCAGCAACAGCTAATGTGTAGCTGGGATTAAATAGATGTGGTATAAATAAATCCTTGAATGTGTCAGTATTTGCCAACACTTACACATTACAGTTATCAGTATGGCTTCAACCAGTGATTATTTTCATAATTGATCAGGGGTTGGAATCACCAGACCTACCACGATATGATGCGATGCAATACGATACGATACAATATGATACAATGAAGATACTTAGGTCATGATACCATATGTTTTACAATATGGTGAATATTAGGATAACCTGTTATATATGTATTGGATTTATTACCCTTTTTCTATTGTAAATTATTTTCCCAAATGAAAACTTTGTCAGTTTCTATTAAATAAGGTAATGTTTTTTGGTCTATTCCTCTCACAGTTCAACTCACAGTCATTTTTATTGCCACAAAATGTATCTGATGGATGAAACTGATTTTATTATTCTAGTAGGCTACCAAGAGTTTACTTTCGATTTGCAATATAAATATGTTTATGTCAAAAATATCAACACTATGCGTCCATGCACTGATATTATATTGACACAAAAATATTGACAAACTATGCTGTATCAATCCCCCCAACACCTCATTATAATTTTATATGTTTACCTTTTCTTTATTAATTCTTTATAAAATATCAGAATATAGGGGAAAATGCTCATTGCAATTTTCAGTCCAATTAAGATTGATTAAGAACATTAGCAAATTTTAATAATTGTCATTTCATTTCATTTTTATTCATTTATTAAACTCAAGACCAGGAGAACAAATATAACAAACAAAGGTGGAAGTAAAGCATTTGTGCTTGAAAAAATGACTTAGACAATTTATTGATTCGCAAAACAAGAGCTTATTCATTTTCTAACACCTAACCATCAATTGACCATTAACCATTAATTAGAGCTGAAGTTATGACTGATGATTGTCAATATGGACGATTCCATATCTTGAAATAACCATTGATATCTGTCAAACCCATGCTCCATATGCATTAAAATTGATAAACCTGCAAGATCATCTTTTGCACTCACTTGGTTAAACAGATGGAGGTGCCACAAAAACCCATAAAGATTACAGATGCTGCAGCCATTTTTCCTGTTTAAGTGCCAATGACCAAACCCACAGATTGCCCTCTCTGTAATATACGATGGATTAATGGGAAAAATAATGTTATATAATGTAAATATAAAGGTTAAAGGGGATGAGCGCATGTCTCGTGCTTATTATCCTCATTACTACATAGTCAGTCTGAAATATCGGTGTTGAGAGGGAAGCACAGGGGTCGCGAGGGTTATATATTTTCTTAGGGACTCCAAGCTGCTGGCCGCGTGCCTGTGGGGGTGGTGTGTGTGTGTGTGTGTGTGTGTGTGTGTGTGTATGTGTATGTGTGTGTGTGTGGTGGGTGGTGGGGGCCTCAGAGCATGGATGGGCTGATTTTTCCGCGCAGACCTGAGGCACGAGCCGCAGCTGCCTGGGCACGCGCTGACTCTTCAAAATAAACAGCCACCTTAAATAAAACTGACGCGAGCGAACGGACGCCGGCTGTATTCCCACAATACAAAATACAAAACAATAATGACTTAATAACACTGATAATAACGTTCAGCGATTACTTCGGCACCTCTTGCCACATCACACCACATGAATTTAACATTATTAAGCTGCAAAGCGCCAAAATGTGCTGATTTAATACCGAGAAGAGCGTCGGGAAGAGTCACAAACTGGATCAGTAGAAAGTGGTAGCATTAATGACATTTTCATAGAACTTACAGGCTAAGAAATTAGGCTGAACTGGTTTATTTATTTTATTAAATTTACCTCAACCTAGACTTATTCCCATATGTAATGTCTGCCTTGTAGCTCTCTCCTGTCTCTCTCCGAAGCAGCGTCGAGACAAGTCTCACGTTCAACAAATTGTAGAAGAGTGATTCTTCCGACTAACATGAAGAGACAAGCAAAAAAAAAAGCTGCTGTTCAACTCTACTGGCTTACCTCTGGTGGATGGTTAGTCTCTGTCCAGGGTGCTGAAACGCTCAGTCTCTGTCCAGGGTGCTGAATATCATTGCAGGCTCCGGGGAGGCTTTGTAAATCCGCTGCGAGGAGGCGCCGAAAAACGCCGGTCCAAAAACTGCTGCTACCGCCGTCAAGTTACGTTAAAGAGAATCCCATTCCCAGCCGCGTGTCCAACACAACACAGGCAGCACGTGAGATGAAGCGACAGTGGCTCAAAAATGCGCTCAAAACTGTGAATTCAAATATAAAGCGGTGGATCTTAAAAGTGTAGCTTGCTGGCCGCAACGAGCAGCTTTGGCAAGTGTAACTGCTGAGGCTTCTTCGCCCCGTCGTCCGGATAGGCTCGCGCTCTCTCTCGCGCGCTCTCTCTCTCTCCCTCTCCCCCCCTCTCTCTCCCTCTTTTCCCCCACTATTCTCCTCGCTCTATCAATCACTATTCAGCTCAAATATGTTGGAGTGACAAGAGGGAAACCAATAGCCTCCAGTATCCTGCAAGCTACAATAGACATGGCAAATGACTGCCAATAGTTAAGCACAAATCATTTGGCATTAGCTTTATTGGCAGTGATGTGATAAAGAAACATTCTATTCAACTTAATTCAATCCCACTATGCCAAAAAATTATGTCCTGGCTGCATGTAAGCTATAAGATGAACACAGTGGTACATTTCTCTCTCTCTCTCACCCACTCTCTCTTGCACAGACAGACACACTCTGGGGAACTGAATTGAATTTATGGTCAATTTACTTATGTAGAGGGAACAGCCATCTGTTTTGGGCACCTCCTGCCCTGTCATTTGGTTTTTAACAGAGCAACAGTTTTCAGCATAATATTCAGTCAACAACACAGGTGGACGGATTAGTCACGAAAGAAAGGAACCAATTTGATAATTAATTCGGGAATTCATCCCAGCAGTGCTGAGATAGTAATATTAACAAAATAAGTGATGTCATAGATCAAAATACCATGATGTATGATCATGTCGCTATAAATTGGAGGTATTGCGATACTTTTGTTTATGATAATAATTGTACTTAAAATTGAAATATAGATATTATGGTAATAAAAAAACATATGATAATATGATGTAAATAATCCACCACCTCTTAAATTATTTCCATTTCTCTCCTTTCATTCCTTGTCTCCCTCCCCCAATGCCATCTGTTACCTTTTCACTATTCATTAAGTGTAATTGCTCTTTTTGTAAGATTTTGTTCAGTTAAGCTTACAGTCTCTCGCGACCTCTGCACAGTCATATTTTGAGTTAAATTCATTTGCCAAAAAAGAGAGGAAAAAACCCACGCACAATAAACTGTACTACTGTCCTTATGTTTACGTATAATTTTAAAACTCCATGTGCAATATTTTTTCTTTTTTTTAACTTTTACTTTTAAAAATGATTATCTAGTATTTACTTTTAAACAATATTATTACGAGACACTTTGTATTTTAATTTTATTTGATTTTATTTCAGACACTTGATGCTCTTTTGTATTCCTTTTTGCTACTGTATTTCTGGAGCAATCTGGCACATAAGAACTTCCTTCAGGATCTATCTTATCTTATCTTATCTTATCTTATCTTATCTTATCTTATCTTATCTTATCTTATCTTATCTTATCTTATCTTATCTTATCTTATCTTATCTTATCTTATCTTATCTTATCTTATCTTATCTTATCTTATCTTATCTTATCTTATCTTATCTTATCTTATCTTATCTTATCTTATCTTATCTTATCTTATCTTATCTTTTCTTTTCTTTTCTTTTCTTTTCTTTTCTTTTCTTTTCTTTTCTTTTCTTTTCTTTTCTTTTCTTTTCTTTTCTTTTCTTTTCTTTTCTTTTTCTTTTCAAATTTTCTATAGACATTGTAATGAAATCCCACAGTATATAGCAACAGCAATACTTAAGTGGTTCTGTAGGAGACCCAAATGAGTAACTTTGAGTTAACAGTGACTAAACTGTATATTATTAGATTTCATATAAAGCATGAGAGTAACAAAACACAACTGAGGGTCAAAGCAGAAGACACCATATACTATATTACATGTAGTGATAACAAAATATATTGAAATGATGCCATGCAAGAGAAGATCACTGTTCTGTGGACCAATAAGAAGTCCTAAAGCAATATTACAGAACTATGAGATAATACTGTAAACAAGACACAGATTTTACAGCTTAACTAGCGGCTTTGCAAGGTTACTTCGATGTTTGAGCTAAAGGCTGTCATCCGTATGCTACCATGCTCGCATTGACAATTTTAACACGCTGATGTTTACCAGGATTAAAGCTTATCATTTTTACCATTTTGCAGATGTTAGCATGTTAACATTAGCAAATATATCTGTTAATTTAATTTAATTTTTGTCAACTTAAAACACGAGTGGGCATCCATGACTGGAGGCTGATAGTAGTTTGATAGATGAACAGATATCAAATGAAAATATCGTAAAAACAAAAAAAACTAAAAAAAAACTGTTGAAATAATATAAATTGTCTTAATAGGAGAAGTAACATTTGTAGATGAATATTGTACATTAATTAACACTTAAAAATGCCCTTGTATCTGCTCAAGACTACACAACCCAATCGGCAGAACAAATGTTGGACGTACATATCTGCAAACCACAGATATGTTACATTTGTACGTTATTATGTTGCAGAGACACTGAAATTTACATTGATGTTTCATTAACGGTGTGGTTTAACATGTGGTTAGATTTATGTACAAAAAAACACTTGGTTATTGTAAGGAAAATATCCTGTTTTGACTCAAAATACTTATTTTCCTTGGCACAATTCCAGCAGGCAATTCAGCAACATCTTGGTGAAAAATAAAAATGCTTTTCGTGGCACTTTCCTTGGTGGAAAAATAAGTCACTAAAACACAACAGATGTTGTTTGTTTGGTCAAAAAACAGTAGTCTGCAGTTTGGCAGGTGTCTCATCTAAGTGTGGTCATCCTCAAATACACACACAAAACGCATCCACAAATCTTTACACAGAAATACATCCAAACAAAATACAAAATAAAAAATACAAACTCATCCTTCAACTCCAAAGATGTACCAGGATCTACAGGATCTCTTTAAACTTTGTTTAAAAATGACAAATAAATCTACCTTTTACTTTGTTCTAAATAAAAGGCTGCTGGGAATTTATTTATTTGCAGGCATTCTGTCATAAACCAAAGCATTTTTTACAAATTGAATTTCTGACCCGATGATGATGCTAGATGTAAACGGTCACCAAAATAATTACAATTCACCCTGATTGAGTCATAAATATCTGTACTGAATTTCATAATAACCTGCCAATAGTTGTTGAGTAATTACACCCAAAAAACACAAAGGTCAACCTCATGGTGGCACTAGAGGAGAAGTCAGGAGATTATCAGAATCATTAAAATTCATCCTCTGGGGATCATGAGTGTCTGTACAAAAGTTCAGGGCAATCCATCAAATAGTTGTTGAGATATTTCAGTCTGGACCAAAGTGGTGGACTCACCGACAGACAGACAAACACTGCCGTCCCTAGAGCCATGCTGCTGGGATGGCTGAAAATATTAAACATGATGAATTACCTAAACACACTATTGGCACTTTTAGCAGACACAAAGCATCAGATGGGAAAATAATATCTATATTACATGCTGCCATTAAAATGTCATCACATAAGATAAGGTCATGAGTTCACAGCTGAGTGCATGGACTCATTTTAAGTGTCTCTTTATTATTATAGCTAAAGGAGATTAAAATGAAAAAGAATAAGGTCACTAACTCACACAGACATAGGTACAATCTGTATAGGATTATTACATATAATATGATGCCACAGTAGATGAAAGAAATACACTCAAGCATGTTGTAAAAGTGAGGGTTGAAGTACCATTCACAGTCTACAGGCTAGCTAAATCCCTATAGGGTTATAATGGGAATATTGTGGTGTTTTTGCGTCAGGGATTTGGCAGCCCCCTTCCCCCAGTCGAGGAGAGGAGTCTGCTCAGTCTCATTAGCTTTCAAAACCACATCTATATAGAGTGACTGCGCACAGCTACTTCAAATCAAGTAGACACAGAAAAACCCTCCTGCACTTGCTCGTCGTTTTAAAGTAATTCAGGACTCACACATACCGGCATCACATTAAAAGTAATTTTCAGTGATTAGGGTTTTCATAAGCCAATCAGTGGCGATTAGATTCGGAGATAGAGGGAGATGTGAGGTGACTGTCTGAGTGAGCTTTGATGGGGGAGATCAGAAGGTTATTCCTCGGTCTGAGTCAAAGTGAATGTTGGATGAGAGGTGTTAAATATTGAGGCTTCCCCCCCTCCTCCCCTGTTAGATCTCCAGCTCTAGCTTCGGTGTTATGTAACGATTTTTTTCTCATGTTTTTGGGGTGTGAGAAAGATTGTCCTCCGGCTGCCAAGGAGGGGAAGTTGACTGTGTGATGCACGCTTTCATCATACAGGGGTTAGGTGCTCCAGTCCACTATAGCTACCTGTGGGACTCCAGCAGAATTTAAAGTGAGAGAGAAACACACATGATACAGATGGTTCTTTACTGAGCCTTCGGTAAAAGAAAGCAGCAGTTGTATTGCAGTACAGATTTTACTTTTAAAAAAATCATCTTTATGCTCACATAACTCCAATGCCTTCTTGTGTGCAAATCAATTCACAATTTCACATGGTAGAAGATCCTATTAGGGAACTTATCTCTGGGTTCCCCATCTGTCTAAATTAGGCAGCACTGGCTGATACAGAGTTATTATGGCTGTACACAGTACACCCTAATGCATCTTTTTTAGCGTTATTAAATATTTTGTTTTACAAAAACTAGTAAAGCAACAAATAGAGTGACATCAGCTTCAGACTTTGTAATGCATCAGTTTCACAATCACTGCAACAGGATTGAGATTACTACATCTGTGCCACCATAGTAATGCATTATCTAGCAACAGAAATACAAGTGAATCAAGTGCGAACATCAAGCAAAAGCTTTGCATATTTTTAGAACGTTGCCTTTTATTGTCTAGCATAACACATTATTACTACCAACTCCTACAATACAGACGCTTGATGAGTGGCCCTACGCCTCAAACTATGGTGCTCAAGGTTCCCCTTCAGCATCAGTTTTGAACACTCAGGGGCAGTGTGTCAATTTACGCTGGCTGTATGCGTTTTGTCTTTTAAAACTAAAGTTTTTCACAGGAAATGTACAGTTTCTGCTCGTTAAATGCATATAGTCTCTTTTCAAAATACATTTGGAACGGAGGTTTAAAAAAATGTAGTTTTTAGGTAGACCTCCTTAGGTTTAGCCAACAAAAGTATGTGGTTTGGTTTAGAAGAAACAAAGTCATGGTTTGGCTTAAAATAAGTAATTTTGTGACGTATGTCACATATGTCATATGAAACATGAGACTAGCATAGTATGCCCCACATACTAGCATTCTAAGTTGTTATGAAATTAGCAGTGTGTAAGATTTAGGGGGATTTAGCGTCAGCTAGCAGTGAGGACTGCAGATCGCAAACACCTGAAACTTTTTCTGATTAGATTTCCTATAGTGTTAATTGTTCAGGAGGTTTTTGCAGGAGCTTAATTATCCGCAGAGGTTTCTTCCTCTCCAAAACAAACAGACCCAGTGATTTAATCTGGTAAAAAACACCAAACAAAGCAGTTTCACATGAAAAAATCTCTTGTTTTTCTGATGCTTGTTGTGGAGGGGCTGGTTGCTACAGTGGCCAATGTGAAAATGTGAATGGCCCTATCTAGAGCAGTGGTTCCCAACTGGTACAGTCACAGGGTCCAGATTTCTCCTTAGTCATTAGTTAAAGGTCTGCACATTATAAATTACTGCATATACAATTTTATTTCACTAAATGTAAAAATGTTGGCTTTGAACACAAAGACGTAAAACATGTTGCAAGGAAAAAACAGAAACAGCATTTCAGACTGAAAGCTATAGGCTAGAAATTCACTACTACTGAAAAATAAAATGTGCTTTTTAAAAACTTCACAAGTTATGTGCGGTCCATTTAGAGTGGGCCCGTAACCCACTTCTGGACTGCGATTTATCATTTATTATCAAAAGGGACTGCAGCGTCTATCAAATGAATATGATAATGTATTTTATTGCAGTGGTGCCACTGAGTTAGATTTATTGGTGGGTGCAGTTTCAGTTTCTTCCAGGAACGGACCCAGACTTTGTAAACATTTGGGGTTCAGGGAAAACCTGGGGGATCCGGGGGACATGCTCCCCCAGGTAAACTTTTTCCCGTTTATGGTAGCTACATGCATTATTTTTTAGCCATTTGAGATAATAGAAGGCCTGAAAGTCTGTTCATCACTTGGGAGAACATGATAATTGCCCAACAAACAAAAAAAATCTGTTAAACCTAAATCCTATTTTTTATCTCTTTGTCACCCAACTGTCTTATTCGGAATTATTCTAAAACCATGACACAATGAATGTAGAGGATGAATGAGTTTACTTTTGCCATCTTAAAAGAGGCAGAGATTGTCTGATGTTTCTATTTTTAAGTTTGGGAATTTGGTGTAAGACAGCATTACTAATCTTGAAACCTAATTTTGTTACACTGTGCTGGAGTGGACTTCAAAGAATGAATGTTTTGCTGGCGGATTTGCTACTTTTTCATCCCATAACAATCTGGGCTACTCTAATTGGAAATTAAGGATCCTCAACAATGGCAAGTGGTTTTCAATACCCTGAATTGAATATTAGGCCAAAAGACATACATTTACTCAATCGTATTAGATTTCTTTAGGGAATAGCGTAGATTCAGGGCTTTGGGGGATTAGTGAGATCCGCCCCTGGTTTCCATTTCCCAACAATAGAGAACAGCATGTACTGTGTCTCAAAGCAAAAGAGTCACTAGTTTATTATCTTTGTATTTGCTCTCTCACCCTGCAGTTCGGCTCATCAGTTATATAGAAAAAAATCAAGTTTTATGTAGTGAACCATGGAGTCAGCAATCTGAGATCACATTTTTGTACAAGTTTATTTCAGCCTTAAATATCTTAATTTTGATCATTCAATCCAAAGTAGACTGAAAATTAAAACCAGTTGTGCAGGCCCACATTTTAAGACATCTGTTTCAGTTATCCATTTATTTTATTGCTAAATTGGTCCTTCATTAATTGTAACTAACAAACAAAGGTATTAAGCATTATCTTAATGAAACAGAAATGAAATGAATTAGTATGTTTACTGTGAGTCTCTGAAATAATAACTAAAGTGCTCTTGAGTTTTTTGGCAGCAACTGTGCATTTTTTCATGGAACCAAATTCAGTTTAGTCAAACTTCTTCACAATATAAAACTTGAGAGGACACGTTTCTCCTGAAAATGTCTGAAAAATGTCTTTTTTTTTTAGCTGTTTTCTTTTTCTGAAAGTGTCACATTTGTTGTGACTTTTTACAGCTTGATTGCAAATATTTTTTTCCAGTCACATTAATTGTCACTTTTTTCAGAAAGAAGTGACGAAATTATTCTTTTTAGTTGCTTGAAAAGGTTATTGGCAAAATACTGAAAATATAATGATAACTTCAGTGGAAGGACAAAATAAGAGTCTCTTTCCAGCAAAGGCTTTTCCCTTCAGGTTGTTTTCTCTGCCTCCATTTCTGTCTCTGCACCAAAGGACTGCATAGAAGCTGTAGGCCTTTCTTTCTTCACACTTACATTCTTTCAATATTCTTGAGTTCTGCAGCATTTGTGCATTTTTAACGCTCAATGTGCACGCTGCGACAGCTGCAAGCGACCCCCCAGTGACCAGATGTGTTGAAGCCATGGTCTCTCCTGGCCTGGCCTAAATTTACTTGGGTTTAGAACTTAGGTTGAGCCCTGGGGAGCCAAACAGAAACTGGTGTAAATGAGGTTAGCGTTTCAGTCACTGTGTTTGTGTGGCCAGTAGCTAGTTCCACAGTTCCAGCCTCTACCCATCTGCCACTGACCCTTGTTTTGCCAAAAGACCAATTGCGGTTTGTGGCTGCCAGATTAGTCTGTGGTGACATAATGATTTTGTCCCACATAAGGGTGATTTGACATGCTCTGCTAGCCTGTCTGTTGCTCGCAGGCTCTGCTCCTCAAATCCGGCACTCTGCCTCTGTCTCATTACTGTCAAACACATCAGGAGGATGGTCCCTCCGTTTGGTGCACATTAATGCGCGTGTATGTGTACGTGCCACCACATTCAGGAAAAATCTTCCCCACTTATGTGTGTCATATTGTCTGTTTTCATGCAGCTCTTGGTGGGAGTCTGCTATTTGTTCTCATCTGCATGATTTCTACTTGCTATCCATTATTCATGTTTTCTGCACACACAACTTGCTTTCGCTTTTAGGCTTTTTCTCATGTTAAGCGTTTATTTTCCCGCAGCTTCCCGTCTGTGTTTGCTCTGAGCAGTGCTTTGATGTCTTGGTGGTGCTGGCCCAGCCCAGCTGTCTGGACCAGGTGAGTTGGGAATTATTCTTAATAACTGTTTAAAGTACTTAAACTCAGTTGAACCTAAATACTTTTCACAGCCAATACTCTATACACTATTTAAAAAAGTGTTTCACCACTGGAATATGGTCTTTTCGTTAAACTGGGCTGTCTATGCAGTAGAAAAATGCAAATGCATTCTCGCTGGTAGGCGATGTAATGTTTACTCATTCGTTTGATCCAATGGCAGCCAGCTGGTTACTTACTATTTGTATTGCAGTTAGGTTTAAATTTGATCAGTGCTGATTAGTTTGACCGTTTGATGGAAGTTTGATATGAGTTTTGGGGGGGGGGGTATACTCCATGTCTGTGGTAGCAGGCAATACAAACATACGAAAGTATAGCAAGTAGTTTGAGTAACAGCCGAGAAAGCAAAACATGTCAACCTGCAGAGTTTCGCTGTGAGGGGAGCAGGGAAATCTAGACACTAGTTGGATGGAGGAACGTTTACCACAATTCATTTACCGTCGACTGTATAAATAATAGATATAGCCACAGTGACATCACTAACTTGTTAGTGGACTATCTTTTTACAGACCCTAGTTTGACATTTCTGCCTTTGTCATGTTGTCTTTTTGGAGCCATAAGTACTTGGACAAGAGGCTGGAGCTGTGGAGGAGCGGGTAGTGGATCTGACTCATAGACTGTTTTTGTACCAGGTTGTTAACATGTTTATTTGTGCTGTAAAGCTGGGCATTTTAACACGGGTATGTATGGGGATTTCCCCTGTTTTGGAGCTAGCCTCAAACAGCAATCCAATAAAACACAGTTTTTAGCACTTACGCATTAGCTTCATTTGGCAGGCTCTGGGGTTCCCACTTTGCATTTACACATACTACCCACATTGGTATGATACAAATATCCCTTTAAATTCCCCGTGCTGCACATGGGAACATTTAAACCAATAAGAGTAGACTGGGTTTCTCTGGATCCTTATAATGTCTTAAATACACATTTATTTATAAAATAATAATAAAAATCTTTTTAAAAAGCCTTAGAAAAAATTCAATTTTGATTAGAAAATTAAAATTAAATTTCTTTTAAGTCATGTCAACAGGGGAATTTCTTATGTTATTTTGGACACTGTGTTTGGGTGGGGGTGGGGAGGGTGGTGGTGGGGTGGGGTGGCGGGGTGTACAGTGCCCCTATTTTTGCCCCCTTCTACACATTTAGGTAATGCAGTGACTCTGCATCAATAATCTAACCCCTGAATTCCAGCAGGCGCAGCTGCACTGCATTCTAGTGGAAAATATATTTTAAAGTAGCGATAAAAAGGTCTTAAACAGTCTTAAATCTAACTCGTTTATATCTGTAGACCATCTGATGGAGTCAAGTAAATGTTTTAAAATAAAAAAAAATGCCCAAAAGCAATGAAAAGAAACCTTGAAATCCCCCTTCAAGTGTCCTGATACTTTGGCTTTTTGGCTTATTAAAATCAGTATATAAATCAAACATCACTACGGAGTGATATTTCTCCAGCACTCTTGTAATTGAGGATACCTAATAAGGTACAGTAAGATGAAACTTTAATGATCCCCATGGGGAAATTGGGTAGTGCAGTGTAACATGTAGCAATGCAGTGTAAGTAAAGGAAAGGGGGCTCCAGCGCTTCTGCCTCTCATAATGAACATGAATACACACTCTTATGCATATTGCTAGAGGTATAAACTGCAGAGAATATAGATTTGTGCTGAACATAGACATTTACAGATTTCTCTTTGGATGTCCTTTCATATTCAACTCCACATGAACCTGTTTGATATATTGTTTTAATCCTTTATCAAAGGAGTGTTAGACAAAGAAAGATAATAAGGAGGCATAGAGATTCTATCCTTCCAGGTAACAGTGGCAGTCGTGCCCGCTCCTCTCTTATCCTCCTTTCCCCTTTCCAAATACACCTCCTCCTGCCACCCCTTCGGCCTTGTGCATCTCCTCACAGCTCACTTTCATCTGCGCTGCACTATAAACAGAGCTTCTTACCATTTCAAAGCTCCTACCTGTTATGTCTCCTCTCTCTCGCCTCCCATCTGCAGCGGCGTTTGGCCAGGCAGCGCTGGTACAGCGGGACTGGACCTGAGCGCACAGGTGGTGGGATTTGGCCAGGGGTAAAGAGTGTATGAGGGATGATAAAAAAGCTCAAGTGAAAGCACAGAGACATCCAAAGTAAAAGAGATTTATACGTGGGGTATGAAGGATTATACTCCATACAGCACGGCAGGTAAACAATGAGGCGGATTTGAGCTAGTGCACAGTCTGACACGTGTATCCTTGGCTTGTTTATAGACGACAAATGTGTAAGTGTGGGAGGATTTCAGTGAAATACGCAAGGAAGTGGCAGCATGTCATTATATGTGTGTTAATGCATTTGTGTTTGCATTTATTAGGCAGGCATTTGGCATTTGGAAGCCAGCTAGGGGGGCTTTTGAAGCATATTGTGTGCATCCCTCTGTGAGTGTGATTGTGCGCACGCTGATATGTGTGTGTAGGTGGTGAAGTGCATTAAAAGCCTGCCTGGCACTCGCTGTGGAGAGACAGGGGGCCTGTTCCAAGATAAAACTAGACTTAGATCAGCATGTTGAGTTTTTTGGCAGAGTTAGCTTCCTAAAATATAATTTGCATATTGATTGTGTATCTGATAAAACTTAATGTAGAAAGTGCCGTTGTTTATTACTGCCAAGGGACTAATATCCAGCTCTTGTGGCACATATGGGTTCCCGAATGTGAGTCCTTTGTTGCAAAACTTCCCTTGGCTGTGAGGGCATTTGACGGCTTACCAACATTAATCCTTATTCATATTTATGGCCTGTTGTTTTATGTTTTTCCATTTATTTCTTATATACATGCTTTGGCAAGATAAGCATTTCTTGTCCTGTGCTAATATAGCAAATGAAATTGAATTGCAGGATGCAATTGAATGGACATGGAGGATAGGAGTGAGAAAAGGAGGGAGGGAGTGAGATTAGAGAAAGTGAATGTAGGGGGGGAAAGAGAGGGATTAGTGGAGGGCAGAGTGAAAGAGAAAGAGTATTGCTCTGCCAGGTGAGCCGTGAGGTGAGCCAAAGCTTTCAGAGATTATAACAGACTGGTCATAGGTCAATCAGGGGGACACGTTGTTAGAAACCGTGAGGCTTTTCACCTCTCGCAGCTCGATCACCATAGTGGCCCATTGTTTGTGCCACATTGCCTGGCCTTGGATCAGCATGTTGTGGAACAAGTTGCTGAGGAGAGAGAGGAGAGCAGCTGATTGCAGGGATGTTGATGGATGTTGATGGAATGGTGTGGGGCAGGATTGGGGGGTGTAACTGAGGGGAGGTTTGATGAAAAGAGTGTGGCTGGGCTCTAATCTTGTGTAGTTGTACCAGCACAGATGGAGGACTGGAGTAGTTCTGGTCAGAGAGTGTGGTTACAAGAGCTTTTCAGGCTGAAAGGAGCACTGACCACCTCTGTGTTTAAAACAAAAAAAGTAATACAAAGCCCCTTATTTCTTTTCTGTCCACACAGGGGATGTCTCAGTGTTTGTATTATGTTATCAAGTAAATGAAAATGATTGTATTGTAATGGTAGTGGAGAAAAAAATAAATGTAATTTATGTTGCACTTTTCAAGACAGCAGTTTCACAGTTAATAAAAGTGGATAGTAGTTTGCAAAATAAAAAATAAAATAAATAAAAATGTACTAGTAATCGATTTTTGAATATAAAGTCCTACGTCTGTATACAATCCTACCCTTAAATCCAGCACACTTAACCTCTAGAGGAGATCTATATTACATTCAGAGCATCATGGCAGCAAACCACTATTTGCTATGTACAGATTAAGTGTAATAGCGTCCTGAGCAGAAAATGAAGTCACACCTCTGTGTGTGGTGTAATAAAAGCTTCTCTGTATTTCGTTGTGGTAAATGGTTTGGTCACGCATGCATGTGAGTGCATGTGAGTTCTGCCTAGCTAATCACTGCCACCCTGCATTGTGCTCATGTAGCAGTTAATGCTGATTACACTGTCTTGACCAACATGGCAGGATGGCGTTTTTGCATAGCCCACTGCCTGTTGTACTTGTCTGATAAAGAGCGTGCAGCTTGACATGCCGCCTTGGTGGTTAGTGTATTATATTTATATGGGATCATAATGTAGTGTGTGGACTTGTTTTTTCCACTCTTGTATGATCTCTTGCTCGGCACTTAATTTTTTTTTGTCATCTGGATGTGTGTGCTGTTGTAGACTTTATATAAGCCTATGTCAACACTGTAAGCTCTGTCAGCACAGTTGCTATTGGTAGCACTGCTCACACTGTTAGCACCGTTAGCTGCCAGCTGCCAGCTCAGCCACCTCCCTGTTGAGGGCTGTATACAGACAACCCTGACACAGACTCTGGATTACAGATATTAATGTGGTTCACAGGTTCATATGAGTGGGAATATTCTACATGCAAATCTCATGAAAAGACCAAAACCAACAATTTCCATCTTTCAGGATTTTCTGACTTCCCTGCCCTGTCTGTGGCTCTCAGTCCAAACCCCGCTTATTCCTGCTGAACAAATAAATCTTTAAATATCCCCTCTAGATATGTTTCAAGACACATATAAATGCTCACTTGGAATATTCAATTGTATGTAGGATGACTTTTCCAAATGAAAATTTAATTACCTAATTTAAAATTATTAAGATGACATTTGTTCCTCCCACACTGAAGCATCCAGAATCTATGAATGTATAAACACTGATTATGTCAAAAGTTTAACTCCTGGGCACAAAAGTATCCAACTTCACTGAGAAGTAAACTCTCATTGGTAGTTCACTTCTTAAAACTACATATTGGACCATGACTGGCCTCCAAAGTAGTTATGGAAATGTCACAAAATCAGGTTGATAAGTACACGCTCTAAACTTTTAGGTAAATACAGAAAAATGGTCCTTCTTTAGCAGATGAATGAAAACAACCTTCTAGCCTGAAACTCAGCACATTTGCTTCGTTCTGCACAATGAAGCAAGTTCCAATTAAAGCAGCAATGGGCAAAATACATTTGTGAGTGTAGGGGGACTTTAGAGATGCGCTGTTAAAAGATATACTGTATTTATTATAAACAAAATGGTTTGGCAGACGTTAATCAAAGAGGAATAAAAAGTCTTTTGTTTGGGAGCATTTTCAGCCTCAGATTTACACACTTCTGAATACTTTTGGCACGAGGATGTTGTATGTGGGGTTGACTTAAATTAAACTACAGTGTATTCTGATCAATATTTAGATCATGATTATTTGTCACAATCATTCATTGTTTTAAGAGATGAAACGTTTTTTTTTAATTGCATTTTCAAATTTAAATAAACACTTCTTTTAATTCCATGTTGTGCTACATTCATGCAAATGCCCTAATCTCTGCATCAAAATAAGACTGAAAATAAGATCCTTCCTCACATGAATTGAGTGCATCATGTATCGATATGTATCCACCGCTGTATTTACTATTATTATCATAATTTTTTCTTTTTTTTTCAGTGGTCATGGTAAGACGCTCTGCAGTGCCACTGTCATGGATGTCAAAGTTGTCACTTGACAAGTATGGGGATTCAATGAGGTAAGGTTGGCATTGTTGTTGGCTGTAAGGCATTCATTGTGCTGCAGATTGTGCTGTTGTTTTTTGTTCTGCTTTGTAGTGCAGAAACAAGTTTCATACAATCCTTGCATGAGAGTTGTTCTGTCCTAAATCGAAAATACTTCCAGACAACAGATGAGGATGGTTGATGACAGATGATATTTCTTTTTGCCTGTCGGCAGCTGCAACATTTAGGAAAGCTTTTCACAAGCTGCCGCTGCAGGATGCAGGCTTAGCAGACAGCTCTTCAAAAGTGGAGGATGGCTGTTAGTTTAGGAAGCGCTTAATTTGATATGCAGCATTGATGAGTTTACTTTTGCAGCCCATTGTGTACCTTTAATTGCCGGGGGCTAAAATTGTGATCATGATTAATGTTTGATTAATTGTGCAGTCCTAGCCCAGTGTAACATTGTGGCTCACTGTTATTGGACAACAAAGGAGCTCTATGGCGTGCATGAATGATGTCAGGGTTTGACTGCAAAAGCAATTCTTGTTGTATTAATCATTGTTGGTTTCGGTCTTTTCGTGTAATCTGTTAACAGTACAAGAATATATAAATGTCGCAATCCTTTAAGCTTTGAAGGAACTTAATCGCTATTGCATACAAAGCTACAGAGGTGGGTAATGTTATGCTGCATGCCAATTAGAAGTGTCAAACCCCAAACAGTATGCACTGTTTGTTTTTGTCTTATACCTGATGGCTGGTTTGATCTTGTGACCATTGTTCCTGTTTGTACAGCAAGTGCAGATCACTTTTGTCTTTGTTGTCATGGTAGCTGAGATTATTTCCTTTGATATCTTTGTAGTCATCTTTGCTGCTGTGCAATTTGATGGCTTTGAAAATCACCAAATTGCGAAACCTTTATTTTGATAGAAAAAAGCTGCAAATAACTAAAATCCAAGGTAATATGATTCACCTTTTATTTCAGATATTGTTTTACATAATTCAGCCTCTCTATGTTTTTATATATAAGTCAAAACGAATGGATGAAATGTCAGTTTTCGCAGTGAGGTCTCTTCAATCCCTTTGCAATTTCGCCGTGACTGGTTTGAGTGTGTGTTTCCGTGTGTGTAAAGAGCAGCTCAAACAAACACACCTGATAAGAACATCTTAAACAGACATGCTGTACATTATTGATGCCAGTAAACATCTGCGTGCTTTAATGTTGTCAATGTAATGTCTTTTTGGTTTGAAATGCAGTGATGTTACAGTATAAACAACACACTCATGCAAGCTTCATACTGAGAGAGCTGTCTAGAGGTTTCGGTCTCGCTCTGTGTAACAGGATTCCTTTACCTTGTATTCTCTGTAGCCTCACACACAGTCCCAGACCACCTGTTTGATCTGCCTCCAGTGGCGTGAAGGTGCAGCCAGCTAAAACCAGACCTGAGCAGAAGGCAGGCAGAGAGGCCTGATATGATTGTCCCTTTCTGAACAAACCATGATATCTGTGCAGTGATGAAATCTCGTGTAAGACAGCTCAAACGCACAGTTCCCCCATCATCACTAAGACTAATTAGCTTTTCCAACAGGCTTTCATCTCACATGGATTGATGCTGTTTCTTTAGATTGACACCCTCAGATTGCAGGTTTGCCTGGAGGTACAAAGCCTGATTAATAACTTGGGTCTGGATGTAATTAGTGTGGTCTCTGTTCTGACTGCTGAGGGGCTCTCGAGCACAGCGCTGAACTCCAAGTTGTTTGAGGTGTTCAAGCTATGACTCTCAAGACTTTAGGCATTTGTGCTTGATAGCTCAGAGTATGTTACTGGGAATGATGTGCGGAAAGAAACATTTCAGCTGCCTTTGTTTTAAATGGATATTGAAGTGGAGCTGTCAAGCATTTACTTTGTTGTTATTTGGAATTTCGGTGATGGTTGTAACAAGACTGAGATATTACAGCCATGTTACTATAACACTACTGTGAAGCTGCACTAAGGTACGGCAGTGTTTTGAGATAAATCTCAGCACCACTATGCTTACAGGCTTACATTCTAATATTAACGTGCAGATGTTTTGCAGGTATATTGTTTACTTATGTTCACCATCATAGTAAAATGTGTCAGCATTAGGGCTGACACCCTCTAGTCAGTTGGTCAATATGCTCTCGCTAGGCACTCTCCTGAAAACACCCAGCTGGGAGCTATTGAGAGCGCTTTGGGAGCGCAACAATTTATCAGCTGAGACGCTTTGGTTGCAATTTAATGCTATGATTTGGAATATGAGTGGAAGTAAAAATGTTGGCACAAGGTATAGGATTTTCTTTGGCCCTTGCTCTAGATGAAGGGAAGTCTGAAGCATTTAGGATATGAAAACGCCGGTCTTTATCCTCTGGGGTCCCTGATTGTTTTATGTTAGTCGGTTAAAGAGTTGATGAGATCAGGACCAAAATGGTGGACTGACAGACTGACATTGCTATCCCCAAAATAATGACTTCAGCCTGGCTAAAAACCATAAACACAGTGTCTTAGTTTCATCATAGCCTTCTACTCATCCGTTAAAATGACTGTGCGCGTAATTTTCAAACATGGCATAAAAGAGCCATCAAATTTCTTCACACAGCTTGAGCAGCATAGGCTGAGCATTTTGAAGTAAAGCTCTGTTTACTGCTGTGGAATCAGACTGACTATTATCAGAGAGTAAAATGCAAGAGAAAATTAGGTTAATAGTGGACTTTTGAATCCACATTGCAATCATTTCACTGCAAAACACTCATATTATACTCAGCGGTGTCACTAAGAATGCAGATGAGCAGATAATGACAGAAAATGATTGTGGCGTGAACTACCCCTTTAAAGCGGCAGACTCTCAGGTGACAGGTCAGCTCTTATTTGCATCACTGCATTGCTTCCCCGAGTTCTTTTGAAGTAAAGTGAAGTGAGAATTCATTATTTATTATTCTTGTTTAAAACTTAAAAATGTATTACTAAGACACACATTACAGTATATTCTTCAATTATAAATACTTTCTGTGGGGAGTTGCATATAAAATGGCACCCAGTTACGATGCTTCCCAGTATTAAAAGTTAATTTTACGGTTTTGCAAACCCATAAATCAGGAGGGCAAATAAAGAGAGACTACAAGCATATTCTGGAAGAATTACAAGCTAATAAAATGTATATTTCATCTGATTCTCCCCTTCATTTGTGAATTTTCTAAACTCAGGGACTCTTAAGTTTGACAGCCGCTTTTGATTTGAGACACAAAGTCAATTCATGTCCAGAAGTCATAAGTTAATGAATTTTATTGACTATGCAGCTCACATTTGCTTGGCCTCATAACTCATATAGAGTTTGATAGCAGCAAAAGAACCCAAATGTCTCTTAGGCTAGTTGCCTATAAACCTTAAGGTAATGTTAACACCCAGTATAATAAAAGCTTGTTCTTGCAGCAGAGCCATCTCAGTAATAAGGGCTATGTGGAACAATAAAAATGTTTAGAAATTGTGTCTCTCAGCCCAATTAAAGAATGAAACATGCACACTTTATGAATTGCTGTGCTCAATCTAATTTGTAGCTGAAATTTGATTTAATTGCATGTGTAAAGCACAACAGCTAGCAGCATGTTTTTGCTTCTCAACTCTTTTTACTCATTATGCAAATTCAATAACTAAACAAGAGCTCAGAAAAGTTGCTGCTTTTAATTAATTCAACATAAATAAGTCTTGATACAGTTAGAAAGTGCACAGGGTCCGAGGGTTGGCTGAACAGATGATGTTGCAGGACGATGAGATGTGCAGGTGAAATAATTACAAGACAATAAGAATGGGCACAAAGATGTGAGGGGTAGATAAAGGACACAATGGCAAGATAAGACACAAAAATGAGCAAATGAGAGAAACAGACCATTGATGAGGAAGTAAAAGCGTTTATTGTGGCTTATTTACTTCACCATTGGTTTGTCTCAAGGTTTTGACCTCTATGTCATGACTCCCAGTGAGCAACAGAGCAGTAATACCTAAAATTAAAAGTTAAAGGGAAGCTTTGTCTCCCAAAATTACTAATCCAACACTTGTGACAAGTGATAAAATGCTGATGCAATAAATGTCTTCATCATTTGGTCCCATCTTTGCCGCAGTAGTATTTTTCCACTGACTCTCTCAGAAATCTTTTCTCAGTGTTTCCACAGTGGCGATGTCATTTTTTCATGTTCTTTTTTTCTATTGATGAAGTTGGAATATCTGTGGGCGGTGCTGTCTTGTTGGTCTGTTTATCCAGTGTGGGTATTACTGTAACAGGATGTTCCTGTTGGAAACATAATGTATCACTCTTCGTGTGTCATAAAATGAGCAACGAGACACTGAAGACGTGTCTTTCTTACATAAAAAGGCTAAAGATTTAACCACATTTGTAATAATTAGCAACTATTTTAATTGGCAATTAATTGTTAAAATTGTTTTTTCAACAATGTCAGCTCCTCAGCAAAGAGAATTTGCTGCTTTTTTGGTTTTATGCAAAGCCAGTGCCAGGGTTTTTTCTCTCTGGCGCTAATGGGCAGCTTAACCAAAATGTTGCCCAGAAGGTCAGTTTTTAAGACTCATGGTTAATTTAAGAGGAGGTTCTCATTTTTTTTCAATAAAAGCAGACGTGGCACACAGCACATTCAATCAAACGTTTTTAGTCCAACAAAGAATGTCCAACAAAACAGATAGAAGCCTTATACAAGTGTTCATGTGAAAAAAAAAATGTCTTAAACGCTTATGAGAGAAAAACAGCGGTTATGCAGCAACAACAAGTACATCTAAAATACAACAACAACATTATGTCACAGGAAACATAAAAAAGCGCACAGCCAGGGATCAGATTGGAAACAGAATAGCTGCTTAAAACTTTAACACATTTCTTTATTTAGAAATTAAAAAAAAAAAAAAACTCCTTTCATTACCTAAGCGCCGCTCTTTCCTCTAGGGGAGGCCTAGCCAAGTCTCAGCTCTGCAGTAAATTCCTCACGGACTGTCAGACACTTGTGGCTCTGTTAGTCCATTTATAAAGAAACATATAAAATGTAAATCACGCTGTCATATTGCTCATTACTACTACAATACAAGTTGGATTTAGCACTGTGGTGCCATCAGCACAGGTTGCTGATGTAGGCTACTTTTTAATTTGCCAGAATGTGTCGGCATGCAAATGCTGGTTCTGCTGGTTTCAGCTCATACGCTCAACCAGACTGGCAAAACTGGAAAAATTGGAATAGTTGTTATTCAATGTAAATAAGATAAACAATATGAGCACTAGAGTTATTAAATCACATCACCGAGCAAACTTGTTCTTTAAGTGGGAAAATGGACTAAATAGTTCTTCCTACAGCCAGTGAACAGTAAACACTCTGGAATGATATATCAGCAGATATTAACTATTTGCATTATATATGTATGATTGTGTATCTCAACAGAGAAGTAACAAGAAATTGTAGTACAGAAATGCCAAACTAATGTCTAAGGTAATTAAGTGCAACTATCCCACTTTGTCGACTAGAGAGCTATGACAAGTTTATGTTTCAGCTGTAAAATGTTCCACAATACTGTACTGTGGGGACAGTCCTGTAAAAAAAAAATTCTCTTGAATTCCTTCAGAAATGTCTCTTTGTGTTATGTGTTCATGAACAACATGACAGGGTGATGTAACATTATTGGATTTTTTTCAGGCTGCATTTCTTAAATACTCTCAAATCTAATCATTGGGTTTAATAATTCCTATTCTTGGTCATACTGGGGCTTCACATTCAACTAAACACGCCAATGCTTTTTTGCAAGTTAGAGATTCCAATTGACTCCACACTTAGACCGTGAGAAGAGGCTGATGCAGCTGGAGTTAAAATACGCAAATCTGGAGAAAAGATGCAGATTCAACAGAAAAATGAGTTTAGGTCTACAGTATATCTTCATAAACTTAAAGAAGAGACAGTTGACCTGGTCAGGCTGGAGTAGGAGACAAGGCCAGAAACAGCAGGGTGGCAGCCAGCTCGAGTGTATTAGCCTTCTGGCGTTGTAGTGATAGATTTACACAATACTCAATCTCTGACCTTTCAGTCTTGCCAAAGCAGCAGAGGACGCCCACATTTCTCTTTCTGTCTCCCTCCCTCCATCTATACCTCTCTTCTCAGCCTCTTGAGTCTCCTTTCAAAGCCCATAAGCGGCCTGAAGAATCTCCTTTCTTTCCCCGACCGCTCTTTAGCACCTCTTTGTGTTCATTAAAGGAGAGTTTGATCTGATTTAACCGCTGAGCTCCTCTGGACGAAGAGCAGAAGGAGAGGATGCATGCAAGAGTTAGCTCAGCTACTTTTTGTGTGCATATTATTATATACTTCCTGATACTGTAGGAGGCCATGAAGGCTGAATTTCATTCACACTCCAGCCTGCATGAGAAAATCAAAGCAAAAAAAACAAAAACCTTGAATTCATGGCTGACTTGTAATCACGGCAGCTTTTCTATGACGTTTCAAAAAAAGCAAAATAGCAGCTCATTTCTCGCCAACTGTGCTCCCGCTGCCTCTTTTTTTATTGCTCCCATTTTTTCCTGCTTCTATTTTTTGGCTTTCCTCTGCTCGTCTTTTTCACATAGACCACATTCTCATTATTTATCACTCTTCCTACCTCTCCGCTTATCTTCACTCTCTTCTCCTTTCTCCTTACCTTCTGTGCCACTCTCTCACTTAAAAAGCACGGCTGGGCGGAAACTCTCCTCCCAGTACCAGTGACCCAATTACTCTAAGTTGTCCCTCTCTAGTAGGATGTAGCTGTGTCCCTCCCCAGAGACTCAGCCTGCAGCACGCAGACGATCCATCACTCTCCTCTGCCACCTCCCTCTCCCCACATTTATTACTGTCAAACACACACACACACACACACACACACACACACACACACACACACACACACACACAATCACAGGCTCAGAGGCATACCCATTCCCCACATGCACAGATGCCCTCATATGCGCTCAAAAAACGTGCATTCGTGTTTTATTGATGTGTTTATCTAAGTAGTTGTATACATGAATATAATTTACATGCATTTATACATGCACATATTGTCGCATAATTACAGGTGGGCGTCTTCACACATGTTGACAATTATTTCTTTTTGCTCCGACACCTCATCAAACCTCCACTCTTTGTTTGTATAATCCTGTCTGGGTTTTCCACAATCCTGTCATCAGAGTTTGATAAAGAGGGCAGGCGTCATGGTGGCAGCGTGCAACCATTAATTTGTCAAATTCACCCTGCAAAGGACCCCCCCCCCCCACACACTGCTGGGGGGAGGTCCTGTGAAGTTAGGTGTGGCAGTTGGGGTTGCATGTAAAAGGATTTCATTAATCTGAACAAGAAAGTTGGTTACTGCAATCCATTACAATTACTATAATAATATTAATGAAAATAATTTTAAAAATGACTGCGAAGTATACAACACCCAAGTCAACAATACATATTTGCATTTGTATCTGTAATGCTGTTTCTCAGTCTAGATTGTTGTCGTGTGAGTGGCGTAGTGTTGGAGATAGCGGCAATAGAGACGTCTGCTTTCTCTCCAATATGTGATGAATGATAGATGGCACTTGGCTTGGTGCCAAAAAATACATTTGAGTGTCAACATCAATGTCTCTTTTCCAGAAATCATGACCCGGTTATTCAAGATAATCCACTGACCTTGCGAGCAGTTTCAAGTAGGAACTTTTTTCTCGGCTGAACTACATCCATTAAGTGTATCACAGTGCAAAAGTAAGTGTGCACCTTCTCATAGAGGAGAGGCTCATGTTTGTGAAAGTGGGAAATGTTAACATTAATGGTGTCTTCCTCCGCTGAGCTGTAACATTAGCTAGCTCAGTGGTGCAAGGTGAGCTAACAGTATAGATGCAGTGCACAATGATCCGGTTGGGTGGTGGTGGTGGGGGAGGGTCGTGATTTCTGGAAAGAGGTTTTTCAAATTTTATTTATTTATTTGTTTTTGTAGTGTAGCTCCATTACATTGGAAAGAACGCAGACATCTCTACAGCCGATAACCCAAACACTATGCAACTCACATCAGAACAATCCAGATTAATAAACAGAACTCAGATCAGAGGAAAAAATGGCATTTTTGATTTTGAGGTGAAGTATCATTTTAAAGAAAAAAAATACACTTTTAGTTGAATTATAGCACTTTATATAAAATGAATCAAATGACTTTACATAGGTATTCAAATCTGCATTAATTATTAGGTCTATTGTATAAACTCCAGTGTGAAGGATTAAGTGGCATCTAGTGATGAGGTTTCAGAACTGAAACCGTGCTTCAAACTTGTCGGGGAACTGTGGTGGCAGTTAAAAGGCAAAAATGCAAATCGTCCTACCTAGAGCCAGTGTTTGGTTCGTCCATTCTTGGCTACTGTAGAAAACAAGATGACAAACTCTGTGAAAGAAGACCTGCTTCCTAAATAAATGGCTAATCCTAAGGGTTAGGGTTATGAAAACACAACGATTGGTTAACAAATGAAATGAATGGTATACAATATGTTTTTCTGAATATTACATATCATTATTGCTGATAGATGCCTCTAAATCGCCCTCAGTGGACCTTTAAAGCACATAAATATAACATAAATTCAACTTGAATATTTAACATTAAAGTAAGTAGATACAAAACGGCATGATTTTTTGTTAAAAACTTTTCTGCTTTGTTTAATTATATCTCGATAACCTATTGATCTTTCTCCATTCTAAACTATTGTACTGGATAAATCATTCTTGCTAAGCAGCTTAGACAGGCCTCAGTACACACTCTCATCAACAGAATTAGGACTACGATGTGTAGAGGACACAGACCCGGGCCCGGCAGAGTATGAACACACAGTGACAGTTTGGGGATGTTTGCCTTTCTCAGCAACCAGCAACTCTGTCAAATCAGCGAAGGAAGGAAGAGTAAATAGGGCACAATGGTGAGACATGATTATCTCCAAGCAAGAAACTAGACCAGTCAATAAACACTGATAGATTAATGGAGACAACTGGGGATGGAGTCCCTTCCCTAACTCTGGGCATTAGTTTAATGATCAGAAATGCTGAAACAGGCTTCGATTGAGTTCAGCCAATGCTTAGCCTGCTGGACCTCTAATGGGTCCAAAGTAGGTTTCAACTTCTGCCTCTCAGTACGTGTGTGTGTGCGTTGCTGTCTCTAATTCTTTCTGTGTGTGTCACTCTTCCCTTCTGGCTGTGTAGCTTCTTATGCTCCCTCACGGCTTCCAGGCTCCGTTGTGATTGACAGATGCTGAGAAGGGAGGCAGAAGGGTTATCAGCCCATCTGACAATCAAAGCCTACTTAGAGTAGCGGTGCACAGCAGGAAATAGGCCCAGAAGTTGGGAGGAAAGAGGTACTGAAATTTAAAGGATGGTCTTTAACCCTTTTTACCCAAGCTGCCTGACGAATAACATACTTTTTCCTGCCTGCACACGCTGTGAATAACATGTAAGCCACTTGATAGATCCTGTGCTGTGTGTGGCTCAGAGATGACGGAGGACAACCCATGGAGGTCTCAGTATGGGACCTCGACTGATGTGGAGGCCCCCAGGAGAGACAAACTTGCTGCTTCATGTTCTCCCAGCATGGCGGCTGTCCAAGCAGGTGGGTTGGCGGAGGCTTTAAAATTTGTCCCACTGAGCATGAAGGGGGCAGAGCAGGGGGCTGTGGCCAAGAAATCTGGTTATCTCCCTGGAAATCACCTCTATAAATACCTTGCAAAATTGGTCCTTTGATACCTTTCTTTTGGCTTCCTCGTTGTCCACGGTACCCGTCATGGCTGCCCACGGCTGAACAATGAATTTGGCAACTTGATGCTTTCCTGGACGAGCATGCTGAGCTGGAGATGTTCCAGATGGTAGTAGGAAAGTAGGCAGCAGCAGGTACAGCAGTAGTAGGTGAAACTGCATGTGATGTGCTTGAGCCTTTAAGACATTTTCTCACATGTAACAGGGTCTGTACAGTGTATCACTGCACTTCATATATCTTGTTGTATAGGCTTGTTAGCTCGCAGGCCTGTTCTGTCAGGAGGTAAATGTCACTGGCACAGTAGCTTTGTAACTTTGCCAGTTCATGGGAGACTTGCTGAAGGTTGACTGTTGAAAGTCAGCTCGATGCAGGAGGTGATTTGTTGATTTCAGTGGTGAATTATAACTAAGAACATTTTCACAGGTTCTGTATTTTAGTATGAATTTGAGGTACTTGTACTTTTCTTGAGTTTTCTTTTTGTGCTACTTAATTCTTCACTCCACTACATTTTAGAGGGAGTATTGTACTTTATACTTCACTACATTTATCTGACAGTTGTAGTTACTTTACAGATTAAGATTTTTACAATAAAAACACAAGAAGGGTTTATAAAATATGATGTTTTGTTAGAAATTACATTATCAAACAGTTTATACAAGTAAAGCAGAAGCAGTTAGTCGATTAAATAATTAGTCAGTCGGTTCATAGAAAATTAAATGAAGCTTAAAGGGGGTAGTTCACGCAAAAAAACATTTTTCTGTTTTATTTATTTATTTCTAAATTTTGAGTATGGGGGTGTTTTCTAATTATTTTAAAATATTTTTTTCCTAATTTTGAAAATAATAGTTAAGGCTGCCCCTTTAGAGTCGGAAATTCGAATCATCAGCTGGATGATGCCCTCAGTCACTGAGATGGCTTCAAGTCAGGCAATTTTTAAAACATTGTTTTGCTAGTCAGTGTGCTGTGCAGTGTACTTCTACTGCTGCGGAGTGAGTGCTCTCGATTTTCATACGACTCTTTGATACTGAGCTGTGGACACGTAGGCAATGAGTGACATGGAGGAGATACTTGGCATGGAGGGAGAGAGAGACTGATCTTCTGCATAGAAGTGATGAGATTACAGCTCACAGCAAGTTAATACCCTGCAGTCCTTGGCTTTTGTTCATATCTAATGTTGCCAAAAATATTGTTGCATATATACGGCGCATCGTCAATGCCGTTAGTTTGCAAACTATATGATGTGAATGCCACTATCACACTCGTTTAAACTTTAAAACTTTGAATGGAAAACCAAAATAATCGTTGACTAATACTTTAAGTACATCTTCCTGATTACTTTTACTTCAGTTCCATTTTCAAAGCAGTACTTTTACTTTTGACGGATTATTTTCACAGTCTGGTATGAATACTTTTACTTCAGAATCCGAATATTTCTTCCACCACTGGTTAATTTTCAACAGGAGGAACAACCCCCCACCCCAGCCTCAGATCACCCTCTGCAGAGAATGGCCATGTAAGAGTCTGTCCTTTCTGGATTAAAAGCTCTGTTCTCGCAGTCTGCTTTTCTCTTTTTAAAGCACGCCATGTGAAATTACTTTTTTCATGACTCACTTGTTTCTCCGCCTGTGGTCTCTCATCTCGTCTCTCCCGTGTGTCTCACTGACTTGAGTCACAATGCTTATCAGCATCACGAAAGACCTCTGCTGTGACTCAGGAAGTTGAGCGGGTTGTCCACTAATTGGAGGATAGGTGGTCTTACCCCCGGCTCCTCTGGTCCGCATGTCAAAGTGCCCTTGTTAAGTTCCTGAGCCCAAATTGCTCCTGAAGGCTGTGCCAGCGGTGTGCAAATGTGCGTGTGAATTATCAGATTTGATTAGATCCTGATGAGCAGATTGGCACCTTGCATGGCAGCCTCGGCCATCAGTGTGTGAATGTGTGTGTGAGCGGGTGAATGTGGCATGAAGTGTAAAGCGCTTTGATCGGTTGGAAGATTGGAAAGGTGCAATGTGTGCAATTGATCTGTGAGTTTCCTGAGTCGCTATACTAGTATACTAAAGGCTGGAAATGCCATAACAGTTAGAAAAGAAGTCCTTCATCATAATGTAAGAACTCTCAATAATTTAGCTGTCGGTCAGGGTGAAGATAGGATGGTGTCTGAGCTGTATCATGCTTCAAAAACGGTCAAAATAGGACAGCACTCCAATTAAAACATCTTTTATTGCCATATGAACGTTTCGGGTCAGATGCCCTTCTTCAGTGTGTGCTCTGGCAATAACATAGCAAGATCTTCCCATGTGTTTTTTAAAAGATTAATTAAAGATTTAATTAAAGATTTTTTTAACGAGTTTTACAGATTTTCACCATTCATTTCGATTTTTACTGTATTGTGGTTCGCTTTGTTTGGGCGCGTCTGTCCGTCCTGGAAGAGGGATCCCTCCTCAGTCACTCTTCCTGAGGTTTCTACCATTTTTTCCCCCGATACAGGTTTTTTTTTGTCTTAGTTTTTCCTCAGACAATGTGAGGGTCAAAGGACACAGGGATGTTGTTTGCTGTAGAGCCCTCTGAGGCAAACTGTGTTTTGTGATAATGGGCCTTATAAATAAAATTGACTTGACTTGACTTGACACTAAAACGGCTTGACTTTGTCTTTAAACCTGTTAATGAGCATTAGGTCTGTGTGTGTGTGTGTGTGTGTGTGTGTGTGTGTGTGTGTGTGTGTGTGTGTGTGTGTGTGTGTGTGTGTGTGTGTGACTGTTTGTAATTATCACTGGTACGGAGCTCACCCTCTCACAGCAGCAGCTAACATCACAGTGCTCATACAGTGTGTGGTGTGGTGAAGTGGAGACAATTTTTTTGATTTGTTGGCAGTTTGGCACACCCAGATGTCACCAAAACACTCTTTGCTGTACTACACCCCACTCTGTTCACATTATGGGTATCGACTGAAGCTCTCTATCACTATCAGTACCACTTAAAAGGTACTGGTATCTCCATTAGCGTCATAATTATTTAAAGATATCCAGCCCTGGTGGTGTCCACCCTCATCCTGCCTAAAATTGCATACTGGCTGAATAAATGTGCAACTTAAACATCCTAATATGAATGAGTGGATATAATGCATTTTTTAAAGGCTACAATGGTCATATAATGTGAAATAGAAGAAGATGGCCAGCTGTTGCACTAAAATAACTTGTTGAGCTTTTATAGTGTGTTAATTTTGACATAAGTGACAGGCCAACTATATGATGGACAAGTACATATATTTGTTTCTTTTACATACAATAACTGACAGCACAGAAACAGATGAAGCTCTACAATCCATCATTCTTTCACATAGCAGAATGTAGATTCCAGGCGTAGCTTAAAAATCCAGTTTCTGTGACATATGGCTGTGCTAAGTCACACCAAGTTGCACATTTAAAGCCATTATGGCTCTGAAACAATGCATAAAATCTATTTACTATCACAAACACTCAGGATTTTACCCTTGTCAAAATGTTTCCATGAGAGCCAAGAAAAAAACGCTAAAAGCCCCGTTAGAATATTATTGGTCTGTCATTCAGCCAAAGCAGGATACTAATGTGAATTTGCTATGGGCCCAATAACACAGAAGCCTTAAGACTTTCTTGGCGTACGATATGCGGCCAGTGAACAACTTTCATTGGAGTGAACAGAGAAATATTTGGAACACAGCGCCTTGAACACAGAAACAGATTAGCATCTCCAAATGCTCTTGTCCCACAAAACCCCAAACAAATCCAGATTGTGCCTGTTGGCCATAAGTCCCACTTCCTCTCAGCCACAGACTCCAGCAGGGGACACAATCCAGCGCCACGTGCAGCATAGCATCAGTCAAATCGGTAGCAAGGTTTTCCAGACGTATATAACATATATTAGTCATGGCTGCTCCAACTAAAACTGTTCTTTGGAGCATCTTTTTCCATGCTAGTTGTTGCTGCACATCTCCAACAGGACAATAAAGTTATCCTTGAACCTTAACATCAGCCTTGGTGTAAACACACTCATGGAAAATAATGTTTTTTGACAAAAGTGGGATAAACATATTGCAGACAACTAAACAGATCAAGTATTGAGGATTCAAGCTGTTTAGCATCAGCATTTCTGTCAGTAGATCTGCAGGTGAGAAAATGTTCTGAGCCCAAGAATATAAAAACATTCGAAAGCAGAGACGTGAAAAAAAGTATGCCAAATATTATATATGAGTAATTCAGTCGAGAGTGGACTCTCACAGGGGCCACCAATGCTAAAAATACTGTAGGATGTTTTCAATAAAATCGCCCACCATGAGGCCGTAGTCTGACTGTAGATGTGACGTTAATCCTTTGGGCAGCTTTTCAAAGGACTCTTTTTTTGTGGGGGGGGCATCATATCACATTTTCAAACATTTTGTGCAGTGGGTCCTCAAGGCGCAAATTATGTCTACGGTTTTGGTACTCTGCCATCTGTAGACACTAGCAACATGGGACTGACAGCGACTAACTGTGCCACAAATCCTGTTCCAAAAAGACTCTGTGGCAGTCCTCTTTACCTTTCTGTTCTTCCACACTGTCCCTCTGTAAGCCACAGGCTCATTTGTAAAAGAAGAAAGACCTCTTCCTGCATGCTGTGCCCTTCTGTACGAATGGGAGAGATTATGTGAGCTGGGTTAATTTGATGTTGTGAGGAATCTGTGCATAATATGGTTCATCCACTCAAAGTATGTGTATTGTGCGGTATGTTTCCGTGGGTGTGCTCACCAAATTAATGTCATTTTCTTTTTTTGTCTGTGTGACTTTCTGAGTCACCGCGTGCGCACTTCACTCCAGTGCTGATTGCGAGAGTGGAAATGAAAGCTTTGCATGTTCCCAAGTGTGTGTCTATCTATTGAAACGTCAGTGTGCCAGTGAGCGAGCGAGCGTGTGCGCATGTGTGTCACTGTGCTCCTGTATGGGAGCTCAGCAAGACAAAGAACCCATTGAGTCATTGCATGAGACTTCCATTACAAGCAATAGCTCCTATTTTCAGAGCTCCCTCGCACTCATTACGGGCTCACATTGCAGACAGAATATGGCTGACATTTCACCATTATGCTCTGCCTGTGTGCTAGACTGTCCTAGCTCTTTTCTACTAATCGACTGTCTTAACGAGCGGGTTAAAGACCATGGTAGACAGCATTAATGGCAGGCCTGTGAATACAGTGAAGGAAAGAAAACCTTAGCATGAATGCAGCAGGTTAAGGCCTGAATCAGGGAGCGAGTTTATCCAGGAAACCAGAAACTCTCAGAGGATGCAGAGCCGTGCTGGCTATGATCTCAGGAGATTTTTAAGGAGTGCTGCACCATCCGAGAGTCACAAAGTCCATGGCAAAGCAATTAACACAGAGGCACTTGATGACCTCGTCGCGCAAGGCAGGGGAGCAGAAAGCTGTGTGACATTTGTGTCTGAGACACGCAACTGCCCTGCTCTGCTACTGAATGTGATAATTTCTCTTGTCAGGATGTGATTATCTGCTCTGGGCTTGCTCTGGACATTTTTTCCCCCTCAATTATGGTGCTCTGAGGGAAAAAGCCACAAGACATGAAGGCATGGTACCAGAGCCAGTGAAACGGGATGGAGATGTGTCGTTCTATGTTAATGACAGATGTGATGATGCTTTTTTAAAGGTCTAAGAATGTTCTGCTTTTGTCCGTTAAGTCCACAAAGCCGCCACAGTAATATAAAGCCGTCCACTGGAATGAGACGAAATAACCCAAAGCATAAAAAGTGAACGAAAGAGAGAAAGTGAAAGACAGAGAGGGAGGGGAGGGGGATGGCTGAGCTGACTGTGCCTAGTCACCATGGCAACCCCTTTGACATGCAGCTGCCATACCTGCTGCCAATATCAGAGCTTTGCTCAACCAAAACACACACTGAAAAACACACTCTGCATCATATATAAAGGCAGAATATTGGGTTTATTGAGTACATATGCATGTGGGTGAATCCTGAGAGTATTAATGTACCTTGAGTGCGGCAGTAATTATGTCTGAGAGCTGGTGTTTGGTGGAAAAAGCTGCTTTAAAAGGAGTTTTCAGACACCTCTCACTGGTAATTATTTTGAATTATCTCCTGGTTTAAACTGAGGGGCCCTGGTGTATGCATGCTTATATGAGTGCATTGAGTTGTGAGTTCTCCAATGGAAAACTGAGGCTTCAGGATAGATTTCTGAACTAAATACACCTTTCGTCGTAGCAGAAATTCCCCCTGTGTGGTGGTGCTCTGTGCTGAGGAGTTGGTATTTGATATCAAAGAAGGGCTGTCAGTTCTGAGCAGTGCTGAATGACCAGTAGGTAGTGCCTGAGGGTGGATGACATCTATACAGCCTGACAAAGTGTGACAAAACACCTGCGGCTTCACAACCTCTGCACACAGACACACACACACACACACACACACACACACACACACACACACACGCATGCTGCATGCACAACATTAATTCTTGCTAACTTAACTGTGATATTGATGTATTATCCAAATATGCACACACACTGGACAGGTACTTGCACACAAACACGCACACACAAACACACACATACATGTTTGCAGACATACATGAACACAGACAGACAGAAGTGCTCTCGCCGGGTTTTCAACACCTTGAAAACACCTGAGGTGGTGTAATTCTCCTCTGAGTTGTGCAGAGCTGTGTTTGTATTTTAGTAGAAGTGTTGTTTTGGCCCCAAGAGATCCCAGCAAGCCAATACACACATACACTCACACACACGGACATTCATAAATATATCCACACTCACACCAATGCGTGCACACTCTTGCCAACCAAGAATGATATTTGAGCCTTGGAAAAAACCTGCAATAAGATTCATAAACACACCAATGAATTAATAATGCTGCTGTCAAAAGCAACTCTCCACTCACTCCGCTGTATCCGGGCAAAACTGTCCTCACATTGTGTCTTCTTGTCACTCAGTCTCGTCACACCAGGATCGAGACAGTCATGCAAAGCAACAAGTGAAGTTGCACTTTCTTTTATCTTTCAAAACCCTGAGGCACACCAGACGACTTCAATTGAAATGTCAATAATTCATGTGAATGTCAGTCTTTAGATAATAGTCTAAGTTAGTTTGTTGTTATAGTGAATAATCTGAGTCCTGTGAAGCCACTGACAGTGCGAAATGAATTATAATTGGGTTTGAGGTGAAATGAAAACCTTTTATTTCTTTGTGAAATCGGCACAGCATGAAAATGCTTGATTCTCCTCAGAGCTAGCTGACAAGGTAACAGGAGTGAAATGTAAAGTAGTACTGGAGTGTAGCTGCGTGTTTACCAAGATATGATCCGTTATCATATTAGCTTATATAAGTGCAAACATGCTAATTAGTGCTTCTGAACTCCCAGGTTTACATCTTCTCATTAGAATAATCTTTGATGGACCGTGCAAGTGGGAAAGAGATGGAAGGGTAGATAATGTATGCTTATTATGATTTCCAAGAAATGATTTCAAACATCAGTGATTTTAGTATTGAATACTTTTGAAGGACACGTAACTGCTTTCATCACCAAAAAACAGCTTCCATATACTAATAAACACAAGACAGTCCCCAGAGCGCATTGTTTTTCATATCAGTTCTGACCAGATAGTTGAGGTCTGAGACTGAATAAAAATAATGGTAGTACCTACTGTTCTGGCACCCATTAGTTTGTGGACAGCTGTTGTGAAACTGCTGTCACCACTTTTGTATCTTTGGATTTTATACCTGTAAACATGTTTATTTTTGCTGTAAAGTTGGACATTTTAACATGAGGGTCTTTGTGGATTAACTTACTTCTGGAGCCAGTTTAAGAGGGAATGTGAGGAACTGCACTTTTTGGCTCTTTTGTGTTGGCTTCATTTTTCAGTTGCTGCTTTGTTGGGGTAAAATCAGCATTTATAGAATCACAATTTATAAGAAGAAAATAGAATGAGGGTTATGTTTTCAACATTAAATATTAACATTTAATCACAGCTGTACTCAATACTTTGGGCTTCACTCATAACATTGACATACAGAAATTATATAAACATTCAAATGCTTTGCAGCTATATTTTTAATTTATTTATTTATGTATTTTTTGCATGTCTATGCATTTTGTTAAACTTACTATTTCTGCACAGTTACAGATGCAGATTAGGCTACACTAATATTACTATTTGTTGAATTAGATTCTAGAGGTGGCTCTTACTCGTGTGATGCAAACATTTCCAATAAAAAATTCCAAAATTCACAACATGCCTTTAGCCCTTTTAAAAACAACATTTTTGCTGCGGTCAAAAAACTGCTTGTTTTCTGCTTGAAGCACACAAGGCATGCAATAATTTCAAGGGGGCAATCTCGCAACAATTTAATAGCACAATTAAATTTATTCAGTCTATCATCATAAAGTAAGGTGACTTTCCAACCTTTTTTTTTGGAGGCCAATGCAGAACTTAGAGTTGCCCTGGTTCTCTCGTCACAAAGCCCATGGGATTTTTCAGTTGGATTTTGGATGATTGGAAAACATTTAGTTTAAGTTTATGATACTGAAACGTTTTGTTCAGCGAGATATCCTTCACAAATGAACACCACTTCTATGACTTTTGAAATGTAAATTCAATCTCCAGAGGTAAAAAACTGATGTTAGGCTATAAACTAACTACACCACTGTAAGTGGCCTTTTTAAAAAGTTCAAAATTCACAAGTGGGGTATATACTGATGTATTTTATGTTGTAGAACAAAACGGAACAAAAAGTCTCTTAAGCTTGTGTGAACCACAGACCTTATTTAAGGCTTCTAACCAAAAAAAACATTTACTTTGAGATGAGGGAATCGGGAGTGTTGAAATGCCAACTCATTTCCGGGTTTTTCTTCACCAGTCTATCTTGTTGTAATATTGATATTTAGGAAATCTGTTCAGAAATAGTCTGATATTTGATTTTTTCCATATCAGCTAGCCCTAAATTGAGGTCTAGGGAAAATATCTAGAATGTTGTAGCTTTTGAAGGTATGTCTTCCAGTGATGGACTGCGCCTTCAACGCTCCCTGGTTTAACATAACAGCAACAATAATAGATGAAACACTAACAGGAAAGCTCCTGTGATTTGCAGTATTCAGGAGTTTTTGGCCGTATAAGTTTTTAAAGTCTGTTTCTTTCATTTAATTTTGTCAGATTCTGACAGATGTCCTCATAAGACAGAGGGGGCAGGCATGTCGTGACTGCTGGTACCAAACTGCAGCATGTCTGACAGAAGGTACTGTTTGAAAAATACAGGTTTATGAGCTAATGTTGGCGGCTGTCAGCTAACAGCCAACTCAGCACATTTATCGCCTGAATCTGCTCCTCTGTGGCGCTCACTGAATTTGATTCAGAGGCTTCTTGTGTTATTGTGATAAAAAAACCAAAAAAAAACCCCAAACAATTTGAAAGCAGGAAGGATACAACTGATATGACTCAAACAACAACAGCAATATCACCGCTGTATTCCCACAGCATCCTGTGTCAGCAACAATCACCAGGTAGTTAGCATGTCATCAGTAGATGCGTTTAAATATTTCAGTGACATTTATCATCATCGGAAGCCCTAGGAATTCTCATTACTTTATTCTACCAGTAGTTCAAGCAGAAATAAACATCTAAAATATTTATGCATCTGTCATTAAATAAAGACAATGCATAAGATTCATTTTAACCGAAACAAAGGTCCTCATTGCCAACTAGAATTCTATTAGAATAGGTGCTTGGTGGTCTTGGCTTTTGTTCTGATAATATAACCTCGAGGGAGTCTGCCTGAACAGGATGTATTCCCTAAATGAGTCTGAATAAACTTAGAAGCAATTTTCCTTCCTATACAGTACTAAAATAAGACAACTGGGAAAGCTCTTAAATGTGGCAGTTGTTTTCATAAGCACACTAAAAGCTCCAAGTACCACATCAAACCACCTTGATGCATCTGCTATATTCCTAGTTTGTTTACAACATCAAAAGCGCACCAGAAATAAAATAGTAGCCGCTATTTCTACTTTAAAAAGCTGACCATTCAAAGAGCTACCGCTGCTGATGCTTGAAATGTTCCACCTGCAAAGCGGAGGGACTGGATTAAAAGCATAAATAACATGCATCAATTACTGCTGTTGGTGTGTTAATTCTTATTATACTCAAAGGCTTGAGGATAATTGTAAGCGTTTGCACACACACAGACACACACAGGCACTGAATGTACACTTAGTCCCAAAGCTAGAGAAGCAGAATATGCAGATGCTTACATCTATATAATATAAACTTTCTGTCAGTCCAGAAAATGTGAGGAAGTGCTCATGGGATCAGCTGGGCCTCTGCTGCAGAATGGCAGAGCAAGTTTTTGTTATTCTTAATCATTTTTATGTCTTGTTGTGTCTTTGTCTTGTGGCAATTCAGTATCGCTCATTAACTTCATATCGTTATTCTTGTTGCTCAAACGGAAGTATTTTCCTTCAGTAAAACTCATTTAATTTGGATTTGATAAAGAAATAAAGAGAGAGACAGACAGAGGGAGAAAAAAGAGACACAGAGACAATATTTCTGCCCAACTCTGACAGACTTGAGTCTTTCACATCTCTGCTCGACTTTGAAAAGTCATGATTGGAATACTGAATATGAATATTCGCACTCTCTTTCCATTGTGTGCTTGTGCTTGCACCTCGAACCCCACAGACTTGACACTTTCAGCAGTCTATATTTTTGCTGTTGAGGCATTACGGTAACTGAGATAGAGGATTTTGTTGCAGCTCATTGCATAATGTCAATAGACAATTAGGCATTTACTGGTTTCTACCCGCGGACTAATTAGAGCTCCGTAATTAGCGGTGGGAGACTCTTAAGTGTTCCCAAATGGAGCACCAGATAGCCACTTACGCAGCACTGTGCTCCGGCCTCGCACTCCAATCACAGCCCCAGAGACACTCCAACGAGGACAAGAGGTGCTCCACAAGGCTCAACGCGGCGTTAAGTCAGGATAAGTGGTGTTCAGTTGTGACAAGACAGCGCTGCTTGGAATGTGTCTTTCAAAAATGGCCGGTGCTATTTCTGCATGACCTGAACTCACATTCAGAGCAAAGTCCTCAAAGATGAGGCTCAGGACTGAAGCTGTGAGGCTACTATTCACTTTGGAGTTTTTATCATAGCACGTCTTCTCTGGAATGACAGTTTTCATGTGAGCGTCACAGTAAAAGCTGACTAAACAAGTTCTGGAGATGCCAAACACAACTTTTCTTAGTTAAGCATTCCAGTCAGGCTCATCCCCTTGACCTCGCCTCATCTTACAACTCATCTTGCTCCTTTGACTCGCTCCCCCCACCGCCTGTCTCCCTTGGGTTCATTTCAAAAACGCCTCATCTCTTTTGCTCTGATGGACTTCCAGCTGTGATGCAAGAGTTTCCAAGACTGGCATGTCTCTTCTCATCACCCCTCTCTCCCGTCTTTACATCTCTGTATCCATCCACACCCGTCCTTGTGATGTGCTCGAATCAACAATTCAGTCACATCTATCCTTTGCTCTCTGTCTCCAGTCCATCAGTTTATTTGGGATGCTTTGTCTTGTTTCGCCTCAGTCGTGGGCACCTAATGGCAAATTCAGGTCAGGCAGGCATCAGATAAATCTTTCCTGGCAACTGTGACTGAAAGGAGCATGTATGTGAAATGGCATGTCTTTGATAGATCAGCAGGTGATCATTAGTTTGACTGCTACACCTCAACTGTTGCTCGTTAGTGGACATTTTCAGGACTTAAATGCTTTGGTTAAACTAAGGCAATCTCTAAATGGGTGTTATGTAATATTATTTCCACTATGCAAAAGAAAACACATGCATCAAATAAATTTGGGGTGTTTAGGGGAGCAGTTTTTTTTAGCATTATAGTGTCTTAAAGGAGGAGCAGCATTTTCCTTGAACTACAGCTGCCTTGAAGTGGAACTAAACATAAATAAAATTAGAAAAGTGCACTCAGAGTGCAGATATCCTCCAGGCGGCTGCCCAGGCTGATCACGGCCACTCCAGACACTTCTTGTAATTTCAGCAGACGCGTCGCAGCATGTTTCAGTAGCATCCCAGAAGCTAAGAAAAATACATGCCTTGTCTATTTTATTTTCACAGAGATGTGGGGCGTTACAAAGAACAGATCGATTTCCGCTGCTAATAGGCACTATTCGTGAAATCTAGATTATTTAAATATTAGAATGAATGTATTTTGAATAACTAAAACACAGACGCAAAGCTTTCATTCATGTCATTCATAACTGGACTTTGAACGGTTTTATCTTGTAAACTCAGCACAACAAGTATATTGTAACAATTATAAGTAACAATTAAAACAGACAAAAAAGACCAAACCTTTTATCTACGTAGTGCAACCACATACTTATAGAAGAAACACAAATATCAAGACCAAACTCTTCTATGGATATCAGTTTTCGAGACCAGACAAAGACCAAAATGTGGCCTGCAACATACATAAGGCTTGTTTTTAGCCAAGCCAATTTCCAGAAGACCTGCGTCTACTATCAGCTGGTTACAATCAGTTCAACAGTTTTGAATCACCACAACTATGGGAGGTCTTTGAGCATAAAGTCATAAATATGCACTCAAAATATGAGGCTGATTGGTCCAGTTGTTTGTGTGATTAGCTAAGGACAGACAGATGCACACACAAACACATGCACAAGACCAAATGCATAATCCTTACGTGAGATAATAAATAAAATAAAAATTTCTTTGTGCAGATGAAATGAGGGCTGTACCTGCTTCAGAGCAATGTCAGTCAAATTAGATTCAGTAGGCCAATACAAAGATTCAATGATTTGCTTTTCTTCCATATAAAGCTTTAAAGTTTGGACTGGCTCAGCAGGATATTAAGTGTGACAACTGCATTCATGTTATACAGACAGCAAACTAATGGCACTAGCAACAACATTTTTTACTGACACTAGATATAAAACAAAAGACAGACTGTATTGTATTAAATTACTGTAGCCTGTAAGTTTACCAATTCTAAGCAGAGGAGAGAAGATAATGTATCTCAGAGCCTTTCAGTGCAAACTGTCCTCTGTGTTGCTACATTGTGTCCGCAGCTGATGTGCTAATGAGTAGTGTGAAAGTCAAGAGAGCTCACTCAGCAGCAAATCTAAGAACCGACTCCAACTTTCAAGGGGCAGTCCTAGATGAAATACAATAATGACTCCAAAGATAATGTCCACATATGATCCAAGATATGCTGTTCCCAAAATAAGCCTCAAGACACACCCTCACATGTAGAAGACTGATGAATGAAAAAGTATTGAATCACAAGCAACAGGTTAATAATAGACATGCTGTGAGCAACCAAAATCAGAGCGATTTGTTTGTGGTTTCCCTAAACTGCCTGTTCTCCAAGGAGGATGACAACATCAGTCGTTTCAGCAAATAAAATACATTTCCTGTGTTTGCTTCACAGTAAAAGCCTTCAAGTGATTTGCCAATGCAAAGCTTTGAATGTCAAACAACAGCAGCTGCTGTAGATTGCAGTACGGGGAAGGAAAACAATATTGCATGTCACTTAAGGGGCTCTGTGTAAAAAAATAAAAATTAAAAAAAAATATTTTCTCACAGCCAACTCACAAGCTTGTTTTTTTGAGCATTCAGCTCACATCGGATAGTAGTATTGTCAAATATATCGACTTTCATCGACTTTTAACTGTTTCATTGCTTATTTTCATGGTATCAATACACCGATACAAGCTAAGTGTTCTTGCTTTCACTTATTGTTAATGTTAACTACAGTCATCCTGATGCTCTCTGCTACTGACCAAGAAAAGAAAACTTGTTAGAAAGTTGTCATGTTTTAACATTATTTTCTTAATAAAATCAGACATAGCAAAAAAAAAGAAAAGAAAAATGCCTCCAGAAACAAAGTGATAGTAAGGCAGAAATATGCCAAGCAGGCTAAACTTCTGCTCCGCTGAAATAGACTGTTGATGTAGTTGAGTTGGGACAGTTTTGTCAAATGCAGTGGCAAATGTAGATTTTGGTGAACCCCAACCTGTGACACCCACTGAGGCCCTGACAGTCAGACCTAACATTGCCTGACTGACAGTTACAAGGAGCAAATTTGCATTTCTTAGGATGGTGAAAGAATGACACACCCAACTCTGCCTTCCACGTCTCTGATTGGCCTACCCTGACATTTCTACCTAACAAGTCTGACCAACAAAGGAAACAAGTACAAGCTAATCAGAGGCAGGGTAGGATGGGTCATTCCCTCACTATCCTAGGAAATGCACATTTGTTCACAGGGACCTGGCAGACTGTTCTGACCAAATGTATCCAGCTTTCATACACAAGCTAGAAGGGGCCCCACTAATGGACTTTCAGGGAGCAGCGGTGCACTGCGTAGTGCCTTTATGGGAGATGTAAGAGAGTTAAAGTTGTCCTTGAAAATGTGCCGATATGAGTGGGGTCCCAATTTTTATGTCTCTGTGCCGGTGATAGCTGAGGTCGGACGCATTATTTTTTTGGGTTGTCCGTCTGTCTGTCCATCTGTCTGCCCGTCCGGCCTTACGAATGCGATATCTCAACAGTGCTTTAGGGACTTTGTTCAAATTTTGCAAACATTTACTTGGACTCAATGGTGAGCTGATTCGATTTTGGTGGTCATAGGTCACAGGTCAAGGTCACTGTGACCTCATCAGTCGCATTCTTGTGAATGCAATATCTCAGTGACACCTTTCTGTAAATTTGGCACAAACATTGGAGTAGACTTCAGGATGAGCTGATAAGATTTTAGTGGTCAGAGATCACAGTCACCTTGCATTTGTCTTCTTCTTGTGTACAGATATCTCAAGAACACCTTGAGGGACACAAAACAAACAACAAACAAACATTCACCTGGACTCAACGATGAGCTGATTAGAATTTGGTGTTCATAGGTCAAAGTCACTGTGATGTTGTAGCTGTGTCATTTTCCTGAATGCAATGTCTAAAGACAGCCTTGAGTTTCCTCAAATTTGCAGATCGAAGAATTAAATGGCACTATAATCAGCCTGGTTTCAAATCAGGGAACGTGCATTCATGATTACAGTGAAGAGCATTATTTATGGACTTAACAACACCTCACAGTGTGTTGTTTCATATAACCTAATCATCCTCTATTTGTAGCAGAATGTGCCACGGGCCTGTGCAGATTTTCTCCCTCTTCCTTTCTCTCTCTGTCAATCTTTTGCATTCTCTGTCCCTTTTTGATTGATGTCCTCTGTCTCTCTCTTTGTGCTCCATGCCATCCACAAGTGTATTGAAACCCTCAAGCCAACAATCTCTACTGCCAGTAGCTGGGATTGAGTGTCCCCTCTGAGAAGAAAAGGGTTTGCTGTTGGACTCCGACTTCAAGCATGAATCTGTCCGCTCCTGATAGAAGCCTCAGCCTCACTTGTTATCACCAGACACTTCATAAGTGATTCCCAATTGGACGTTTTCCTGAACAGGGACCCAGAAATCAGATTGTGAATGACTGTGACACTGCAGTGTCCCTCCAGCAGTGCCTTGAAACTGCTCTATCTCCTGCTGAATGACAGCAACCTGCCAATAAACCTATTTAGTGTTTGAAGAGGTGACGTTCTCTCCGTCACCTGCCTGAATCCCAAGTCCTTATTAGTCTCTTGCTGAAGTGTTAGCGAACGACTGTTCTCCCTTGATGGTCAGTCAAAGTCACCATGCTGGTACTGCAGACGGTAGTTCTCCTCTGATTTGTTTTCCATTTAGTAAGTTTTATGGAAATGATAATTCCACTGAGGTATAAAGCACAGCAGACTTTGAAATTCCAGTAAAGGTTACTCTTATGAATTCAGACTACCATTACCCAAATACACAATTATAGCTGTAGTTTTGCTTTAAATCCAGTAGAAAGCAAGATTTAACAGCCTGTCAGCAACATTCTGCAAAAGGAAATCACTGTGTGCCCTCGTAATATAAACTTTAATGATACCACAGCTATTGTGCACATTTTTCTGTTGTTTAAAAGAGTCTAAAACCAACTTTGGACATATGCAGTAGAAACAGTGGCTGAATATTAAGGCCTTTTAATGGGCATTTACCTTTTCAGTTGTGTACTGACATGTGAAGGCTTTTAGGAGACACGCCGTCAACTTATGTGATGCTCTACTGAGTGGAGCATGTCATATTGTAAATCCCACAAACACTGATACAGGTAATTTTTGCCCCCATTTAGCAAGCCAAAATCATTATGTACCATTTAACATGTTTTAAGTTTATCCCCTTACAACATTCATCATTTAGAGGACCAATCATGCTGCTAAATTTGCATTCCTCTTGAACAGTAAAAGCTGGCAGCGATTCATTGACTAACTTCCCTTGAAGAAGAGGCTAGTTAGCTAATATTAGCACCAATTCCCACTAGACATTACTTTCCGTTCACATTTCCTACCAGAGACACCGAGTCATGAAACTAACCTCCATAGGCAAGTCATTAAGCCGGATGTAAGTGGAAGAGTGTTGGCTATAAAAGAGGTCTAACACCTATGTTATTACCAGCCAGGACAACGTTTCAACGGTTTTCTTTTTTTGCGAGTCTGTGTGTGTGTGTACGTGTGTCATCAGGAGTGTAGTGCTGCTGTAGTGCACTGGAACTAAACCCCTCCACTTTTTTTCTCCAATTCAGGAAAAGGAATCTTCATAGTTTTCATAATCTGGTTGAAATTTGTATATATTTGTTAAGCACTTCAGATCCAATCATCACCAAAGTGTATGTCATGCAGGAGAGACTATAAAAACAAATGAAATGGTCAATGGACAATATGATGTTGTCTGTAAAATAACATAACTTCAAGTGGATGTGAAAGAAAGTGTTGCATGATATTTTTCTCTCTCAAAATTGGTCATTTCCATTGAGCGACACTAATCAGCCCAAGCATGAATCAGGCTTAAGTCTTTACCCCGCTAACTTTTAACTAATTAAGAAAAAAAAGGCAGCGAAACATTCTTCATTTTACAGTTGTACCTGTCTAATGTATGTTAACTTGCACTGTGAGAACTGAGGTTAAATTACCTACAAAACGAGTCACAACTTAACTGTGCACAAAATACACTACACATCTTCGTGTCGTATTGGCAAGATGTGGCCTTGGTGACTCCTATTGTGGCAGAAACTACTACAGAAGCTGTTTTAATTACTTTGGCTGGTCTTTATATATCTGTATGTCTGTGAAATGATTTTTGTCATCGTGATAACGTCACAACTGTGTGAGATAAAGTCACCAAACTGTACAGGTGTGCAGCTGAGATGAAAATAAAGGCTAAGTTAAAAAGATGGCTGTGCTCCAAGGGGGAGGCGCCAGAAGTAGGGAATACACACACACACCCTCTCCGCCTCTGGCTTACATTCCAGCCTTACAGTCTTAAGTCATAGATTGTTGTCTTGCGGCTGGAGTGACCATCTCCAGGATGCTCTAGTCTAATTTTATTTCATTGCAGTCCTAAAATGTTTTGTTTCTGACTCAAGCAGATAAAACACTAAAAAACAGTGTATAATCGTTATTTTTTATTTGGACACAAAATATAAAAAGCACTGTAACAAAGAAAGCATCTTTGGGGCCCCAAGTGAGATGTTGCTTTTCCTTCACATCTCAACCAACATTTACAACATGGTGCTACATCACATTTCTGCCACTGGGGACAAACTGAGAGCCATGGTCTCACAGCGATAGTGCCGCTTGCCACCACAAACAATGTCATCCCAGGAGTTTAACATATCCTCCTGTCTAAGGCATCTCAGCAGGACACTGGCAACACAGTCTCAACCTGCCCATTCTGTTTCCCAGGATGTCATGATGTTTTTTTGGCTCTAGCGGCTTTTAGTAACTGACATCTTTATGGATCCTATTGCCTGACCTGCAACCTAATCCATGCTGAATGGAAGAGTACTTGAGGGTGACACTGCACAAACTCTTCTTGGGCATTCAAAACAACAGGCATGTCACCTTCCATGTCAAGACACTTCCTGCAAGCTTTTTCCCACTTCCCACTGTCGTGACGCATGCTCGACCCAGCCAGGCAGGCAGCAGGAATACTGCAGAGTGTCCTTGATGCAGAATCTCAAGAGGAAGGACAGTTTGTGTGAGAACAGGACTAAGCGCTGGTGTTGAATGGAGATTCGTTGTTTAACAGCTGGAGCAACTGTTTGCTTTCTGCAGACGCCAGGGTGATGATGTCCAGTGAAAAATTCAGAAGCAGTTCTGTTCTGTTCCTCAAGGTCACAGTTTTCCAGGGTTGAATTCAGAAACGTCCTCAGCTCTTTGCCCTTCACTTGCAACTGTGTTTTGTTTAAAGATGTGTTCTTCAAGAGCAGCCTCAGCTGGCGAAGGGAAGTATTCCAATCATGACTTGGTGAAGTTTTGATAAGTGGAATTCAGAAATCGCTTTAGCTGGTTGTTTTCTATTTGCTACTGCTTGGTGTTCTTTGCCACATGCTGTAACTCTGCTGTCAGACTTTGCTGTGTGTTTATCTGAGCAAAGACGACACCAGTCACTCCACAGAAAAGCACCATCAAAATCCCAATCAAAGCAGTTTGCCAACTGGATCTCAGTCACTTCCAGCAGTCGTTTTGAGTCTCTCCTCTGCCTGTTTCATCTTTAACTTCTGTGGCATTTTTTGCTAGTTCCTCACCAGAGTTTTTACATCCAGAACTAAGTGCAAAAAAAGAGGAAAAGCGATCAAGAGATGTAACTGTAACAAGAGGTTCTGAAACCACACTGTCAGGGGAAATACCACACTTCAATTACAGATTGGTCTTCATCAAATCTGAACTGCTAGTTTCATGTAGCCACCAGACAAGCCACCTGTGACATTGTCCCTCACCTTCACACAGAAAAAGTTATTTGGTGTCACAGCACACAGGGGTTGCTGGTCTACCAGTAACTCAGTTGTTGAGGGCCGTACACATGCCGTGTTTTTTGCGTGCTGCTTTCTGTTGTTTTCAACATAACAACATAATAAATGCGCTCATAAACCACACCACAATGTGTATGTGTTTCCAAGCAACAATTTTCAGTGTGAAACTGCTGCACCCTGAGAAAAGTGGAGTTCAACTTTAAGAAACGCAGCAGCAGCACACTGCATGTCATGTGATGAGGAGCAACCAGTCACAGCCTGCAGATATCTGTCCTTTCTTCCATAAATATCAGGAGGTGATGTTGATCATTTTATTGCAGGAATAACCTGAGCTTTACATCTACCCACGGACTATATTTCAGTCCTAATACACACTTTAAAAACACTTGAAAGAATATCAACCCTGCGCTTTCTGTTAAGGGGCTATGATACAGTGCTGGTTATAGTCGCTTAGCAACCTCAGACGCAACCTGTCTCCGCACTCAGGTGGTTAAAGATGCCGCATGTGTATGGCCCCTTAGTTTGTTACTGTATGACTTGCGGAACCAAATTAACATGCTGTCCACAGCAGTAGCAACGACATTGTGCAGAAACTTACATCAGGTCATGTGGGTAAAACGTTTTTCAATGGGCTTGGAAAAATAGAATTTTGAAGGCTAAAACATATATACTTTGACCAAAATTAAAATTTCCTGGTTTGAATACATCAGAAACATTACTGGAAAGCTACACAATGATAGGAAAACCTCAAGAATGAAAAAAGGATAATGGAGCCGCCCTTTAAATATACTGTACATAAATTCTCTACATTGGTTCAGACGACTCCATACATAGCATGTTGTTGTATGACATCCCCATCTATTTGTTGATATGTAAAAAAATATATATAGGATTTTATGTAAAAGTACACTCTCATGTCCCAAAATGTTTGCATATTTCACTGCATTTTATTTTTGCATTTCTGCAACATACAGCAATACGTGTAACATAATTTACTCTATTCCCCTTCCCTTTTTTGTAGCAGCTCAGTGTTGTAACCCAATATTTCCGACAAGACCACCATGTCCTCTCCATAACTAAATCCAAGTATTATTCTCTCACTCAAAAACATTCAACAAACCAAAACAGCTTTGAACCTCCCATGACTGTACTATTGATTTCATTACTTTGGGGTCACTTGGATCTCCTCCATATCAGTCAGGCCTTCTGGTACAATGATTTTCTCCTTCTTTCTTCCACTGGTATGGTCCATTTTTTTCCACCAAGGATTGCAACAACATCATCAGGAAATTGCCAAACATTTGAAATGAAAACCCTTTTTGGTTTGATTTAATTTCCCCCGAAAGTTACCATAGCAACCTTCTATGTAGGCCCACTGGAATAACTACAATAGCTTCTTTCCCCCACACAACTGTACTGTACTTTTTAAAAAATTATTTGATGACATGGTTAGGTGGCCATTTAATTAGGCTCCACATAAACTGTTCAGACAAAAACATGCTGTGATTCCGCTGTGAATTCATGTCATGAAAAGTGCGTCAGGCCAACAGAATCTACAATATTCAGATCTCTGTGTTAGAAAAATAGTATTTGCACAAAGTTCCTAACAGGAATTTGTTGTAATTACTAAAAGCTACAGAGAAACAGGCATAAGCCACACAACTGATGTGTTTAAGACGGTTTGACAATTGAGGAGATACATTTCTCTTCTTTAGCAGCCACAGCAACATCAGTGACCAATGACTATTATTAACTAAGACAGAAACAGTTGTGTGTGCTTATGCAGTTGTTCATATGTCTATTTGTCTGGCTATGGACACATTTTGTCAATGCAATAACGTCACAACTGTGTAAGACATAGTCACAAAATTTTACAGGTGTGTAGCTGAGATCAAAACAGGGTCAAGTTTGAAGATGGGTGCTGTCAGAGCAAGGGGACAAGAAGTAGGGTCCCTCTTTCCCACACACACTTTATGCCTGTGGCCAACATTTGCTTTAAGTCATGGATAAGTGTTTAAAATTAAGGGAGATTTAGTGGCATCTGGTGGCGAGGATTTTGGATTGCAACCAGCTGAAACTTCTGTTGGTTAGATTATACTCACTGTTCACTGCTCAGGAGGATTTTACCGGGAGCAAAACTCTCTTCCTCTCCAAAACAAACATTGCCTATTTAAACCAGTAAACACTAACTAAAGCAAAAAAAACAACCCAAAAATCCCAACCCCAACCAACCAAATACAAAACCTGTTCTTCCGATGCTCTCGTTGTGGAGGGTTGCGGAGGGCTACTGTGCTGTGCAACATGGTGGTCTCTGTAGACAAGGAACAGCTCCCTATGTAGATATAAACATCTCATTCTAAGGTAACAAATGCACGACTCCTCTTGTTTTCACATGATTATACACTAAAGTATACAAAAAACTACTATAGTATATTCCATTTCTGCCCATATATTCCCCAAATCCGAAGCCATAGATCGCTGTATGGCAGCTGAAATGATCCCATCGCAAGATGTTCTCTGGTATTGAGTAACTGAGGTCACCAGAAAGAGCCCACTGAAACAGACGAATAGACACTTAACACAACACCTGTTAAACAGCTTGTACGTCTCAGGTAAATACCTCAAACTGAGTCACAACACGGCCTCAATACGGCTGATATTTATAGTTGAGTCAAAGAATTTCTATCCAAGGCACAAACAGAAAACAGATGTTCTCCTTTCAGCTACACAGATCAAAGAGTGCTGATGAGTGGGTAAAAGTCTGTTATGTTGTGCTCTCAAACAACTGGACAAAAACAGATAATTAAATCTGTCTTCTGTCATATAAGGGCATGCTCTCGCTTACCAGATCCAGCCAGATGTATAAACGATGTACATGCACAAAAACCATGCATAGGCCTTTTTCCACACAGTAACTGGCTTTATACAGTAGATATGTGCAGTGAGAGTGTACCTTCTTCAGATCAGGCATACACAAAGTGTTTTGCTGAGATAGCTGCAGATAAGATAAGAAGAGACTGAATATAATTTAGATTAAGAGATGTAATCTTACATTGTTTCAAGGTTGTTTGCGAATTGCATTGATCATGTTATTATTCTAGCTGGCCGCACAGCAGTCTGTAAATTGTCAATCAAAGGCGCATTTGTAACATTCATTTTAAATTATTCATGTTTTATTCTTCTTTTTGTTTACATTCGAGCCATAATCTCACTGTTAATGATTGTTTAATTCAATACTGAATTGTGGCACACTTTGTAAAGTCAGTTTCCATTTGAGCGCTCTGAATGAATTATTGATCATTCTTTTGAAGTTTAATAATAATGTTGACTGGGATTTGACTGTGACTTTGGTTTCTAGAAACATGATGAATGAGTGGTACAGACGCTACAAAAAATATCCACAGCTGTGCCTAATGACAGCTGCTCTGGCACAATTGGAAAACCTGGCGATGTAACACCGTCAGTGAAATTGCACTGTCTATGCTCTTCTTGTCATTGACAGGTCTAATGACTGGTGGAACGGGCACAAGTATTGATATGCGAACGGATGTCTCTACATTTGTTTATGGCAAACCGTGGGTGTAGAAATGAGGCTTGTACACGTGTGCCCAGTTTCACAATAATTAAGATGTATAAAACAAAATCAGGCATATGCACGGCTTTATGAATGTAATGAAAATACTGCATTCTTTTTTTACTTAAACTGACTCTGTGGGTTTCAAGTCCAGCTATGAGCTTTTACACATGAAAAAGACAAACTTTGTTATTACATGCCAATCACTGGCAACATCATCACATCAAGAGCAGAGTATTAATATGATATAGTGAAATGGTGCTTCCAATAAAGAAATGTTGTCGCTGCTGTGTCAGAAAGTAATATTTGTGGAGGTAGATAATTGCAAATAACACTTTCTGTTGTCAAGCTGGAGAGGAAAACACGATTTTTCCTGCATCCATGAGACTTGAACGAAAGGGAGAAATTGCTAACTATGTCTATCTGAGCAAAATATTGCATTTTATAATCAACAGTCTGCAAATACTTTTAAAAAAGTGACAGCGGAAAAACCCAGAGAGGACATATTGTTGAGTTACAAAAGTATCTCCTCTCTCTGGTATAAAAATCCTGAAAGGGAAGAGTTTCTGTCCATCCATCCATCCATCCATTTCTGCTGCTTATCCCGGGGCCAGGTCGCAGGGGCAACAGGCTAAGCAAGGTGCTCACTGTGTCACTCTCCCAAGCAAAATTTTCCAGCTCGTCCTAGGGAATCTTGAGGCATTTCCAAGCCAGATGAGATATATAATCCCTCCAGTGTGCTCCTGGTCTACCCCGAGGTCTCCTACCAGTTGGACGTGCCTGCAAAACCTCTAACAGGAGGGGCCCAAGAGGCATCCTGATCAGCTCCTCTCCATGAAAAAGCAGCAGCTCTACTTCGAACTCCCTCCGTATATCCGAGGGAGTTCCCACTGATTCATAAATATGTCACTCTGTGTTTTAGATGCACTACTTCAAAGGTGGGGTCCTGAAGGAACGACGGCACTGTGCACAGTGTTGTGTGTGAGTCCATTAGAGGGGCTCATTCTTTGAATGTGGTCATATTTTTGGTGAATGGTGAACTGAACACATCGGTTTGGAACTTAAAAATAAAAATAAAAAATAAAAACAGCATACAATGCTGAACACTGGAATGGCCACATTGGCAGAGAATTTCAAAATGATAATAAAGCATCTGATTAGTCTTGGTAAATATCTGCTAGTGAATGATGGTCAAAAGATTTTCTTTTATTTAAATACATAGAAGATAAATTAGTACATTGTTTAACTGTTAGCAAATTGAACTATGTACGTGAACTTGTGCATTTCAATGTGTTGAACCTTGAGGTAGCAAGATAGCAAAGGTGCAAAACACTGCATTTATTCACTGACCTGACTGATCAGCAGGAAAACTGATGACATGATTTTATCTGTTCATCTGAATTGCCTCTTCTCCGTAGTGGTGCCCATTTTCAGCATATTTGCAAAATGAAAATAATTACGTTTATTTCATTTTGACATGTTTTGATAAAGACAGGCAACATACCTGCAACCCATACATGAGAATACAAGAACCATATAAAATGTATCTTCAGTTTTCTTCAGCGGAAATCATTTGTGAGCAATGCTCAGCCAAAGTAAGGTACCAGAAAAGCCTCAGTTAATGTAAGTACCATGCTGGCAAACCCACAAATCTCACTATAACAACCTTTTTTTTTGCCAAAATTAGCGTGTGTAGAGGTTTTGTAAACATTGGAAACCTGCTTAAAATAGGGCATAGAATCCTTTCCCATTGCCAGTAGACCAAAGCAGTTTACATGACTCTGCAGCAGACACCTTTCTGTGTGTGTGTGTGTGTGTGTGTGTGTGTGTGTGTGTGTGTGTGTGTGTGTGTGTGTGTGTGTGTGTGTGTGTGTTTACTGTTGTGTCACATTCCACGTCACTGACAAGACAGTTTACAGGGTAACAGGGTTAGTAAACAGTAGGAAGCAGCATGGGGTCTGTTGAAAATGTTATGGTGGTTATTTCTTTTCCATATCTCCTACTTAATCAGGTTCCCTTTTAAAGTGCAGACTAATTTAGAACAATCTTTGAATGCTGCTTGGGCGGAGACAGGCAGTATTTTCTGGCGCCCTATCATATATCGGAGTGGCAGAAGGGCTAAAATTAGCGCGTCCACCTGGGTGTTGTGTTTCCATCAGTGCTCAGTGGAGTTGAAGCCGATAAATACATGTGACTACTGAGGAGTTATATGACATGGGAGTGAATGTAACTTCTGGCACTTAATGCAAAAAGCCAGATGTAGCGGGGTGTTAGTGGGGGTATTTTGGGAAGTGGAAAGGGGCTTATGATACAAACCCCAGGTCTAATGTTTGTGGCCAAGAAATCCATGCACCCTAAGGTGCAAGCTCTGCTGCCTCATGATGTTCCCATATACCATGATGCTGTTTGCCAGCACAAGTGTAATTTCAACAGACTCCCACATCGTCAAAAGTAATTACCACTTTGATTAGAAAAGAGATTCCTACATTCTTTACCCATCTGAGAGCTGGAGGCTGGAAGAAATGTCCAATATCCACAACACATAGTTAAGGAAGCATGTGACAGGAATCCAAAGAAGCTGTTCTCAAGACAAATGGTGACCTCACTCTAAATTCTCCTTTTTTTCCCACTCTCTTTACAATATGTCTTTTTCCTCCCCTCCCGTCTCCACTGGCTGTCTCTCAATCTTTCTCTGTGTTGGATCTCAGGCGGAGAGGAGGGAGTGGCTGTTGTACCGCCGTGACGGAGTGGGGTTGCTGTGCTTTTTTGTAGCTGCTCTAGAGCTGTCAGCCGGTCGCCTGGGGAGGTAAATGTATAAAAACAAGGAGACAGGAGTGTGTCACGCAGGATTGAGCTGTCACACATATTGAGCAAAGACTTCCGTCATCAGGCTCTGTATAATATACGAAAGGTCACACACAGCGGGACTTGGTTTTTACATTGAAATCGGAGTGCTCAAAATGTTAAGCGCTCCTTTTTTTGCATTCAGAAGGGGAAGTAAGTTTAATAAGATTTTTATCATATTACCATGAGAAAGTTTGACATGCTTGTGTGGGAGCCTGCGCAGCCCGGCCTGCTGTGCGCTCTTTGTTTAACATCGAGTCGTTTTTAAACTATATTCCATAAATAAGGTTATTGAATCCCTAACTGTGTCTTTGTGAATACGCGCTGCATGTACATTGATCAATTATAAATCAATGATTCAAATATAAATCAAACTTCAAAAATTACACTCAGTAGTAAAAGTTTTTTTTTACCACAGAGACTGTATCATCTGCAGCTCATTTGCGTGTTCTCCCCATTTTTCTCTTCACTGTCTAAAACCAAGAGATTTTTTTTTTGGAGATGTGCTTGTTGCAAGAGGACATAATTTTTTACTCTGATAGTCAAAGTTTTGACTGCAGCATTAAATTTCAAAACATCTGCGGTGCATAGGGACATAAAATCCGGGTGAAAATCAGTTCATACCAGTCTGGTCTTCGTCTAGGTCTTGGTGAAAATTACTTAAAGCCAGAATTAACATCTCTTTCACTGGCTGTGTGTCCTCGTCCTTTGCCTGCGGCCGATTTGTGTATGTGTAAACTGTGTGTTTACTGTGTGTTTTGCTATAACGGATTGTCTGCTGTGACACTGATAAATGGCGTTGCACTTTGAGTAGCCGCTCACAGAGAGTCAATCCCTCCTGGCTGTCTTTGCTCATTTCTTCCTCCTATTATTTATCTGTGAAGATGAGAGGTGGAGAGCCAGCCTCTATCTGTCACAAGACAATCCATCTGCACTGAGCCCCAGTCCTGTCACCTAGCTACAACTTCCACACCCACTCTCATTTCCTCATACTTTGGACTCTGTGGTTTTCCATTGACATACACAACTTTACCACAACCAATTATTCAACGTACAAAAGGCTTAGAGTTAATAGATATTGTACTGCTACTTGGGTGTCCTAGTCCAGCAGGAGTTTTGAACACAATGATGATCATTTTATTTTTAAGAATGTATTATGTATAATTATTCTGCAGCCATTGTACATATTCAGGGGTTTGTTTTTTTTTTTGGAAACAGTATAAAACTGGTAATGGACATATTTGTGAAAATGGCATGGCAGCAGTCTAATGACATTTTAAAGCTGGTGCTGAGGTTGTTTAGCTCTTCTAGACTTTGGAAATGTTGTTGAACCAAATGGATCAAATCAGAATATTAAAACAAGGCAGACAGCAGGGCTATCAAAATGATAAAATAAGTGACACTTAAAAAAATTTGTATCAGCAGTGTTGCCAACTAGCTAGCACAGGCTCCAAAAATTGCTGAAAGTTGCCAGATGACGTCCTACGTTCATATGAATATTGGTGACATCATCATGCATTAATGTAAGTAATAAAACCATGCTTAATTAGTCATACATCATTTATTAAAAATTGTTTATTGAAAAATATTTTGGAGGTATAAATGATGAGTAATTTTTTTCATGGGATATATTTTTTGTCACACTCCTGACTGTTTAAATGAATTAAACAAATCGTACTCAGTTTGTCCTCAGGATTGGGGTCAATTGGAACATCTGTTTTCCTCTATTCAAATAGTAATTGTGAACGATATATCATATGTAATCATCTTTAAATGGTATGGGTAATTGGCAGATGGATGCTAGTTTAATGTGTAAACATTTGGCTGATCTAGACCAAATAGTCTCTAAGTCACTGAGATGTAAAACGTGTTGCAGCCATCCCCAGTCTCCCCTACATCTGTGCTTTTCCTGTGATAACAAGCCAAATGTCTGCATTGAAAAAAAGGCCTTTTATAATTACGACAACATCCGTACACATAACAGCAAGGGTGAATGTATGTTCTGACTTCTTTGGCACAATTGAATTTCAGCTTTAATTACGCCTGTTCTGTTTATTTACTGGTCGACTTAATGCAGCATAATTCCATAGACCTTGGTAAACTAAATCAAACTGGTGAGAACAGGAATGCTAATCTGGGAACATGAATAGGACTGTTGTGTTTTACTTCAAAGACATTATTGTGTTACATCTCCACCAGTATTTTAATTAACTGGGTCAAGGACCACATCTCCACTCCATTGTGCCAGTTTGAAAGAGGCTGTTATGCATAAACAATCAGTTCTGCCCGCTAGTCGTCCGTGCTTATCTGATTGCAGTCACCTGGTTCAGAGAAAGGGCACTAAATCCTCTGTTTTTGACATTTCCAGACATTTTTTTTGCAGCCAGCTTGGGGTGGTGAATGAGGACGCAAATGATGTGGCAGCCATCTCTATAGGAGGGGAAATGCTTTAGTCTTTATTCAGGGCGACACTGTTGGGCTTTTAGATGTGTAAGTGGCTCCTTTTAAAAAGCCAGATGTTGTTTTCTGACTGATTTTGTAACCAGAGGGTCGGAGAAAGGAGAGGAGGAGAGAGAGAGATATGTGGGGGAAAGAAACAAGAGACTGTGTGTAAAGGTACCAGATAGATAGACAGATACAAACTGTACACACACAGACAGCTGCAGCTAATCCCCCAAAGGGAAAGTAAAAGAGCAGGGAAAAAAAGGAGCACAACAAGGAGGGAAAATGGAATGGGGGGGGTGGGGGCGGGCTGTCCACTGCCCACTTCACTGGCAACTCCTCTCCTCTGATCTGCCATCCACTGGCTCATGTTCGGTGCATCCATTCCCAGAATGTGAGTCCAGCCGGCCAACCTTCTTTTTGTTCTGCATTTGCCCCTTTCACACTCAGTCATGCCTGCAGCTAATGGATTCATTCAGTACAAGAGTTCAGCTGTCTGCTTGCAGATCCTTTAAGATGTATAATTCATCTTCAAAAGCAGTCCGAGTGTAGATTCATGGGTCAGTGTTAACACAGGTACACATGCATTTTCAATCCTTTTGGTGGTTGAGAGAAGCCAGGTAGACCTTTTTAGAAAATTTAGTTTGGTCACTGCTTTGATATGCTTATGTATATATCAGTAACTGGGAGTGTAGATCGCAAGTTTCACAATGATATAACATTTTATTGATTCTTCATACAACAATACGACATTTGCTGATTTTACAAATTCTACCACAATACGATTTTGATTCGATTCATTTCAGGGGCCAGTGATTGATATGAGACAATATCAGTAAATATTGTCATTGGGCCTCATTAACTCATGAGTATAAACGTTGTTGGTCTGCGCATAAAGTAAGTGCGCACACAAAACTAACGTATTCATGATGCATGTGCATCAGCTGATTTTGTTCATACCACTGTGCCTATGTTGGGTAATTGGAATCACTCTTAACTTACAGGCTGGCCGCTGTCTGCAGTCAGCATACTGCCACGCCTCCATTCTTTTGTTTGAGGAAATACGTTTGCCGAAAGGTGTATCTTGGAGAAAGAAGTGAAAGTGTTTCCACACACATATCAAGGCCACACTCACCAGCGTTGGACCATCAGTAAGCGTCTGTTAATGTAACGGCAGTCAGAAACAGCTAATAAGTTTTTCAGCATTCTCTGCAAACATTTTCAAACATGTCAGTCTCTGATGCACTCTTTGCCGAAGGCATGGGCTGTAATACTGACCAGCAAGGTTATGGATATGAATGGATAAAGATATGTCATCTGAACAGCTGCTTAGAGATAGAGCAGAATTTTCAGTACCCTGTTAAAAATAATAATAATAATAATTTCAAGGCACTAAAAATTGGTGGGAGAGTAGCCATAATTATAGTAGATTCAGTTCTCATATAGTCCTTCATAAGCTGGACTGGGACACTTGGTTTTTATTGTGGAATATTTTAATTATGACAATAATTTATGAGGATGAAAGGTTAAGGATAAAATAAGTGTATGCATTAGTTAATGATGGTTTTAAATGTTGTCTATTAAAGCCTTTATTAAAGAATGTTGTTTAATATGCTCTACATTTAATTAAAAGGTGTCTTTACATTTAATTTGTGCGTACACATGGTCTGAGGCAGTTCTAAATTTGTTCCCAAAAAATTCAGGTGAAAAAATTTTGACAAAGCCCGGATTTCTACTAAAATATTCACATGCACGTTTTGAGCACAGATCTGGTTATATGCATTGTTTGTGAAAGAGGCCCATTGTCTTTTTGTTGGCTGCTTATAATTGTCTGCCTTGAATGTTTAGGAGGGGGATGCACCTGGATTAGGTCCCCAGGAAGTGTGCCAGGCTTTAAAGCCAATTTTCATAGTGGCCAAAATGTGGAATTGTTTGTCATGTGATGCAATTTTGCCCAAAAAGACTTCCCATAGAGTTGCATTGGGAAAGTGATGTCTGTAAAACAGTGGATACATTTTTTGAGGGTTACAACAAGGACAAAATGACTCTTTCACTATCAGGATTTGATCCATTTGATCTAATAACATTTGGAAAGTCTAGAAGAGCCTTAAGATTGCATAATTTTCGCCCCATTCAAATTGGCAGAGCGCTAAACCTGCTTAGGTCCTGCTTAGCCGACAGAAGTCTTTAGTGCACCTGTTCTGTGAGCCCACTGATGCAGAAGCAGTGCTGATCATCCAGGTATTGTTATACCCAACAGTTGAACGTTTTTGGCTTCATGCACCACTGAAATTAATGGGGTTCTGCCTCCAACGGCATGTTCAGGTCTCTTGATACAGCCATTGCTTGGACAAAAAATGGTGAAATAGACGTGCCATGGGAATTTCAAAATAAAGGCATACATTAAAGATGTTTTCAATTTGTATCAATGATATGCAATCGCTTTTTATTGAATCGATATATCGATCCAGAACGATGTATTGTTACACCCTTATAAGTAACTCAGGATTATGAAAAGGTATGTTTAAACTAAACTATCAAGTCACAAAAATACATAAACAAATAAAGTCACAACAACATTTTATTATTCTACAACGATTAAAAAAAATGACGCTGGTCAATTCTGAGGGCACTGATGATGTGTGACATACCTTCATTATTTTACCAACATTACCGCCATTGTTCTTTGCTAAACTAAATCCCCAGGCCTTTCTCTTTACTTTCCATCTGTCCCTGCCAGTGGGTAAAACACTGATAATTTTCATTTTCAGAGTTTAGCCTTTTTCTTAACAAAATTAAAAGTTTACACAGTCATTGATGTGTCGCTGCCTGCAGGGTTTGGGAGCCCATTTACTAATTTTTTAAATATTTGAGTATAAATGAGAAATTAAATTTCACTCCTGCATAGCGAACTTTCTGCAGATATGACTTTGACCAACATTATTACTGTGCAGTGTGAGGGCCAGCTGGTTATTGACATGAGCTGAGGAGCAGGTACAGTGGCTGGGTTAATGAGGGTCAGAGCCACTGCTGGCTGTCAGAAAGCTGAAAGCAGGTAGGATCCGGTACATATTAACACAGTTAATTTTGGCTCTAATGCAACATAGCCTTGGGCTGCCCTCTCCTTGTAAAAGACCTGAACCATACCAATGACCCTGTCTCTTGGACCATCTCATGAGGTCTGGACCAGCATCACTATTAATACAACCCTTAACTCCTGATAGTGACTTTAATATTAGGCTCTGAAAATACAGTTTTTAATAATAGAACTTTATTGGACAAATATTAAAGTATTGAAATTAAAACATAAACAAAAAAACCCCATCTAAATTCACAGCTACTTTTAATTCCTTCAAATTTAAATAAACAACAAAAAAAATCCCCTTTCCGTGCCTCTTGGAGGACACCGAGCTTTCTGATCTGGCGTTTCTATCAGCAGGATGACCTCATTTGTCTGTACTCTCCAATCTGTTGTATGATGTGACAATGCTATAGTTAAGGATTTTTTAAGGGTAGGGCACACAAACAACTGAGTTAGGTGATTAGTTAGTTAGTAAGGTTACAATAATAACTATGTGGTTAAGATGACTGAACATGTAACCTTTCTTCCTTGAGTTCAGCATCTTGGTCGTCGCCACCTTGGTTTTTTTGGAACCATCAGTGATCATATTTGGACAACGCGAAAAATAAAGCCAACACCAAAGTGCCAAAAAATGTAGTTCCTCTTATGGCCACTTGAGGCTGGCTCCAGAAGTGAATCCTTCCCCATATAACTCAAAGCCCAAGTTTACAGCAGAAATAAACATGTTTACAGCTTGGTGCACAAAACGGTTTTAGTCTCTAATGCTAATTTCAACATTCATGACAACTTTACAGGAGTGAATTTTTATATAACTCATCTGTTAACATTTTATTAAGCTTTAAAGTTACACATACTTAAGTGTGTGGCCACGTTCTGGGGCCCAGGCCCTCCTCACTCCTCAACAGCTCCACCCTCTCATCCACATATGGTCAGTTGGCTACCCCCCCAAAAAAACAAGATGGTGATGGTCGAAATGCCGAATTCGAGGCTTCAAAACGGGAATCCACAAACCAATGAATGTTGTCACTATAGCTGCGTCCATTATTTCATACAGTCTATAACCGGCCTGCATTATGTGATTGATTCTGCTCAGGCCTGGTTGAGCTCCAGTGAGCCTGTTGTCATGCAAGCTTCACCAAACTCAGGGCTGCAGTCCCACAGCTGTAAAGGAGGCCTTTATATCATGCTCATGGCTGTTGTTTTTGCAAACTACTGCCTCCAAGTCAATGATGTTGGTGCCTTTGGCAAGAAGACTAATGCTGGTGCACTCTGTGAATCAGCCTTTAGACAGAGATTTGGGCAGTTCCCTTGCAGTTCTACCTCCTACACCTCTGAGGAGCTGGGAAAAGGCCTCCCTTTGAGATTAATCTTATGAGTTATGTTTGCTTCCAATCACATTTTTTACTTCAGACTGTACAGAGCGCAATTGATGGCTGGGCACAACTTCTGGATTTTGGCACTTCGGTGGAGGATTTATCAAACGAGAGAGCCACATGTAACTGGCCGTGAGTGGTGATGATGTGTCCATTGTTTCACCAGAGCAGACACTCGAAGCAAGACAGAAGTTGACCCCATTTGTCTCTTGGCAGCACCGATTGGAGAGACACATCCACCACTATTCAAAGTTCAAACTACCACTGCCACATTGTGCTGGCACTCAGGCTTGGAAAAACATGTATTAGTCTACATTAACCTCTTATCTTTCTCTGCGAGCCCTTGCTTTTCTGAGCTTAGTGCTCTCCAGGTCTGAAAGTATGAGCGCTCACAAAGCCAAGAACCAATGAAGATGTTATTAGATAACAGACCACAGCTGTTGCCCACCCATTATATCTCAAGGTAACACACACTCATTCTTATCTATCATCCTCCATCATATGTCTTCAATGTACACACCTTATCAAATCCCAACACACAGAAATCGAACTGCTACTGAAATGGAGTGGCCTGGCATACTGTCAGTTGACAGTAAATCTGCTTAAAGGGATACTTCGCCAATTTTCAACCAGCATGTATCATGACAGCGTGGGTTGGTAAACTTCTCTCCATCTAAACAGTGCCTTATCTCCCTGCTCCGCTCCCAGCAAAACTCAAGTTTCAATGGTTTTTGGGGTGTTGCATGAACTATAGGCTGTACTTACGCATTTTCATAAATTCCACCAGCCATGCCACTATCACAGACACAAAGAGTATAGAGGTCGATCAAGAGACAGACCTGCCCCTCCCTCTCTATCTCTCAAATACAGATCAACTGGTAAAACTAGAAAGTGCTCACCGAATATAAACCAAGTTTATGTTGCTGCCTATTTTTCGCCTAAAATGTTTTCAGAAACATTTTTAGGTCTGTGTTAAGTTGTAGCCTTTGATGTATTAAAAGACCTGGAAACAGCATTCAAGTCAGACCCCTGTTCATTCCTTTGACAGCTGCTCAGTGGTGCATGAAGGTAAAAAATCAGTTTTTCCATGGTTTGAAATTACCCGGATCTTTCACATTAAGAGCCCAAAGAGCAGGCATACGAGAGACTTCAGGCAGCTGAGCTAACTTCTGGTTTAGCCCTGACTGAATGGGGGATTAATGTATTTAGTGATGCGGCTCTTCTAAACTTTTGAAAATGTTATTGTACCGAATCGATCAAATCCAGATAGTGAAATGAGTCATTTTGTGGTGGTAGATGATCCACTGATTTACAGACATCTCTTTCACGTCATCTCTAAGTTTATGGGGAAAAGTTTTTTTGGGCCAAATGGCATCATGTGGCAGACCTGGACGGTGTAATTCCACTTGTGTCCACTATGTAATATTGGCTTCAAGGCTTGGCACTGTTCCTGTGGGCTTGGCTGTAATAGTGTGAAATTTCTGAACAGGAAGGAGGTGCCATAGTTCCTCCTGCACAGTGAAAAAGGAGGCTGATCAGGTTGAGATCAAACGGTTAAATTAAGTGGCTCAAATATAGACCGAGATTCTGTTACTGCAAGGCCTGTTTTTTGCCTTAAATGTTTTCAGAAACATGTTTTAGCATATCATTTTACCGTAACATGAGATCATTTGCTACCAGCTGGTCGCCATTGTGTCCTATGAAAGAGTTTGCATTACGCCTTCCACCAGAGGCAGCATTCATTGGTCAGATGTAGCACAATGCATTTTGGTAGTTGTAGGTTTTTTTTTAACCTTTTGAGCAAAAGCTTATGGCACAGTCCTTTTTCTCTGTTTCCTCTGGTCATGCAGCACCGACTTAAAAAGTATGTACGTATTTCTACTGTATAAACACCCCCGTTTTATGAAAAGAGCAGCTTTCTAGCAGTGAAATGCTTCTTTAACAGTTGTTGCATTTTTCTTGCATTAGTTTCAAATGTCTATGGTACTGGGTTATTTAAAATGATGGATTCATTCAAAATGAAGTTACATGTTGCCAGTGTTAAAGCAGTATCTCATATTTGCTTGTGAAAGACATGTTGGTAAAAGTCAAATCACAAAGAAACTGACTTTTGAAATATATATTTCACTGGTTAAAAAAGTGGATAGCAGACACTAATGAATTCCATAAAGCTACAGTCTCTCTTCGGTACTGAAATGAAACATTCATCCAAATCTTTGTGTTCACACTCACAGGCCGGCTGACAGATGAATACTGCATCAAGAGAGAAAAACAAAAGGTAAAGCACAGCCAAAGATGATGCGTTTCATGCATTTACATTTTCCTGTTAACTGTCAAAACTCTCTTATTCCCCACGGTAGTGTGGTTTCATGGATAATGGATGAATATTGTTTCAGCAGTATAAAATGTCCCTGCAAAATTTAGAAATCATTTTCTCTGCTAAAGTTACTTCAGCAAGAACTCCAAAACTAAATTTAGTAGAAATATAAAACCACATGGACTTTGTGGCCACAATTGACTCATACAACTTTAATATACCTCAGTGTGATAATAAAATGACTGAATTGGCAATTTTTTTTGTTCCTGGAGACTTTTGTCAAGAGCAGCATGAAAAAAACTATTTTGTTGTATAAACCACAGAGACACAGAGCTAGACCTATTGATGTGAAAACATTGCAGGCTTTTTCTTGTCCTCTACTTTAACACAATAGATAAAGAATTTGTCAACTTTTATTGTAAGGATGTCATGTGACACTTTCTATACAGCAATTTTTAATTTGACCAAAAACACAGAGGATAGAATAATATTTTCAAGACATACACTTTCAGCCTTAATGAAGCTGCTAAGTTTTCAGCTTCGGTCTCCTTCTTTTGTAGTAAGACCAATTTAAGAATTAATGCGAGGCTTCTGGCATTTTGTCTTCATAATTGGCCTCATCTTTTCCTGTTTAGCATCTCTTGCCAAAGGAATTAAGAGGGGTATGCTGGTTGGATACATGGCACCTAATACTAATATGTTAGTTTTGGTCTATTTTGCTTTAGATAGCTTGACGCTTATTAACCAGTAGCCATCCAGTTACTTTTTAGATCTGAAAAAAATGTAAAATGAAGCCATGAAAGCCTTTCCTTTTAGACATGTCACTCGTGAGGTGGATAATTGATCTGTTGATATGTTCACAGCTGATCAGAGAGATAGATGAGAGGAGGTATTTGTAGATTTTTGTAAGTGAAAGACATATTTAGGCCCAGCCTGATGTTGTGCTGCGCTATAAATAACTTAACAGTGTTTTAATACCACTCTTAATCAACAGTCTGGCTCTATTGAGACAATGGCAGGACAAATCAGACTATGGCGGTCCGCCATACTCTTTGTTATTAATGGGAAACACTGCATTAATGGTTGATGGTTGATGGTTGACATCCCTACCTGGCCCCTGAGATCAGTCAGCTGCAGCTGAACCAGAGCGTGAAAAGTGGACTGGTGTCAGCAGAAGCAGTGGGCAGGGGCAGGGCAGAGAGGTATGGATGGTGTCACAGAGGCTTTTGAGAGGCTCTATTTCTATAATAATGGAGGAAGGTATAGTGGCTACAATAGGCAACGGTGCTGGAAGAGTCATCGGACCCCAGGCAGTGTAGACAGGTAAAGGGCATGTGGCGCTGGAGTCATGGGGGCTGGATCAGTAAGAACGGGCATGGAGCTAAAAATGTTCACAGCAGACATGAACTTCATTGATGGTGGCGGCAGGAGACAAGGCCACGATGGCGCTGTCAGGCAGGGAGGCATCAGCAGCTACAGGTAAATTACAGCTGGTGTCTCTCTCAGGTTGAAAAAAATGTGTCTAAGATAGACAGAATCTGCAGGAACTTCCAGAGCTCTTGTCGCAGCTGCCTCCATCTCCAGAAAAGAAGTCATTTTCTTCCTCTCTCTTCTTTTAATACCAATCCCTCAGCCCACGCTGGTTTGATAGCAGTCAGTAGAATTTTACCACTTTTGTTGTGACTCATGAGGAGGGATTGTCATCTGTAGGGTGCTTCACATCCACAGCACCGTGTCCCTCTCATCACTCTCAGACTGCCTGACGTAGCTCTTGAAAAGATTTTGAGTACACCTGGTGCGAAGTCTGAGAATACAGATGAGTAGCCTTCACAAGTTATCAGCCCGCGACTGAACTCCAGCACCCCTTTGTGATTTTGCCTATTAATTAACCACATGCAGCAAAAATGTAAATTTCAGTGTGCTAGGAAGCCACTTTTTATTTTATAAGATGTTACCCAATTGGATTGTTAACTCTCTTCAGTAAGTTGGAGTATTATTACAAAGGACAGCGGGTCTTTATATTTCTTTATTTATTTATTAAATTTATTCTGCACACTTATTCATACACCGCCTTAATCAATCAAACATGACAAAACTGCTTTTTTTTGAAGCATCAGAGCTTAAACACTCATCTTTTCATCCTTACAAGTGAATCAAGACAGAAACAACTCTGGTTATTTGCATGTTATTTAAGTGGTTTTTTTTTTTGCATTTCTTATTTAAGAGCCTTTTGATTGTTTTGAGTTGATATGTATTTTGTTTTATCTGTTTTCATTTTTGTTCTCATGTTCATTGTGTTCATCAAACACCCTTTTAGTTGTTGTGTGCATGACACCACCACACTTCTTTTGCCATCTGTCTAATTGCCAATTGGTTTTGTTTGTCACTCTCATGTGAGCTGTGCATGTGGAATTGATTTGGTATTTGTTGCCTCTGTTTTCAGTGCTGGCAAACATGGACTGGTGACCTGTCCAGAACATACAGTATCCAGCTTCTCGATCCGCATTGATTGAAGTCCATGGTCAACACTTAGTAAGTGTGTTACATTAATTATTTATTCTAAGTTGTGATATTTTAATGCCAGCATCTTATTTTTCATTGGCAGTGCACATTTTTGTCAATACAAGTCTGAGAAAGCCAAAACTTTCAAGGTCTGATTCAAGTGCCAGTGTCCTGTTGTACAATGCCAAATTTTGAGTGCCAAAATACTAATTTCACTTTTTGACTTGATAAATTGTGTAGTTTATTGCATTACCATAAAATACAAACAAGAAAAAAAAACGTTTGAAGTACTAATGCTGTATAATAAGTGCATGGATGGCAAACTTTAACTGCATTTCTTAAATTTTCTTTCTGGGCATTGATTAAACCCCTAAAAACTTATCTCTGTTTATCAAAAGTAAATATTTAGAAGTTTTTTCCATGAAGAATAAACATCTCTTCATGCCTTGAAATGGTTTAGATGTAGTCTGGCTCACTGCATGTAGATTGTGGCTATAAACCTGCCACTGGCTGGCGATTTAGGCCAGTATTCTTCCTGCCTTTTGCTATCTGCATGTTACTGTTTTCAAATCCCCAGCGACATCAACCCCTGAGATCTGAGCTTTGATAAAGATTTTAGTTGTGTCGTGCCTACTTTGTTCTCACAGTAAATTGTTGTAAAGATCTACAACGAATCAAACAACAATGGACTTCCGTCCATCTTGCAGGAATCACATGTCCAGTGTTGATCCGTTTTTGTGATAAGGCCAGTTGGAGTTGATTTGCCACATCTTTTAACTCTGGAAGTGGAAGCCCTCTCATTGACTTCACTAATGTACTGACCTGTTCCACAGCTTACGAGCTTCTGTTGCCGTCTCTGGTTTTAAAGGGTTCAATGAGCTGCTACAGATCAAAAACGTAATCATGCTTCTTTTCTAGGGCATTGATTATCAGTTGGCATATGTCTGCTACTGTTTTTTGTGGTGTTTTTCCTTTGCTGGGCCATGCCTGTGCTATTTTCTCCATGTGCAAATGTTTCCCTTGACAGTTTTTTGCAAACTGCATCCTGGGTTTAGTGCCACCCAAGATGTTTGTGATTGGTTTGAGGAAATACAAACAAGCCTGAGCGTTTTTTTTTTCACCCCTATAGCAGAAGTATAATGTGTGCTTCCAGACCTTTTTATGGTGCTGAAACAGCTCTGTAGAGATGGGTCTGGCTATGCAAGATGAGCTTAAATGTACCCCTTTGCCTCATTTGGTATGTGTTGATCTATGAATATGTAAATTGGGACCGCCCCTCAGCTGCTGGCCTGCAGCTCCAGTGTACTTACTCACCTTCGACTCTATTTAGCAAATACACAAACCTCTGCTTGTTCAACAAGTTCACCGGCATGTCGTTTTGAAGCCGAGAGTTTTGCATTTCAGCTGTTGTGAACTTGGTTTTTCTGGAGCCAGTGTGTGATCATACAGTTCAACCCCCGGGCAGTTGTCTCGAATGGGGAAATTAGCTATAGAGACTGTAACCATGCAAATATGTTTATTTATGCTCTGAAGTTGGTCAGGCATTTTAACATAGAGGTCTATGGAGACTGACTCTGTTTTGGAAACAGCCTGAAGTGGCCATTGGATGAATCATTTTTCAGCTTCAGAGGTTGCTACTTGGTGAACAGTAATAGACAACATGAGCCTTCATCTTGACTACGTTATCTTAAAAGCTAATTATTTACCTCTAATTTGTTTCTAATCGCCAGATCTGACAAGTTGAAGTGAAAGTATTACCTCACTTGCTAAATACTGATAGAAAGCTTAGCACAACTACTCCTCTTTTCACTGTAGCATTATGGAAAGCCCCACCCTGCAACTTAACAGAATTGGTTCCTTAGGTGTGTAAGTATGTGAAAGATATTGTATCAACATGTTGACACACTTGAATTTTATTGGAGGGGTCTTTCAGACCATTACGTTCTTTGTTGCGTGTATAAACCCCTGATGTGCTACTGGTACATAAGAAACAATAGAGTGCCGTTAAGTGGTTGAGCTCTAGTTTGCGTACGTTGTCATGACGGTACAAGACAATTACATGTGGCATTTTGACACCAGACATCCTCGACGGCACACTTTCAATCAATCTGAATTACTGCCACTTTGCATGTGTAGTCCCTTGGTACATGTGTGATCTTTAATTAGGTGAGGCAATTTCCTTGTCTGGATAACATTAACACCCCTGCATCAATTTTAAATGACTTGACAATCCATCTAGTTCCTCCTTGAATGCCATCTCCATAAACGTATTTATCAAAAGTGATTTCCTGCCTTGAAAAATGTTGAGATTCTCATCAAGTCACAGGCTCGAACAGCTTGTGTTTAAGACATTTGATGCTATAATTAGCAGATGGTCCCCATGGGAGCCCTATAAACCACATACCTCTGCATCTATGCTAGGATGATAGCAGCTTGGAAACAGAGGAGCACACTCACTTAAAAATAAAATCAAATGCAGCACGTCTCACTTATCATATCAAATTACTTGTTTGTGTTTCTTCGCAAAAACTCAGGGTAAGTGGAAAGAAACAGCTGTTCATGTGCTGAGCAAATGAATTCACCCACGCTCTCTGAGGATCTTTCCTCCAACGTCATCATTTGTGATTTCAACACTTTAAATTATTTGAACCCTGTGTGACAACTGTGACGATCGAGAGACAATGTCCCCAGTCTGCTGCCCCGCACATGTAGACAAACACACACAGATACACATTCACCCTTGACTCCACTCCAAAGTAATTTACAACTGGGACGGCCGCCATCTCTGAAATAGCCTCTCAGTTTGTTTGGAAGAGAAACAGCATACATAACTACAGCCAGGGGCTACTTGTCTGTCAACAGTGAGCAAAACTAAACAAATAATCTCTTTTAATAATTTACAACTTATTTTCATCAATTATTTCTATGGTCTGCCAAATACACACATAAAGGTGTTGTGTCAGCAGTGGACTCTTACACGTTCATGGTCGCTTTGACGGACCATCCCGCCAGATACGAGTATCAGTGTTAGCTAATCTGCCCAGAGGGGGCATTTATGTCCCTTTCTGAAAGATATTTTATTTGGCTACAATCCAGGTGAACAATTTCTTACATGTTCTCCATCCTGCCAGCCTTCAATCTTGCTTTCCTCCAAAGGAATTACAAATGCCAAGTCTGTTCTATCCACAGGGGAGGGATTAAAGAGAGGTTTGTGCAGAGGAGGAATGTCTAATGCACTAATGTACCTTGCTCTGGCATTGTGTAAATGTGTGTCTGTTTGTGCGACATCTCAGAAATCTCTTTGTCGCTCCAAATAGCCCAGTAGAGCTGTACTGTACATTAACTGACAATTTGTCAGTTAATGTACCTCCTCTTTGTTGCGGGGATGCTTTCAGATGCCGTCTGTGTGGACTCCTGGCTGTTTTACATCCTCTCATCTCACCACCGGGGTTCTCCGGAGCCCTTGTAGTCCCCATCACAATGACTGTACCCCACCTTTAGAGCTTCTTTGGTGACAGAATCAGGACAGCTCTGCCGTCAGCAGCATCAAAGCCGCAGCGAGACGGAGATGGATTAATAAGTAAAGAAAAGTGTGACAGAACAAAAAAAGGCTCCCAGATCACACAAAGGCGGTAAAGTCACCTGGGGCCTCTAAAGGGGAAGAAGTTTTCAAACCTGTTTGTTTTGTCGCACTCGCTCAAAGAGTTTCTATGCATGAGTGTCTCCCATTCCAGGAACAGTGGGAGCAGAGGAGGGGGGAGGATGGACTGCCGCTGCTGTAGCTTGCATACAGAAGTTTGAAGAGCAAAAGAAGGCATGTGCTATAACGCGCATTCTCCCAGCATGCCGCTGTTCATTATTCCACCAATCTGTCAACTCCCACTGCTGAATCATCGTGGCAACACAGAGGGAGGTTGCCCGAGCATCCTGATGCTGTAACAGTAATTTTTGATGTTTGAGGACATGAATGGCTCATTGATTGTAAAAGGGGATCTGAACAACCTGCATTGATATGCATGAGACTTGAAGTGAGTAGGTAGGATAAGTACCTTAAGGGTAAGGTAGATAAGTGAGTAGGAGAGATGGTCTACTCATGACACTTTGCATTTGAATTTTTCTTATGTTTTGCCCTTTTGTCTTTTAAGACATTTGTCAGTCCCTTCAGGATTTTAGGGGCTGTTTTTTGGGATTGCTAGGGCCAGATTTCTTGGCAGCTTTTATTTAAGTGTGATGCATGTTGGTATGTTTATGGGCATTTTTTGCAAAGAAATTGCAGGCGAAAGTAAAAATTGCAATAATAGTTGCAATGCTGTGAGATGCTGTCTCAGATTCAGAGCTTGATTAATCGCACCCCTCCTGCTCTCTCTGCCGGGTTAACACAAGCTAGCACAGCACACCATGATCTCCTCACTAATTGTCAGATTTTGCCACATGGGCTAAACCCCAATGTTTGATCGCAACAATTAATGCAATTCAGCCAATCCCTGTGAATTCTGTGCAACCTTGCAATTTTGTCCAAACACCACAACTTTACAGCAAATTTAAATATTTATCTGCATGCAGTGTATTGATTCGCTCAGCCTCTCCTCGCCAAGCTCCGTTAAGCATGAGACTACTGCTGCACCTGTGACAGTCACACACATACACACACTGAAACTTAATGCTCACAATAATAAGCTCAGACTCTGTGACAGCATCTCAACCATTTTTGCTATTTTCACTTGGCTCCTAAATTTCATTGCATAAAACACCTATAAAGATTGCAATATGCATTTTTTTTTTGTTTGTTTGGTTTTTTTTTGAAAAACTGACAATAAATCAGGCATTTCAGGCTGCAACAATCACAAAAACAGCCAATGAAATCCTGAGGGGACTGCCCTGCAGCAGCGATTTACATCCCACAACTAGCCATTAGTTAATCTTACTAAATGTAACTTGGGAGGTGAAGATGCAGAGAGCTGGCGACATGGGCTAGCTAATAAGAGCTCCAGGATAGCAGATTAGCTCAGAATCCACAGACGATGAAATGGAGATTTCCACACCGTTACTGTATTCTGCAGTGCTTAACATAGACCATACATGCCAAGTCTCCATGAAACTATATTCTCTAATCATACATGAGCAATAGAACACAGATAATGTAACCTGCACCTAACTCGTTACTGCTGAGAGTCGTCTAGTGTGGACGTCTGTTGGAGTAGTGTGCCGGCACTGTATGGTGAACTCTTACCTATAGTAGTTTACAACAAAACAACAGGAAGGCACCACCTTGTGGCTCTGTTTAGCATTGCAGTAATACCACATATCTAGCTGTTAGAACAGACACTGAAACGATTTAACTCTTTCGTTAAACCTTTAAATAACCGTTGAGTAACGTCAGTCGTAAGATGTTAACAGTTACCCTTGTCACTGTGTGTGCGATTCTGAGCTCTTGTCGAGCAGCAGCAGTTTCATAAACAGAGAGAGAGAAAACAGAGAGAGAGAAAGAGTGGCTGAGCAAATCGATGCATTACGCTCAGCTCCCCGATGAAATCTGATTTTTTACTGGTTTATATGGTCACATTTGGGTTAAGTTACTGTTATTGGACAAAATTGCAAGGTGACACAAAATTTGCCAGGATTCGCTGAATTTGTGTTTGTTGTTGCAACATTGTTACAGCCTGGAAGGACTGACTTGTTACGTTTCTTCTTTTCTTTCTCTCTGTCCCTCTCAATAATTTGTTGTATCCGTATGTGTCCCAGTGCCTCAGAACAGCCGGTTCAGTTTAATACTGTCTACAACTACATATCTGTCATAGCTGCAATACAAATTCTTATCACAGAATTCGTGGTAACATTTTGTGACTGAGGCCTTACTTCCAGTATCAGAATAGAAAATAGCCGCAAGCTTCAACACTCTATTTCCACTGCAGTCAATCACGCTGAAGTTCAACTCTATTAAAAAACAGCACTGCTTGATGATAAGGGATAAGGTTATTTTTTTTACCCTTATTTTTGGCATCTGATATGTCCTGCCAGCAGCAAGAGGTTTTATCAGATGCTTAGAAGTTTATGAGGCATCACTGTTTATCATCTGCTATCTGGTGTTTAAGTATAATCTTTATGACACCCAAAAACAGCTGTGAAATTTACAGAGCAGCGGTAAGGTCACCCTGCTGATGGGCTGTGGCTAACTGCTCCTGGAGTCGATAGCCTTTCCAGCGTCTCGCCGGGGCGCGACCAATCGAAGCCTTTACCCGCCCAGCCGCTCGTGTCACAACGGCCTGACACCTATCACGGTTTATTACCAAAAGACACACAGACGAGCACATAAAGGCACAAACTCATCCGTTCAAGTTCAGCTCTCGAGCTGCTGTGGGATCGTAGCGCTTTTATGAAGTCTTTGCCGAAACACACAAACACCACACCACCCCCACACTTAACTTTCCGTGATCTTGCTTGACCCCAGAGTGAGGGAGATGCAGTAATGAAGCTAGCTCTGCTCCCTTTCCTAATCTGGTCTGACAGGTCCTGACTCGGAGAGTATGATTAATGTGAGCTGCAGCTGCAGCTGGACGCATTTAATGTCATCTGCAATATCACCCCCGCTCCAACAAATGAGGGCCCAAATGTCATAAATTCCTGTGGCACGTTGTCCATATCCATTAGCAAACAATTTATTGCAGAGGTGAGATTTTGTTGTTATTTTCTCATGCGGTGCCACCGGATCCATCAGTCAGTCAGTCAGCCCCTGAGCCCTGAAGTGCCACAGGAAGTCAAAGACTGATCGCCTGTTCACAGCTGCCATGAATCATTCCTCTAGTATTTACTCATTAACCAGGTGTTGCTTTGAATTAGACATTTTTTGGGACTTGAGGTTTCCCCCTGAGGAAGCAGCAGGGAAGCAAACGGAGCATATGGCCAATGTCAATAGTTTTGAGAGCTGGAGTTGGCTAACTTGTGTGCCCATGAGTATTTTAAGTGTTTATGGCTGTGATTGGTCGGGAGCGAGTTGTAATGAGAAAGGAAATGCCATTGGTCAAAGCAGCGATTAATTCAAGGATGCAGAGTACAGAACAGCTGTACTTGTACCAGGATTCATCTGGTGTCATTAAAAATTCAACACGAGCATCGAGGAGCAATTCACAAAGTTGGATCTAAGCTGTGAGTAAGCAGAGGAATTCAAATTTAAGAGCAAAACTTTCCTCCTTTAGTCTTAATCTTCAAGTGTCTTGTTTACTTGTTCTTTTGTGAAATCCCACCCCGTGTTCCCATCCTGATAATGTTAGTCTCACCACCAAATGGCCCACCTTGATGTGTTTTGAAGAGCGTGAAACTCTGCTTTTCAATTCTACTTCTTGACATTTTGCGGTTGACTCAACAGCGCTCTGAAAGTCAGAGTAAACAAAGGTTTTCAGGGTTTCAAATGGATAAAGTAGCACAAATTACAGCCGAATCACTGTTGATGTTTCACAGCGTTGCCCTCAATCCACCTCACGTAGACACCACTTGCACCCCCCACCCTCCTGCCGTCGCCAACTCAGCCTTAAAATATTTTCTCATTCACTGCACGTTCCACAGCATCTTAATCTGAAGACATGGTTCCATTTCAGCTCGCTCCCGATAACCTTCCCATTCATCGCTCCCCGCGCACACCTTCAGTGAAAAGAGGGGAGCGCCCGGAAATAGAAATGAAAGAAGCTGATTTCAGTGGCTGAATCATAGATTTAGTGGGAACAACTTGAGAGAAGTGGAAAAAGGATGAGGGAGGAATAAAGAGAAGGGAGCAAGTTGAGATGGGAAGAAAGAGGGGATGCGCAGTGAGAAAAATAGCTACAGTGTTTGGCTCTGTGGTGTATTAACTTCCTCGGGTCGCGAGTATTAGAGCTGAATCTTATTGCTGTCGCTGGCTGGCTGGATGGTTAAAAATACGGGGGAACGGTCTTTCTATATTTGTGGGGAGGTAAAGCGAATGTTGCGTCATGACAAATGGACTGGTTAAATACCCCACTCCCTCTACATCATCTTGTTTAAAAAGCAATCAGTCTGCTTCCCTGTTTTAAAAGACAAACCCCAAGGGAGCATCCGGAATTTTAGAGACAAATGAGGTTCAAATCGGAAATGAAATAGTTGGGAGGAAAGTAATGAGTGGACCCCACTTTCCTGATGAGCTTTATGCTGCTGACAAATTACTGGTAGACCTAATATAGAGTGCTGATGGACTGGGTGCAGTAGTAAGAAACCCTGTGGAGACTGAAGGCCTGCAGACTCTTTTCAATGTCTCTATTGTCTCCTGGAATTAAAACATAAGGGGGGCTAATAAAGAGTGGCCTGGATTTAAATGCCATTGCACCATGTTTTTGTTGCCATGGAAACATTTCTGTCAGACTTTGTTGGTATCATGGCGAGCTGATTGCTTCAAGCAGACCTAAATAGACCACAGAGGCAATTTTTGATTGAGCATTACTGTTTTTGTCCCCTCTTAATAGTTTGCCTCAGCAGGGTTTTTGGTCAAACACAGGGACACTGTGTTTGTGTAGGACTGAAAAAGAGAAAAAAAACTCTAACAGCTACTCACCTTTTGCCGACCAGTGGGGTGACAGAGCAGCGAGACGTGTGGTTTTTGTCCTGAGGCTGCCAGAAATGTCAGCAACACACACCGGTGGTCACCAGTGGAGGTGGCAGAAGGGAGGGGGACAGAATGCTGATGAGGAGGCAGCAAAAGACTCGCTGCACATACATGCCCCCAGAGGCACATGTGTAAGCACAGACAGCTGCACATGCTCGGACACAAGTAGCCAGAGTGCAGGAGATAAAATGCACACATATGTCTGTGCACGAATGCATACAGTAGCCTCAGTCTGCCCTCTGAGGCTCCGGTAGTTGCGAACAGGCTGTCACTGAGCTGTTGTCGAGAGCAGCATGAGCAGACAGAGCTTCTGGGGGAGATGACCTTTGTTGCTGCACCTCCGACCTTTTGCGGATCACCTGTTCGGCTCAGCTACATCTCCGGGGAATGTTTGCTCTCTCAAATTGCTCAAAATCCCCGTCGTAGCCCACAGAAAGAACACACTGTAGTGCTGATGCAGTGTGTAGACTGTATGGCTTACGAAGAATATAAAAAAATTTAATAAAGAAGCTTCAAGATACAAGAACTACCAGCACTATCTCAGACTTCTTTACACCTCCAGGGACTCCACAGACTGAATAAATGCTACAGAATATTCACGTAGCAATGTTTTTCACTTGTCAACCCTCACTGACATGTCAGTCATTACAAAGTCATGCTGTGGGGCCAACTCACTGAGCTTTTCCTGGAAAATACTAGTTGAGAACACAAAGTTTCCGAAGATACCAAATATGTAGGACTATAAAGAATAACTGACATGCAGATAGAATCCAAATCCTGCAGGAAATCAGGAAATAAAATTGATGCAGCTGCCAAATTAATGAAATGAAATTCAAGTAATTCTGTTTCTCCATGAACTTCTGTGTCCTCTAGTGAGTGGCCTCCCTATAGGCTGTATAAAAGAAGTGGACATAACCACCATGATGTCACCAGTTGGTTTGTGTTTTGAGGCCCCAAGTTTGGCATTTTGTCCGTGGCACAGACTAAAAATTTTTCATGGAAGAAAGTGGATGATATCTAGTGGCTGTGATTTGTTGTCCTTGCAACATTACCTTCTGTGCATGTTGATACGTTACAAAAGTTGAACTTTGTTTATCTCTGTTTTGAACTTCATTTTTCTCCTTGTTCAGCCTATAGCCTTGGGAACACTTGGTTGCTGTGACGGCGTTGTTCTCGCTTTTGAGCCTGCCTATTGTGTGTCTGTACTGAAAACAGTGGATTAGACATTGCAAAACAACTCAGCATGTGTATGGTCTCTAAAGTGCTATTGCATTGGCTTCAATTTTCAGTGTTAAGCTTGCCACAACATTCCCACACTCACTAACCAAAGCTGCCTGAGAATTTCACATTCACAGTTTTCTTCATTTGACACTGCTCATTTAGAAAGGCCACATGAGCACTAAAAGTTATTGAGAGGAGCAGTCAACACAACCCAAATAATGCTAGCGTCAGCAGCCTCTCGGTTTATTGAGTCCATGTGCTGACGGACTTACAGGGACATGCTCTCAAATAGCCTAATTGAAAAGACCAATTCCAGAGAACTGACATAGGAACTCAGGTAACCAATAGAGAAAGTAAAGCTGATGTTAATGTCGTGTTAAATTTTTTTGCGAAGGTGCCATCTTTTGAGGATTGAGCTGTTACCTCTTACCCCACTTGCCTGATGCATTACTTTCACTCACATGGTATTTCGTATTTGGACTGAGTGCCTATACTTTGTTGACAGAACAGATACCTCATAAAAGGGTTACTCAATTCCACACTGATGCACCCTCACATTTTCTAGAAACAATCATCAGCATTTAAGTGAAGCTTATTAGGGGCTTCAGTTTATAGCGCGGCTGGACGGCACCTGTCATGTCATTTTGAGATGCCGCCAGTAAGGAAGTTATGTAAGGAGCTGGAAAGTCCCCACACAACGGTGGATGGGTCCAACAAATCCGGGACTTTCACCGGGGATTCCGCTGTTCGCTTCCTCTATGAATTTTGAGCCAAACCATGATGGTTTTTTTTCATACCTAACCATGTGCTCATGTTGCACAAGGAAATAAACATAAATTCAAGGTGGTTTACCGACATTTTCAGCATATAAATTGATGTGTATTTTGAAAAGACACAATGCATTTAACTGGCCTAAATTGACACAGCATCCCAGAAGACACAGGAGGTTACCCAGCGCGTCATCACCGGACTTGAACGACACTAACCAAGCAGTGATATTTGGAATGAGAATATGTTGGAAAAAAGTGGCTATAAAGTTAACCAGTTTATATCACTGGCCATGTTTGTTGGTGACAGAATTTCCAGGGGCATTTCTGTTTCAGCATTTGAAATAAGAATTGAGGAAATAAAGTAAAGTGTAAAGTAAGTCTTGAGTTTGGATATTTCACTCAGTGTGTAAACACTGTGGAGTTTCAGTGAAGAGATGGAGCAAACTGATTCAGAATATAAATGCTATTTTTTTTCCCTGTCTTTCACCGGAGGGGAAAACGAGAATAGAGAAGTGAATGTCAGTGTTAGAAAGTACTCATGATTTAACGTCCCAAATGTGGCTGTTTTGTATGCCAGTCAAGACAGGTGGTAAGTCAAGTACGTTAATGCTGTCTAATTAGTGAGAGAGGGTTGTAATTTGGGGCTAAAACTCACTTTATCTCTACTTTTACAACCCTCATTAGCAGACTCACACAGTAGATAGACGAGAGAGTTTTCCAGTGGAAAAACCCATAACAATTACAGTTTAGTGTTTTCTTCACCTTTCTCCTGTCTTAAACACCCATTTTCAACCATTCTATGCCTCCAGGGAAATCACAGACAGTCCACAAATTCACACTAACCACATCTGTTAATTTAAAATGCTAAATGTCTGCGTCAAAAATCCTCACATTCACACGGTCAGTACGTGGAAATGCTTCTTATCTCAGTCTCAGCTCACAGTTGTTACTACTGTACTTTGTGAAGATGTAAGAGAGTTTGTAAAATCAATAAGATCCCCTGATGAGCTTCACCTCTGCTCAAGGTCTCACAGCTAAAACTATTCTTCGAACTTGCGGGGTGAATAGATAGAGGCCCATTTTCCTGTGACTTCACTGCTCTTCCTGCACATCACGCAGTACATGTGTTCATTAGGTGCCCCACCTCCGTGCTTCCTTCCTACATTTTCGCCAGCCTCATTGCCTAGGCAAAACGCTGCCTTGTTGAGCTGTCTGTGTCACCCTTCACCTGTCTTTCTCTCACTCCATCTCCTTTTCTGTAATAGATGCTGAGACCTATTGATTTTTAACCTGGCTACTCCTCTGTTGCTGTCTCTTTGGCTTATGCTTTGAGCAGTGTGGAAAGGTTTTCTCAGGTCAGTGAAGGAGGATCAATTACACTGCCTATTGGATTTTAATTTCCATTTTTTTTAATCCAAGTGGTGTCATTGAAGCTGTACCGCAGCATCCAGCTGGGGAGGTTTTCAAGGTTTTTGTTGCAAGGTCTCATATCAGCGCCCCTGCTGAGGTGCTTCAAGGTCTTCCTCCCCACTAAATGATAGGACAGTTTGGAAATAGCGGACCGTTTGTCCCTTAAGCACCTCATAAAATGCCTCTAATGTTGTTTTCTCCCCATTAATCCAAAAGTAGTTTTAAATCACCACAAATTGACACTCTTGAGCAGAAAGGTCCTAGTTACTCTTTAGAAGACCATGCCTCGCCTCCTTTCCGCACTGCATGTGGTAATGGGGGGAAATTGAGCAAAATGTGTTTTTAATTAAAAACAATAAAGCGGCCATATTTCATGCCTGAAATGCACTCTGAGATTAGCCGAAGATGCAATTGAGAGTGTGGCCAAGTTAACAAAGTCACCGATAAGGCAGGAAACAAAAGGGAGTGGTGTGCCCAGACATTAATCAGGCTGTCAAGGGGTGTCCAGATAATAATCAGAGACGACGCGCATCATGCCAGCGTGTAGTATCTAATTACTTGACAATCTTCTGAGTCTTGGACCCTGAGAGGCAAAGAGGATGAGAGCAGCACGAGCGTGGCCGCCCCACTGTCTGACGCCTCTGGGCTCTACGTTTGAACGTTGTGATTTTTCTGGTGCGCTGAGGCTGATCATTACTCAGAATGAGAACAGATACTGTAGCCCGGCCAGGGACTATTGACGAGGGTTATTTTCACTGTGCAGTTTGGCTCGAGGGAGAGAATAATGATTATAACACATGTATAATCCTGAAAGGCTTTTCTTTTTGCCCTCTGCCCTGAACACACACAGCGGCGTAGAGGCTGCTGTAGAGGTTGTCCAATTTACACAGTTACCCAAAGAAACATTTGGACTGTCAAACCAATTAGTCTTACTTTAGACCCTAATGTAACTACAACTTATATATTGGATTTTAATGTATCTGATGATAAATACTACAAAACTTAATTAAATACTTCTTTTTTTTCAATTTTCCCTGCATAAAGAACTTATGCCTGCCTTACACCAAACCAGTTTTAAAAGGATTCAGTGTTGCAGACAAATTTCCAATGCCTTCAGTGATGTGAACATTGTTGATAGTTACACAACACCAAAGATGCTGCAGCAAACTGGGCACACACTAAACAAGGGAGGGACCCGGGGGAGGGGTAAGAATGCTTGAAAAGGAGGAGAGACTGGTGGTGTTGTGGAGTGAATAAGAGTTTGTGTTTAATTTGGGACATATCTCATCCTCCAACACATATTATAGTGATTGCCATCTTGATTTTTGCAGCCAAAAGTGACCATATTTTGATGGGAGGCTGGCACTGTGGAAGAGCGAGGAGTGGATCTGACTCACAGACTGTAGCGATGCCTCACAGATACCCCTTTTCCACGAAATGAGCTCTGGTTCTTTAACCATTTCCATTCAGGATTCTTGGAACTTTGGCCTGTGTTTTGGACAAACACACAGTTGAATATTTATCATCAAGGATGTGTCATCAACAGAGGGTGCTGTACAATACACATCAGAAGTAAACTGTTGTGGCAAAATTGCAGATTGCATTCTGCCCCCGCAAATGTTTGTCGTGCTCTCATAGATTTTTGGTTTTGGCATGGACCAACTATTAATGACATGAATTGAATTTAATGAATTTTTAATGAATTTTTTTTTTCTGCCAGTTTTTCACTTGATATCTCCATCGTTGCCTTCTCAATCCTCTCTCTCCAACCTTTAGAATATGACATGCACTGTGATAAAGTCATGGTTCGCTCTTCAAGTCAGGGAAAACCTGCAATTTTGGCTGGACCGCAACATGCAAGACCAGCCCCATAAATGCAGATGTCTGTCTGTGAGTTAGTGACTGACTGAGTGATGAAGTTGCACCATTGGTCACTTTGACTGATGATGTGATGCTGCTGTTTTCCCATTTTCCGTTTTTCTTCCAAAATAAATAGGCGCAGACACGGTGGACACGCTGACAGACACTGACAGCCTCATATTACTGCAGTCGTCATTCTCTGTAACCAGTGTTACATGGTAGCATGGTGGAAATAGCAAGCTAGACAGCTGACAATTTTGGATGGAGAGAGAGAGGATAACCTCATCATTTTTGAACAGCATAGAAAACTGTCAACATATGACATCTATTATCATGTTTTTCTAGAGCTATATGTTTTTATGAACATGTAAAGAAATTTTTCATATTAAACAGAGTTTGGCATAATATTTTCCACCAGGAGCAGAATGGGAGATAATCTGAAAAGGATTTTGGTAGTAGTCTTTCAAGTAGTGTCCCTGCAGAATCCACAGTCTTTTAAAAGGCTTTTAAATGTCTTCAAGGCATTACTGAGTGGAAGAATATCTTTAGACATATATGAAAACTCCTGTTAGAGAGCAGAGGGTCCAGTGTGTAATGTCCCTGTGATGTAAAATTAGAAACAGTGTGCTGAAGCATAAAGAAGTGATGCTCCTGGAGTGAAGCATACCCACCCACCTGGTGTAAAATGTTTGCTTCTGGTGGTTGTTATTTCTCAAAATCAAGAAGGGAATCCCCATAACCCGGATGAAAGTGGGCTGCCAAACAAAGTGAAATTCAATTTCAGGTTATATGAAGCAAGAGCAGTAATATACTCCCCTGCTCCCTCATTTCTCCTCCCTTCAGCAACAATATAAAATGGTTGATTACAGCATGGAATGTATCCCACAATCCCACAATGGGAGCTGTGGCTGTGCCCCTTAAAATAAAACCCTGACCTACAAATGATGATCTTCCAATTTATTTTCCGAAAATATCAGTGAATGTCAGTAAATTGCTGGAGGAGGACCAGCTGCAACATTTAAATTTCTGTGGCATTTAAACTGAGGATAGTATCCAAGAAATATATCTGATGGGAGAGCTATAGCTACCCTGTGGAGTTTCATTGTAAATAAACCCAGTTATGTTTACTTTCAGTATTTCTCACCAAACTACACTCTGTGATCCTTGAGGGCCAACGGGTATGTTGAATGGATATGCTGACTTTTGAAATATTTTCAGAGACAGATTTTGACTATTTTTGAGAAACCTGCTTTGCTTACCTCCATACTCATATATTTTTCTAGTGGTCTTTGTCTAGCTCAACCCTTTGCTTGTGTGTTGCTGCGTCTTGGCAAGTGAAAGTGAAGTAATATATGAGCTGACTTTGTCATCGGGAGGTGGAGGGGGTGATGGATGAAGTATCACTCCGGCAAGACAGCTGCCAAGCTGCAGACCACTGTTCAAGACCAACGAACAACAGATCTGGTTGAGGTTAAGCGAGTCATTGCTGTCTTTTCATTGGCTCTTAAGGCTCCAATCTTGGGTGTTTCGTGGTGACCCGTCACTGTTTTTTCAACGGCTTCTTAGGCTTCAATCGAGGGTGTTTTGTAGTGACCTGTCACTGTGTTTCCAATGACTTTTAAGAGCTTTAATCGAGGTTGTTTTGTGGCGACTCGTCTGTGTGCTTCCATCAGCTTTTAGGGTTCAAATCTTGGGTGTTTTGTTGGAGATCCATCAGTGTGTTTTAAGCAGCTTTTAGGCTCTAATCATGGATGTTTTATATTAACCCATCAGTGTGTTTTTAGTGGCTTTTGTTTTGTAGCAACATGTCAGTACCACAAAAAGCTGTTATTATTTACATTGCTGCTTTTCCTGCCCTGCTTGTGCCTTTAAATATATATATATGGTTCAATAGAGGAACCTTTCTCTGAGTTCTGGCTGGATATATGCTTATTGTTGTTGTTGTAGTTGTTGTTATTGACAACAAATCCCATAAAACAATCCATCACTCAATACTTGCTGATTTCCCCAGCCTGCCTATGACTCTCCATCAGCCCATCACTTCCTATGTTATAGGACAGGCAGTCTCTCCTGGAAGGATTTCCAAATGATGTGCTCATTTGTTCATATGAAAAGTGACAGAAATAGTTATGTAAAGTATGAAAAAAATAGAGTTTGAGAGAGACGTTCAGATCTTTTCTCTTTTTTTATTACCCCTACAAAACTGGTCAGTTCATCTATTTATACTCCAGAAGGATGTTGTTTGAGGGGCTTTCCAAAGGTTTTTGACGAGTACACTGGCACAATAAATCTTTAAAAGGGTTACAGATACACTTTAATTTTTAAAAAAGGCCAAGTAATTTTCCAAAACAGCTGTGGACTTTAGGCTCTATACTGGTTTACCAAATGTAACATAACTCAAACACAGCAATGCTAGATGGGTTCACGGTGATCACAGCAGTGGAAAGTTCAATAACCCCCTATTTTTAACTACCAATATCATCAATAATTTCTGGTTGTACATTTTACACCAGTGGACATGCACAAGACCAAAGTCATAAAACATATCTCATGCTCTCTGCTCTCTGTTTATATTTCATGAGGACACACAAGGACAGAGGCACACACAAACACACACAGACGCACACACGTACGTGTGCGCCTCTTGTTATCAAGATATACTACAGCTGCTGTGATAGTGAGTGATCTGTGTTTGTGTGTGTATGCTTTTGAGCTCCATGTCTCTTGCTCAGGCAGTTGGCCATAGCGATTTTGCAGGAGTGAACAGTGACCTTTGACTCCATTACAGCTGATTGGATTGGTTCTCCCCCCGCGGCTGGCTGGCTGCCCAGCACTACGCCCTGCAGTGATGCAGCCACACGCTGCCTTCAGTCCCCTCTGCTTACCCCACCCATCCCTCCTCCTCTCTTCATTTCTGTATCCATCTACCTCACCTGTCCTGTTGTAGCTCTGTCCTGCTCCCAATCATCCATCTTTGCCTCGCTCCCTCTCCTCCCAGCTACTCTTTCTTTCCTGCTTACAAATCATCCTGGATGCTTCTAGCATTTCCTCTTTGATACATCGGTCCTCTTTATCCATCCATCTCCATGTTTAACTCCCTCTCCTTTATTATGATCATTCCTTTGTTTCTGACTTTAGAGTAATATTTTGCCAATTTTCAACCAGCTTTGAGTTAAACAATGTGGGTGGTATGTGTAGTTGAAGAGTGGTAAACTTCCCTCCATCTAACCAGTGCCTAGATACCCCACCCACCCACACACACAAACACACACACACACACAGCAAAACCAAATTATGTTATTTATTGTTCTGTATTTATCTGCTAAAATGTTTCCAGAGACATATTTAAATGATGTGTTTAGCTGTAATAGCGAGACATTGTGAACAGCAAGTTGGCGCCATACCACTTTCTGCACAATGAAAGTGGAGACCCTTGTTGTTTGTTTCACATTTGTAGATTTTCACCCTTTTTTTCGGTTTTCTGTGGCAATGCAGCACCAATTTTAAAAGTGTTTGCATCTTTCTACTGCAGAGATGGCCAAGTTTTATGTAAGTTGTAATGTTTTATGTAAGAGACCCTCTTTGTATCGCTGAAATACTTGTTGAACCACCTTTTTTAAAAGACACTGGCCGAAGATACGTGGACACCCCGCTGTGATAGCTTTACATCTCATCCCAAACCCATGGGCATTAATCTGCTTCTGTAGCCAACTTCTGTGAAGGTTTTCCACAATATTTTGGCACCCAGATGCTGAGATTTGCTCCTATTTAGCCACAGGAGCATTAGTGAGGTTGAACACTGATGTTGGGTGATAAGACAGGGCTCACAGTCAGTGTTCAAATTCATCCCAAAGGTGTCACATGTGGTTGAGATCAGGGCTCTGTGCAGGGCAATAAAAAGGAAGACTGTACCTCAGTTGTTAGAACAGGAGAGCCTTTAATTGAAGGACTTGTGTTTTGATCTTTGGCTCCACATGTTGGATGTCCTTGAACAAAGCGGTAAACCTTAAACAGCTCCCAATGTAAACATCAAAGTAGCTTTTAATAAGAGCAAATAAATGCAACGTAAGAATGTGCTTTGTGACACTGACATATAAAACACAAAGAGGCCTTCCCCTAGATTGTTGCCCCCAAGGGGTTTTCATCAGGTCTGAAAAGTGAAGCCAATGCGGAAATGACTTACATATGCAATATCTTTCCAATGACCAGCAGGCTTTGACCCCACTGGTTGCAAAAAGAAGTCTGATTGTATACAAGTCTATGAGAAAATGACTTCTTCATTTCAGCATGGTGTTCATTTTGTAAATTAAGGTTCCATTTAGAGTAAAATAGACTGTAAAGCAGCGTGTCCTTTTGGGTGTGGCTACCGTCTAATTGGTAAGTCGCTGGCATGGCGGTGTCCTTGTGTTCTCAATCAAATTCACCCCTCCCTAGACCACAGTTATGGTCACTTCTGGCTCCAAAAAATCAAGATGGTGACGACCAAAATGCCAAACTCAAGGTTTTAAAACAGTAGTCCGTGAAACCAATCAATATGCTCACGTCTTTTATACAGTCTATGGTTGTCACAAAGTACTCTGCAGTACAGTAGTACCCTGTTGTTTAAAATATTATTGTATAGGGGTAGCATTTAAGTGACAGTGAAACAGAAATTATGATGTGTTTATTTTATGCAACGTACTTAATCTGATCTTAATCACATGTTTTGAAAATGCAAAAAAGGTTTTGATCACTGATATCCAAGCACACACTTTCCTATGATACTCCTCTACTAGATACTATTAGCCATAAGCAAAAGGTCAAGAATGATTTCATGCTATGGACGGGGTTAAACAGTTAAATAATATTTCACCGGATACAAGGGCATAGGTTCCGCTTTTACATTTGGAGAGACACATATTAAGCAAGATGTCTGGGGGACCTCTCCTTGGAAAATTTGAGCATCAAACCCTTCATTTCCTGCATTTTTGTGATTTTTTTATGCACCAATTTGTGGTGGAAATGGCTTTATTAAGAGGAAATCACAAAATTCAGCCGGCGGGTGAAAATTGAAAGTATAAAAATACAATGGAATAAAAGGCAGTAAGGCACACATTAGCAAGAAGCGTTAAAGCCAATTCTATTTCAATCAGGAGAGACAGGTGAATGAAATATTATAATTGCTCCATGCAGATTACAATTTTACTTAAAACATGATATTTGATGATTAACATTTGGCAAAGAGACTTTGGTGCTTAGAGTCTACAGGGACGTTGTGTAATTGAGGATGTCTGCCCTGAGCAGGAGCAAGATAAATCCCTCCACAGCGTTCAGACACTGGTGATGATGGTGGCTGGTGACTGCTGAAAGCAGTGGGCTGATGAAATGGATGAAGCTGATGAATCTGCAAAGATTAGGCATTAGTGAGGAAGTGCAGAATGCGCCCAACTCCAGCATGAACATACTAAAGGCAGAAAGAGAATCACATTTAAAAAGACCCCAAGCGATTGTGAGTGAGCATGCTTCCAAAGAGTGAATAGCAGATGGTTTGAGAAATAAATTACACGCCTAAGCATTCAAAAGTTTAGTCTTCTTGACTGAACTTTTGCTAGAGCTTCTTTAGAGAAATTGGGTTATGGAGGCAGGACTCGAAGTACAGAACGAGTTCAAGTGTTTTTGGGTGTAATACACTGACGGACAACAGTGGTTATTTTTTTAATTTTGGATAAAAATTATAGCTAGGGGCAATTTAGTAGTTGCTGGATATTGGCAGAGACATTTCCCTACAGTCCTTACCAAATTCTAAGCCCTTGATACCCAAAGCTCAAAATGATTCATTAAAAGTATTTTCATATTTTAAAAAGAGGGATTTTGATCGAAAAAATATTCGCAATGTGGCCCATACCAGGAGATAACTGAACAATAAACATGGAAACACAAGACTGAAACTTGGAAAATATAATTTTATTACAATGTGTCCATATACTTTGGACATGTATTGTCCAATACGGCTCATGTATTGCTGCCTCTTCCGTGTTCCTGCCTACCCCTACCTCCATCACTCCATCCATTTCTTTTCTGCCCCCTTCCTCTCTCACTTTTTGTTCATTATCACCTGCCGTCTCTCTCCCGCTCTCTCTCTGTTCCAGCTCATAGCTCAGAGCTTTGCTTCAGAGTTAAGGTCACTGTCGGCTTACATTAACCGCGGTTCAGTAAATCCATCACCCGAGCTGTGTCTGCGTATTCCAGCATGGCACACTCAAAAACAAACACAGACATGTAGCTCCCATCAGGTGTGTTACGCAACAGTCTGTGTCCAAAATGCCAACATCGAGTTAGCGTTCACGTACAAATCATCCTTGACGCCTCTCACAGTCCCTCTGTCTTTGATACATCTCTCCTCATCTTCCATCCACCGCTCTCTATCTCTGATCTTATCTAACAGAGATAGACTAACAGGAATGTCAAATCAGGGTGAATGACTGAAGTGTAAAAAACTTTAAATTCATTCTAATTATCAGGCTACAAATTTGGGTAGTTCAATAAAGGGTGTGCCATGTAATTTTGGCATTATTGGGAAAAAATCTTAAAAAAACCTTTAAGAAACTTTTGCAATGGAAGAAAACAACACCTCTTCACCTCCTCCTGGCTCTGTTTTCAGGCTTTAGAAAATCTTTGCAGAGACGGGAGATGGTTTTTTTTTTGTTTTTAGGGGGAATTTTTGCCTTTTCCAGATTTCTGCCTAGCCCCGCTTTAAGCACTGCACAGACGGCTACCACAGGTAATTAGGGCAAAAACCAACCACAGCTACATAATATTGCTGTTGTGTTGTAGTGTTAGTGTTGCAGTAACAGACAGCTTGGAGAGTAGAAGAGTAAAATGTAGGAGAGTAAAAAGAAACCTGGAGTTCAACTGTATGTCAAAGCACTCTCCTGCTTTTACAAATACCACTCCACCACCGCCTTCATTTAATTACCGAAGCCTATAGCACCATTTATTCCTTAAGCTTGTGTAGACACATGTACAAATGTAAGGGCTGAGTTCACCTCGCTTTCAATGATGTCAATATGCAGATTTCCTCCAAAGTAAGCATGAAAAGAAAAATGGAAATATTCTACCTTTAGAAATTGCGTTTGTATACAGTCGCTAAATAAATTAGAAAGAAGCTCTGTCATTATAGTGTGGAGTGCATTTTAAATTTTATTGACCCTGACACTACTACACATAAAAAAACAGAGCATAGAGCACACACTCTAGCATGAAATCTGTCGGATCAATTCAACCCAGTTTCAGTATGATTGAAAGCGTACAATATTATACACTATGGTCTGTTCTCTGTGGTTTGTTTTGTTTCCAGTGTGTGTAGTGTACAATATAGAACTTAATTCATGTATGTATTAACAGATGACCAGGCACTGAGGTTGTGAAATTGCTTTATGCTTTTTTTGTCCTTAAACCATGTTTTTGATGCATTATTCAACAGCAAATTCATGTAAATCTGTGTAGGCGCATGAAGAATGCTTCTTTACAGTATGTGTGCCGGGATCTTTATTCACCTTGCAATTTAAAACAAAGCGTTTCAAAATATGTCTGCACACACATGCATGTGTGTGTTTGCATGAATATGTGTACAAGAGTTCTGTTATTAAATACTGCCCAGAAGTGAGCCTCAAGTTCATCAATTGTGGACCGTGGCCACAAGGGCACCGTTAATGAACCGGGAACTTTGCTGCTATTACTGAAATTAAAAATGTGGCATGATTTACATGGTAATGAAAGTGTTAGCTGGTCTTTGACACAGCTGCAAATGGACAGAAAACAAATATCAATTAGCCCCTTAAATCCTTTGATGTGTTTCATATTCTGAGTATGGGAGGGAAGGGGCTTTTTCGGCTCAACAATCCTTTTGTTGACAGTAAATTGTGGTCATAATGAACCACTAATGGACAAAAGAGTGCATTTGCTGATAGTGGTTTTGTTTTTGAGATGATACTTTGCATGGACTTAAAAGAATAGCTTCTCTACCAATTGTCAGACTCAATAGTTTTATTTCTCAAAAAGGATAAAAAATCAGTGCACCACAACCCGAGATATCACCTTTTTTTATTCTATGCATTTTATCTCCTTGTCAAAACCTGCCACTTATTTCATACTTCATAGACCCCCCTTTTTTTTTTTCCTTTTCAAACTTGCAGTCTTCAGCCCCAACAGACGTTGGCTTATCTGACTTCGCTCAGCTCCCTCTGGAGCCACAAAAGGCTTTATACAACTCTATTCACATATGCAGTAGTACTCTGCATGACCCGTAAACAGACTCTGATTTGTAAATTCGGTTGAGTTTCCCTTTAAGTAACCAGTTTACTCAGAGAACTCACGATAGGTAATTTGTGTGAATAATAATCCAATTCAAAAATTTTTGAACTATTTCTTATTTTAGTAAGCTTTGTATCTGCACTCTTCTATCCTTGTATTGCAACTGCTGCACAGTAATGTTAGGATAACCATAGCTATATCTTATCTAATAAAAAAAGGGCAAAATCTGGATTTCCTGACCTTTGAACAATCTATTTACTTTTTGGGGGTATGTTTAAATTTATGCCACAGAATTTTTCCAGGACATTTTGCTTTAAAGTGTCTGTTTTTTTGTTTTGTATTGTTTTTAACTTTCTGTCTTGGCTTTTGCCTTTTGTTGACTTTTGACTTTTTTGCTATTTTCTTTGCAAATTTTTTGGCCATTTTTTCTTAAGTTGCTCATTCCCTTCTTCCCATGTTTTTAAAAGAAATCAAGGCGATTTGTATAGGTTTCAAATGGTTAAATACAGAAAAGCATTCTCTTCTCTCATCCACCCCATCTGCTGCTCACTCAGTGTTTACCCGTGTGCATGGCCAAAAAAAGAAATCTGTGCTCTCCAGGAGAAATCTAGCTGCAGAAATCAGGTTTCTCTAATCCCCTACCTCTGCAAAAGTAGGATTCTTCATTCATTCACTGACATCATGTTTAAGAAATCAGCTTACTGGAGAAAGCCTGCCCAGTTATTTTAGAGGATGTAAATACTCTCACTGAGAGAGAGGTATTGTTTTCTTAACAAGATAGCAGCTGGATCAAAATGAGATCATCACAGGGGGACTCTTAAGAGGGCAGCAAATCAAAAGTAAACTTCCATTAGCCTCAGAGATGCCTGTGCAATGTGTGGGGGTGTCCAAATGTTTGTAGTTTGCTTGAATATTCCCAAATACCTTGAACCCCTCTGTGTGTGTGCCCACACTTTTCTATAAGCGCCTTTGTTGGTGTTTTTACACAAGTGTGCTCTCTGTTGAGTGTTTGTGGAGGTTATCTCCAGCTTCTTTGCAGTTTGCCCGACAGTCTTTGACAGTACCCTGACTGGGCTTTGATCACTTTCCTCTCTCTCCTCTCCTCACCCTGCTCTCTGCCATCCTTTCTGTCCTTTGTGTTGTTTTTTTTTCTACATCCTGCCTGCTTTCTCTTTCACCCCTCCCCTCTGCTTCATCTCTATCAGCCCCTCCTGAATCTTTTCCTTTTGCTCGTTTTTCTTTGACTCCCCTTTTTGAACTTTATTCTCCCCAGTGGATGAGAAAGAGAGAGAAAGAGAGGGAGAGAGAGAGAGAGAGACATCTGTCGAGAAATCAAAAGTGCAGGGCGTTTGCGTCTCCACATGAATTCCTACACACCTTGTAATTGCTGTCAGGGAGCCCTCGACAACTCACTTAATTGCCTGCCATCCAATTTATGGCGAAATTGGGAGGCGATGGGCGTCTGAGCAAAGGAGGAGAAAAAAAAGCAAAGATGACAAAAGGAGTAAAGAGGGCAGGGGAGGTGGAGTCCGGAAAGATGTGGTTGCTCAGCAGTGAAAAAAGAGGAGCTGTGGGTCCATGGTGTTCTGGTGCAGGTGAATAGAAAGAATATTTGTAAAAGTGCAGATTTTTATGGCAAGATGCACAGTTACAGATTTAACCAGTGCTTAGAAGGTAGAATCTCAAAATGGATCTGCAATTAGATCCATTAGTGACTTGAGTTAATGATTCTAGGTGGGAGGATTTCACAGAAGCTGCCATTGTTAGTGCCGATAATTGGTATAAGTGCTGCCATTAATGCTCAATTCAGCTATATACTGTATACCTTTTTACAAAAGTGTGTTCAGGGTCTTTTTGCTGCTGAGACACCAACAGATGCAATGTATGTAGTCGGTGCTGGCATTTGACTGCCAGGGTCTTGTAACACTTCTGCAGGTAATTCAGGGCTTAAAATAGCACAGGCCAGAGAGAGAGATGCAGAGAGAAAGAGAGGGAGACCTTTGTGCTGGTGCTATTGTGTCAGAGATAAATAAACACCAACAGTGATCACCAGCCAGTGCTGAACTCATAGATCAGTCCACCCAGAGGATTTAGCCCCACAGACTCACAAGTAGAGCTGGGCAAAGTGGGAGAAACTGCGAAAAGAGTTGTTCAGTTATATATGGCTTTTACTGTACGCTCACACTGAATTCACGTTATTTCTAGATGAGTAGTGAAACAAATCAAAACACACCCTTTGGTGTTTGGTCCTCTTATTCTCTGCCTGTCAGAGTTAACTTTTACTTTCTTTGCCTACCACTGATGTCAACGTTGTTGAGAAGTTATAACTTGGCAGTGCTAACAAGCATAAAGACATGCACCTGTGGGATTATTCAATCTGTGAGAGATGGCAATTATTTTGTTCGGAAGCTCCTTTTTGCCTCATCACATATTGTGCCTACACGCACTCACATACTGAAAGTTGAATCTTTTCCACCCACAGACACCGAAAAAGTACATACAGTAAGTTCGTGTTCTCAAAAGAGAGAATTATATCATTTCTTATAACTGATTTATTTGCCTTTACTGCAAACTCAACACTGTTGCATTTTGTCATGATACAGTGCAGTGAGTGAAAAGTTTTACTACCCAAAAGAGAAACTCAGCAGAAGATTGAGAAATCTGGCATATAGGCTTGTGTCAATTGATAACTACAAAACCCTTGAAAAAGACTTCATATTTATGTCACAGTATAATAGCCTGTTATATAAATAGCCTGTGCTCTCCTTCCTCCAGTGTTTTTTGTTTTTTTTTTAATGTTGACAGGCACACCCACAAAAATGACTCCAAAAAAGGTCCGGTGAATGGGCCTTCCCCAGATTTTCTTTTTTCATATCAACACTGCGAACTGACTGAGACAGGGGAGACAAAGGCACCATCACCCACTTTCTTACAGGCGGTGGTGGACCTGTTGGCTACTTTAGTGATGCTAGCTACCTCTTGGCTAGTAACATTAACTGTAACATTTAGACTGGATCAGAGCAGCTTTCTGCGCTGACTTAAAAATATTAGTTATCACATTGTTATTCGAGTTGAAAGCCCCTTTCAGCTTTCTCTGTTTCTTCAACTTTCTTTTATGGCATCCTGATTTCTGTGCAAGTTCTGGCTGTTCACTCCAACATTAGCTAACAGTTAGTTTAGATCAGGAAACTTCTCAGGTTCTCAGGTCTGTACTGTACTGTTTGTGATAAGAATACCAGTTTATTTAGCTTTTTACAGTCTAACACCCATTAACTGGTAACAAACTGGTTCGTTTTTAAAAGAAAAATATATGTAGAATACATGAGGCCGGTGGGGTGCAGTGCAGGAAATTAAAGAATAGCAAGATTAACCTATCGACTGTCAAGTGGAATTAGTCAAAATATTCTCGGATCGGATAACCAATAAACAATTAACTGTTGACATCCCCAGTTGGTGCATTTACCAACAAGTAACGCGGCAGCAATTTTTATACAACTCACATTATTGGAAAGGCTGCAATCACATGACCACTGCGCTGATGGAAGTAAAGAAAGTCGTATAAAGAATGAAAGTCTGTGTAAAGAGACAGGTTGGGGTGGTGGATTTGTAAAACAAACCCAGGACATGACCCCAGGAAACTGGTGTTTGTGTCCCATGTGAAAACCATGTGAACTCTGAGTTACTTTTACATATGTTCTCACCATGTTTCTTGTCCTATATCTTGTGCACATACACCACGGGATTGCCTTGTGAGGTGACTCTGTTGTACTGATGGAATCAATGCTGGGAACTGTCATGGCAATTTCACGCCTCTTTTTTTGAGACGCTACTATTATTGTGAATTCTAGCTTTTATTCTACACATATGTAACCACAGTCATATTGCAGGCTCACACACGTGAACAGAATGGCATGTATGGATACATGTACATGTGCACTTAAGTCCTATGGACATATTAGAGACATATAAACAAACACCCCCTAATTGACAACAAACATGCACACCCACACTCTGCAGTGAACCTTTCTTATAAAGCAAGTTCATCACCACAGGGAGAAAAAACATCCACAGCTAAAGCTAAACAAACCAAGTGTTCCTGGAGATGAAGTGGCCAATCCCTGCAGTCCACAAAATGAGTCTCCCCTCTGGGCGCTGGCTGCAGCTTTGATTAATATTCATGAATACATTGCCGGTATGAGTGGGGGGGGTGGGGGGGGGTATGTTTACTCTGGCGAGGAGTGGGAGGGAGGGTGCTACTGTATCAGATGGCAGCAGGATGTGGGGGTGGTTTTAGAAGGTTGTGGAAGTGTGTGTTTGTTTTTCTTCCTCTGGGTAGTGTGACATGAGTGAGCAAAGACGGATGAAGAGGTCATTTCTGTGGGGACAGGTGACGTATGGATCAGCCAGAGTTTCAGAGCCCAGAGGTCAGAGGTTACAGATATAAGGTGTAAACATGTGGATGAGTGATAGTGTGTTCCTGTGAATTGGGCATGCTGTGGCTTCTAATTCTCCTCAGGCTTACAGTAATTCCTGCCCAGGAAAAAGCAGCAGGTAAGGAAAGAGGTATCAATGTCACGCTGGTGTACATTATTTATAGTCAATGTTTAAAGCTGCAAGGTGAGATTATTTGTATTTGTACGGCATTCTGGCATTGTTTGATGTTTAATAGGGACAAGGAATGCAGCAAAACACTGAAGACACAATAAAGGTTCCTTAAAAAATGTGAAAGGGGACTGAATGGTTTGTGTCTTAAAGGACACAGACGTACATCAGCAGGGGGTAAACTGGGACACCCCAGGGTTGTCTGGGACTCAGCCCGGGCACACAGCTCTACTTATGCGGCCACTCAAATAGATAAACTTCCATATTTCACAGGGGGTGTCTGTGGCTCAGGAGGTAGAGCACATCGTCCCAGCAGTGAAAGAATGTGTGTGTGAATGGGTGATAGCGACATGTAGTGTAAAAGTGCTTTGAGTGGTTGAAGGACTAGAGAGGGGCTAAACAAGTGCAGGTCCATTTACTGTTTACTGAGGGCTGGTGGACAGCGCCAGTGCTGGATCTCTGTGAGACGACAGCAACAAAATGTTTCCACATTGGACATTAAGTCAGGATGGTCCACAATCTGTGTCTGGTCTATTTTTCTGTGAGCTGCAAGTGGAAATGTGCTAAATACTCTATACTGAACAATATAACAGATAGATTAGATATGATATAAATGATCTGATTATGATATATGATACAATATGCATCCAGTTCCACTATGCTTGTCAGTTGTGTCGAAACAGAGAGGAAGAGAGACAGGCAGACAGACACAGAGATGCACACACACACTCAGATACACAGACACACAGCTAGAGGTACACAGGCAAGCAGGGACAGAGTTCTCTGTGTGATTGGAAAGGAGCAGAAAAGGAGAGTCGCTGCTGACCGGCTCATGAACAGCCAGGTGACTGCTGACAGGCAGCTGCGAGACAATTAACACATCAGGGCGCTACATTGGCGTCCAATCTAAACCTGACGGTAGATTGTACGCAGTACTGTAAATTTGAGGTGACGAATTTAATCTGTCCTTAGGAAGTGAGTGCTACATCTCACCTCTGCTACAAGAAGAAGAATGTGCGCTTCGTGATATACAATCATTAAACTTGAGACTGAAAGTCGGAGTGCGAAGATTAAAATGCATGCCATGTTAAAGATTTATGATTGACGGTGCAAGTGCATTTTTTGTGGTTGCTTCTAAATCACGCTCACTGAGTTTAGTTCAGTGTTAACCCAACTTTGCTTTTAACTTCTACAACACTGGGAGGAAAGGAGCAGGAGGGAGCAGGCAGAGCATGAATGAAGGCAGCTGGAGGGAGACAGGAAGGTGGGTGGGTAGAAAAAAGGGTGGGAGATGGATCAATGGAGGAGGTAGAGTTTGAGCAGCTAGAGAAAGTAAAGATTATGGTGGATCAAAGAATACTGTTCGAGGCAACACAAAAAATCAGACCAGTGGGACAAAGACAGAGACCTAGAAAGACCTCCAAAATCTCAACACTGGGGAAACAAGTTTGAATGATTTATTCAGCAGAACATCTATTAAAATCACAGCAGAGGGAGGGCATTGTAAAAATAAACTTTATTGCTCATAGTTTAAGAGTGTGTATTTTGGCAGGGGAACAGGTGTAATGTTACTACAGAGGTTTGTATGCAGATGCTACCAGCTGCAGCGCGAGGATAGAAGTCCTTATCCTCAAAAAACACCGGTGAGAAAAGGAGCTTTAACCGATGGAGGGTAAAAATAGTAATGGCACTGAAACAAAGACTGATCCACACTGCCAATATCAGCCTGTAGTCCTGCGGAGGGAAACGGAAAACTAAACTGGCATAGCTGCCAGCGCTGCCTTGCTTCCCTCGAGTCAACGGCACCTTAGCTTCACAATCAGCTTGGAAAGGTTCTTCGATTTGTTTAGTCAATGCTTAAATTAAGTGTGTTGTGGAGAAATGAGCCACTGTACAGTTTCCCTAGCAATTTGTCGATCCACCACTTTAGTACAAACGGAAATTTCTTGATCTGTAGCTATTGAATGGATTTCCATGAGTTCTGTATGCATTCATGAAGCCTGCTGAGTTCTTTGACTTTTCCTCTAGTACCATCATGAGGACGTCATTTTTCTTTTGTACTGTCACAATGTCTGCCTCAGCTATGTGTGTTTTTGGCCTCTATGCCACTCTTGTCTCTTTTCTTAGCCACATTCTCACTTTTCCAGGCCCCTTCAGTGCCTTTCTCTACCAGTCCACCCAATCACCTGACTTTCTCATCTTCACCTGCTCCTCATCCCTCAGTAACCTCCCACACTATTTTCACCAGCCCATATCCACCTGCTCCTGGTCATGTTGTCAGTGATGCTCATGCTAACGGCTTTAAAATAACATAATGGCATTGGGCTGAAATGAATTTTTCTGCTGATATGACAGGCTGATATGATGACGATTTAATTATGAGACTTTAATTAGCTGAAATAGGTCAAACTTGCCTCGGTTTCTGCTGTTGTCAGGTTTGTCTCAGGGAGAGCATGAGTCAAGTCTGTTCAACTGGGATGAATTTAACAGTTTTTTTTTATTTGTTAGATAAGGATAAATATGATCTGTTTTACATGTAACCTAAGTCAAATTAGCTTTGTTGTTTTGCCTAGTAAATGTGTACATTTTGAAAAGCATTGTACTTTAGGTGTGCATCTGTCACAAATGCACCACCAAGATAAGAGTAGGTGTAATACGTTAATTCCACTACAGGAGAGACTTGATGTTCTCTGCAATGAGTTGGAAAATTATACATTTATTAATATATTGTTGTGATATCGGCAATTGGATGAAATGAGTTAGAAATTGCCGGCTTATTGAAAATCTGCAAAATTTCAATATCGCGCATACTTAATAGATAGATTCCCCATTAGCCACTGAATCATACATCTACATCACCGTCATATTGGAGAGGGTAAGACTTGCCAAAATACATGCAATTACATGGTGCGTTTTTTCTACACTAAAACACAATAACTTTGCATTTCTCATTTAATTTCAATCAACAAACCAATAAAAACACACAAAATATTGATATAAACAAAGAGCGCCTTTTCTTGTGGTGGAAAGGTATTATATTCTGTTATGATCATGGCGTTTATAAGCAGACAGTGTTAGTTAGCTGGTGTGTTAGCTACTTGAAAAGCCGTCTACTTTAACATTAAATTATATTATATTGCAACAAGTTCTCATCCCAACTTGTCACATGTTGCCGCTTTGCAGTGCAATTCCATGTCTACATATTATGCTCTAGGTATCCTTCTGCATCTGCCGAGATGCCCCTACTGTGATGTCAACAACAGCACATGGTGGGATTACTCTGCACGTGATTATGTTTAGGCAACAAAAGCGTGTGACAACCAATGGCGGGATGTCAATAAAAGCACATGCTGGTACAGATACTTTGGATAAGCGTGAGGACGCGACAGGCTTTATCCAGCTGCATTCTCAACTGACGTAGGCTGTCTGTGTATCATGCTGCCGTGGCTGGTGCCATCCGGCTGCATAACATGACACCGCGGACGGTTCTGTCCAACTGCATTGTCAGCTGTCGTAGTATGCATTTGGTGTCAGCATCTTATGCCAAATTTCACTGCAAATCAGGCGGTATTTGATGACTTCAGATTGTAAATGAGCTGCAAATTGGGATGTCTTCATCTGTTAATGACAGAAAATAAACCTAATCCGTGGTTCAGAAACATGGGTTGATACAGCTCCATCTGAATTTTTATGATGCTGTCACTTGCATGTTGATGTTTGTGGCTCAGAATGTGCATTTTGATGCAGACATCCACAGCATATCTAAACTTTAGTGATCACAATACTTTTTCTTTTTAATCTTCACTTTGTCCAGTTCTTTGGTTTGTGACAGAACACCTTAAAAATGAATGGCATTTCTGTCCTCCTCAGCTGTACTTAAACATGCTAAACTAAGACTGTAACAGTGGGAGACATTCACAACCAATCTGATGATAACTGAACTATATAGTAGCTCATTCTCACACCCAACACTACATATGATATTACAATCTTACAAGTCAAAAAATGTTGACCGGTTTTTAAATTCAAGGGATATGGCCACATGTGACACAGAAGACAGAACCTGTATTTTTCATGTACATGTACTAGTGTCTAATAGTTGACATAAAAACATGATTTTCACAAATGAATTTTAATAAAGACTGCAGTATTATAACTGTATCTTTATAAAGAAGAGTTTATAAAGAAATGCTTTTTAAATGAATTTTCCATCTGCTATTTGACATGCTACAGGTAACAGGTCTCAAGACAAACCTAAACTGGAATAGCAATACTTGACCTCCAAAGGACCCACCTGAATAAATAGAGGTTACAATGGTTGAATAAAAACTAACCAGATTAAAGACTCCCGCTGGAAATTCCTCTTTGTTCTTGTAGCCCGATGTCAGTGATGTAAAACATAAAAGAGCCTGTCTCATACATTTCCTTTCTTTTTTATGGAGAGACAGTCAAGATATCAAGGCAGTACACGGCTGTGCAGCTAACAAAGAAGTATGATTTTATGCCCATGGCTGTGAGAGACAGGTCTGAGGTCAGGACGATATTGTCATAGCACCGACTTCTTAGTTTGATTACCACCGGCCTGAATGACTGGAAAGTGTATTGAGCGAGAATGTGAATGGGCTATCTTGGATATTTATGGCTGCCCTTCGCTCATGCATTCCTGATGCTGTGAGAAAGGCCAGAGACAGATTGAGATTGTTCAGAGAATATGTTTCTGTGAGACTAAATGTGAGTAACCTGAGTGTGTAAGCAAAGGCGATACAGTATGTATGGTGGTTTATTTCTGTATGAATGGATGTAATCGCTGCATGGATTAAGAATACTTAGTATTAAACTCTTTTTATCACTCAAGAAAGTATGATATTTTTTAAGTGGTCAGGAGAATGTTAAGGTTTCGACACGAGAATCACTGGCTTACATCCTGCATTATATATATTGTGCTTCAGGTCAGCGTAGACTTTTTTCAATATCTAACCTAGACCACAGTCTTGCCTCAGGCAGGACACCATGATTTCAATTTTGAATGGGTCTTTTAATTACAGAGGTTAATACTTCACCTTACCAACTGGTAGTCTCGCTAAAACAGAAATGACAGATATCATGCTGTGGAGGGGCAACAGCATGTTTGATTGATTATGACACCTTTTTAAAAATCTTTTTCTATAATAATTTCAATGGAGAGATGAATTATTATTTACCCGCAACAGTTCAGATTCATCACAAGCAGGTATATAGCTCACATTGTAAAAAAAAAACAAAAACAAAAAAAAAAACAAGAAACATAGTATTGTATCTGTCACTTTTACTTTTTGTTGTGGATTGTGTTGACCAATACATCCATTCATTTAGAACGCTGGCATTTCAATTCTCTTTAAGGAAACACCATCTTGTTTAGATTATTATTTGTTTAAGTTAATTACAGGAAAAGAGAAAGCGAGAGATCGACTGCTGGGCGAGCTAGATGGACTTTTAATTAGACCTGCTTGAGTTGGCACTAAACAAGCTAAGGTTTTGTATATGAATAAAAAACAAAAAATAAACCTTTGTCAGTATGGACATGCCACACATTGTTTGATCAGTTAGATTCTCCAAAAGTCAGTCTTTCACTTCATTATACTGAAACAATGAGCATCACAGTAAAATTCCTTCAGATTTATAAGTATTGTAAAACCTCTACCTCTACCTCTGAAGCATTCATTGAGTAAGAATATATGTCCATTCAAATGTTTATATTCCTTTATTTCAAGGAGCCACAGATTAGAGGAATCAAAAGGATTTTTCATCAAATTAATCCAACCTGTGAGTGCTGTTGTGTGAAGTCCATTGCTCAAAATTTGCTAGCTTTGTTCATCAAATGAAGGGTGCAGTTCCTCTGAAATTAATCTCTATAAACAGAAATCTGCATATGTGTACAGAGTCTGTACGCAACAAGATTTTGTTATTAGAAGCGTTTTGGTTTCTGTGCTGGGTTTGGCTTATAGTCTTAGCGGTATTGACCATTTACGTTTGAGCAGGCTTTAGTTGTGCAGAAACACAGTTTGTGTGGAGAGAGACAACATGCACTGCACATCACAGTGCATGTTGTCTGCATCAAGTTTTGAAAATGTAATCACAGCTGTGCTCAGTTTTTTTAGCTCACCATTGCTGTGACTCACTATGACCTGATCAAGGTCCACTTGTGATGTAGTCTTGCGCTCTCTCTTTCTCTCTATACTCTAGTTACTCTCTGAACCAGAAACAAACACAAAATACAGAGCTACTACTGAAGTAAATTGGTCAGTACTGGGGGTGCAAATAGTGATCACTTTCAGTAACTGATTATTGATAAAATTATGAATTGATTAATCATTATTTGATTTAAAAAACATTAAAACTTTGCTTATTTCATACAATACCACATGCTTTTTTTTCCTCAATCAAAGCTCACAGCAACATGTCGCATTTACTCTGACAGCATTGCATAGCCTATCGATTGATCAATTAATTTTCACATGTAAATTCTCAACAACTGATTAGCTGATTGGCAATTAATTGTTATCATTCCTAGTCAGTACCTTTAAAAGCACTTAGTTCAAAACACAACTCTTTGCTGAAACAATGAGAAGCAGCGTGGCTGTTGAAATGAGCAGAACAAACAGGAGCATGAACAGTTTGCAGATGCATTTACTATAAGCATGTCTTCATTATATATTAAATGTGTAAGGCAACATAATGTAGGCGGTAGTGTGAGTCCTATAGAAGTATTTGCTATTGAAAATGAGCTGCATATCAATATAATTTGCAAGACACTGTTAGTTCTGAGTGTCTGTGTGTACATTCATTAGTCATGTGTATCTATACGGGGCAGAGAGGGTTTCTCCTGGGGCATCGGTCTTGTGTAAATTGAATAATATGTGCGTGTTTGAACGATGGGCCCCAGTTTGTGTTACTTTCACTTTTACCAGCTACTGCCATTCATAACTCATTGTCATGTCGCATGCCTTTTGAAAATAGCTTTAGAAAACAGAGGAGGGAAACACGTACCCCTGTTATTTTGTCACTGTCAGTTGTTCAGCGCGGTGACAAGGATAGGTTGGGTGGGTTGAGGAGGAGGAAGCGGGTGGGTGGTTGGACCTTGAATTTCAGCAAGCAAGACACCAGACCCAGTCGAGCATCGGGCTGGCAAGGCAGGCGAAAATAAACAGCGGGTCTGAAGAATCAATTCAGCGTGCCTGTCAGAGGACTGTCAAACTCCCAGCCATGATGGACAGTCTGGATGTTCACAGTCTATTTGCCGCCAGGCTGCGGAGCGGTGAGTAAGTGAACCGTGCCGGGCCGAGCACAGACAATATGAAGAGGGAGTGCAGAGCAATATCTGCTGTTGCCATGCTAGATCAGCATAAACGTCAAGGCCGCTCTGGCGTGGCCTAAGGGGTCTTCAGGGTAGCGCTACATGTGTGCGTGTCTTAACTGGGTGTCTCTGTGTGTTTAGGGTGTCAATATGTGTGTGTGTGTGTGTGTGTGTGTGTGTGTGTGTGTGTGTGTGTGTGTGTGTGTGTGTGTGTGTGTTTGCAGTGTGATACATATTTATCAGTGTGTGGTTATAAGTGTAAACTGTTAACATAAATCAAGCCTGAAATCTTAATTAACTCGATTCGTTCACATACAGCTTGATATGTTTTCAGGGTGCATTTACACACTGCATACACCCACGTGACCAGCTGAGATTAATTCAGTGAACATTTAAGATAGTGACACTGAAGTAAGTAATTAAACAGCCTGTTTCTGTTCTCAGAATTATGCAGAACAACCTCAAAACAAACAGTATCGTTTGTAATTATTCCTACTTATCGCCCATGTGGTAGCCGTGCTGTGCCACCCACGATCACACGTTTTTTTTAAACCGTGTCTGCGTTTCACAGTGGAATTTATCCAAGAGCTGGTGCCAGACAAACAATGTCATTCTTCATGTTCTCTGTTACAATTTTATCCCTCGAGCTTATCATTGCTCAGTGGTGAGGTGATTTGAGTTTAAACAGATAACTAGTTACCTGGTTCAAGATGAAACCTACGTGTTTTTCTTGGTTTTGTTCATTTTGCTTCTAAAATTAAAGGTTTTACACAGCCAACTTTTGCCAGCAACCTGCCAATACATCATGCACATCCATTATCAACAGTTATAGCAGGATGTACAGACTTACAGTGCCTGTACATATCTATAGATGCTTGATAATTTACCCCCTGAAACCTGGATAGACATTACTTTTCTTGTGTTGGTTCAGATGCCTTTCACAAGTATGTAAACCTTTGGACCCTGAGCAGATTGGTTTGGGGAAGCATGCAGGAAAAGGCAAAAAGATGTCCCGCAAACTGCAAGACAATAGTATTTTAAGAAAAAAATTGGGTTTTTTTTTTAAAAAATGCAAGGGAAAATACATTGTTATATATTTAAAATAATTTTCCAGAGTTATCATTATTTCCTTTCCTTTTGTTTTTGTATACTCACTTTTGATTACTCATTTCATACAAATTTGGGGGTAATTTCTTCTTCTTGCTCTTTCTTACCATGTTTTTGAAAGATTTCAAGCCAGCTTGCTCAGGTTTCAAAGGGAAAAGGAATACTTCACCCATAAAATGATCTTTTAAATCCAATTCTCGCACCCACTGCATTCGTGAATAAAACTTTGTGCTACTCCCATGCCTCTGCAGTGAATGACAAATCCAAGAGTGGAGGAAATAATTGATGAAGTGAACTTTAAAAAGGGGCTGCATTTAACATCAGCAAAACTATATCAAACAACTATTTATAAACTCTCGCACAACTTGTAAAGTCCCAAGGCTCATTTATCCAGTCGTCTGCTCAGTGCTTCTCAAACACTTGCATTTTCACTAAAACCTAACTATTAACTACTATTCAAAACACTTTCACACAGGCAAGCACATGCATTTGACGCTCCTCATGCATTCCATTTAGCAGAGTTCAAACGCACTTGTCATCTATGCATGCATCTTTTTGTGCGAAGGTGTTTTGAATAGTAAAGTTTTAATGAAAAAGCATGTGTTTTTTACTGAAATTCATCAAGAAGTCTGTTTTATCTGTTTTTGGATTCTTCGCTCACTGTGGAGGCCTGCAAGAAAAAATGTTTTCTTAACGAATTCAGCGTGACAGGGATGAGTATTTGATATACAAATGTTTATTTGTGGGTGAAGTATTCATTATAGCTGTTATAGTTTCTGGTTTAAAACATCTGCATGCATGGAGTAACTTATTGATTACAATGTCCTTGCTACCCTGATCACGAACAGCAGCTTGTCTTAACACACTCAATACTGACATGAGAAATGCAAAGAGGCTTTATGATGAAATCTGGAGTCACAACTTCTGTCCTAAAACATTTTGAATAAATAAATCACTCCCTCCTGCACAGGATATTGGGGAACAGCGACAATGCATTTAGTTACAAATATAGATTTGAAAAAATATTCAAATCTGTGACTGTTGAATCTTCACATCACTGGACTGTTGTATGATTTGAGTGTTTAAAATTCTGTGCTGTCACTATAAAGCTCAAAATCCATTTGATATGGGTAAAATTATATAAAACAAACACAATGCACAAATATGATCTTAAAGACAGACTTAGATGTGCCATCTATTCTTGTTTTGTTGTCAGGCACCTTATCGCCAGATATATCAGATCTTTCAATTAGATGTTTTTGCAAAGAATTTTAACCCTGATCAACCTTTCGCAGTATGCTGTAATCCTGTTATTTAAGCTTCTCAAGTTTTACCTTCAGGCAAGAGGTACCACACTTTCTGACATCCTACGTATCAACTGATTAATGCTGCCTGTGTTGCACTGTCAGATTACAGATCTGATCACACATAACTCCCCAGCCCTGCTATAGTATTATAAATTCAAACTGCCGTTAACTTAGGTGTGTTAGGTGTCATTTACCAAGAGAAATGACAGCCTTGCTCTCATACTAACCCTACGAAGTCTAATACTGGATTTTTGAGGTTGATACAGATATCAGTGTTATGATGAAAGTTTGAAATGTGTCATTCAAGTCACCTATAAGGCGTAGGACATCAACATTAACAATAAATGTGACTTTATCTAAAACCAGTGGAGGATGAAGTACATGAAAGCCATGAGTAAAAGCATAGATATCTTAACAGAAAATGACTATGGTAGTAGTTACCTATAAGAATATTACTTGAGTAAAATCCTTAATGGATCTGATATATACTGTACTTAAGTATCAAAAGTAATTTTGTCATATTAAATGCACTGAAGTATTGAAAGTAAAAGTACAGTTAAATGCTGTTAATTAAAAAGCAAGCAGTCAGAACTTTGAGGATTACAAAGTCTATTTCTTTGTAATATACACCACCTGAAGATTGGAAGCTACATGATATTTGAAAAAAACAAGATTTTTTTGTAACTTAACTGGATTTCGTGCTTAAAATTGTTTTTCTTTTCCTCCCATTCCTCCATAAGTCCTTCCACCTCCTCCGTCCTTGCTCAGTTCCTTCTCTGTTTTGTAGTAGGTTACTAAAATGCGAAGGGGAAATGTAGTTAAGTAAAAGTGAGTTGAAAACAGATATTACAAAAAAATACTTCAGTACATTAAATAAGTAGTATTTCATTACTCCACTGCCCAAAAAATATCTTTGGCATTTCCTTGCAGCTACTTCTTGTCACCAATCAGCCTACATATACAAATTACAACACAAATCTGATATCAGAGAAGCCTTTGACTTAGTATGTGTGTATAGACAAAGACATACCAAAAATGTACAGTTTCCGTCGCACATCATTCAGATCCTCATATCATCACATCACCAGACAAGAGTCAGACAAAGTGTGTGTGGCATCACCAAGTTGCAAAGGACACTGATGCTTGTCAGGTCAACATTCAAATTAAACATTCATAGAGCTTTATAAGACAGAACCCAGAAAGGTGCAAGCTTTTTTTTGTTGCTCCAATCAGACAGACCTGTGCTGTTACACTGTTTTGACCCTAGAGTGATGCCATACTCAGCGTGAGTCTCACAAGGTGTGTGATCTCACCGTGCTGATGTTGTGTTGTCATGATTTTCCAACATCTCCTGGCAGCTGACTCCTAGCATTAATGTGAATAAATGTAAAGTTGAACATTCAGTATAATTTTAGTCTGTGAAACAACACGAGGCAACCACTGAATCACCCGTCCTTAACCGCTATTTTTCTGCAGAGTAAACTCGCAGATCGGTACCCTAAAGTCTGCATTAAAAAATGGACAGACAGGGGGCATTTTGGGGTCTGGAAACGTTAGTTAGTAGTTAAGGCAACAGTTTGTTTAGATATGTCTGCAGCTTGTCAAATAGAGCAACACTGACAGTGAGCGAATGTCAGCTGAACACAATGTTCCCTATAACTTCTCACTGCCTTCAATAAAAGCTCACCTCTAATTCATCTGATTAGACAATGGGAAAAAACGCCGATGCCGTCATTCAAAGTTAAAGTATTTTTTTTTAATTCAAGGCCTACAGCCCACTCTTGCAAAAACATAAGGCACATAGAGTATAAAAACATGGGCTCAACAACACAAAAGCCCTGAAGAAAATGCTTCACTCGAAACCACTGAAAAAAGCTGCTAAAATGCTCTCTGTCTGATCAGGTCTTACACCTCTTCTTAACTGAAACATCAGATTGTTTCAGTTTTTTTCCCAATAAAGATGTCATAACCTGCTCCGTGCATCAGCGAACATGCTAAGCGATGTGCCAGCTGCTTGTAAAACTGCTCTGTTTTTGTGAACTTTGGCGAACTTCCAACCTATTTCCAGAACAACACCAAGCTGTTCCTCAAGCGTGATCAGCGTTTGATAGGCTCCCTACATGTTGTGTCACTCATAGTACATCTGGACCATTTTCTGTGCTCCGTTCACCACAGTTTTCTAGTTCGCTGTATGTTAGGAAGAGGTGTCATGAGACACAGAATCAAAAATTCCTCTATGATCAAAAATGCTTTCACGGTGGTCAAAAACACACTTTTGAGTACCTTTAAAGGTCCAGTAGATTTTGGTGCATCTATTGGCAGAAATGGAATAAAATATTCATAGCTGTGTTTCCATTAATGTATAGAATCATTGTTTAAGTTACCTTAGAATAAGCTGTTTAAACTACAGACTGTATATAAAGATGGACGATGTGTCTCCACTTACCTCCACTGTTCAGAAGTGAAGCTGAAATATACCGGGTACAGCTGCTGCAATCTTACTCTGATGACCTCATTAGGAGCCAGATTCTGCGCAGTAGTGATCTCCACAGTATCAAGATTCCAACACATATACCCGTCCGACCAATTGTGAGCAGCGCCACTGAATGCAAGCACCCCGATTGGCTAACACAGTTGTCAATCATGATGTAAAATCCCCATTTTATGGCATTAAATGACTAATTAAAATCAAACTTAACAGAAAAACGATCACTTGAACATACAGCAGCATGATAAGAACTACTTTAAATGACATTTTTTAATTTATCTGAAGTGTAATTGAGTTTTTAGTCTGGCCCATTGCCCATTCACTAACATGGAGGGGGCAGGGCTTAAGACCTATACTGCAGCCAGACACCAGGGGGCGATCCAGATGTTTTGGCTTCACTGTTGGGGAGCTATCAGCCCTGTGATGTTATACCTACATACAAAGCAGGTCCTCTCCCACAGAGTCCGCCATGTTTTTCCATCATAGCCCAGAAGGGACAAATCAAACTCTAGATGGGGCCATTCATGTTTTGTCCTACATGCTTTGAAATTGGGAGAAGTGTTAGTTCTGCAACCTCACTGCTCGATGCCAAATCCTACACACTGGATTTTTAAGGTTTTAAGAAATAATTTGGTTAAATAATCTTAGCATTGGGGTAAATTAATAATTTACAGCTTACTACAATTGTGTAAGTGGTTCCTGAGTAGCAGGTGGCACCATAGACGGTAGCCTCAGCCACCAATGTGTGAATGTGTGTGTGAATGGATGAGTGTGACATGTAGTGTGAAAGTGGTCCAAAAAAAGACTAGAAAAGTGCTGTACAAGCACAGTCCATTTACTATTTACATATAGTGACATAAACATGCATATGTCTCAAAAAATACCATTTTGCATCACAGTGGAGTGCTGAGGTTGTTGGTATGTCGGCTGGGTGACAAGATTTGTATTCAGAAGGGTTCAAAAAATTGAAGGACATTGGTTGTAACTCAAAACCTTGCAGCTGTATGCAGCACGTCACATCTCATGCCGTCTGGGGACAGCATTCGAAAAAAAAATGAAGTCGATTGTCCTTTCCACCCCCTGTAAACCCTCCTGTGTGTTTGTATCACAGCGGCCTCTCTGTGCTTGAGCGTTCATGCTCCATTGCTCTGGTCTGAATGCTCGGCTTGCCTTGGGGTGTCTGGGTCCTGCAGCACAGGACAGTAAATCCTCTTGAGTCCTGATGGCTATTGATTAGGTATTCACATCGTGCCTCCTGCCCAGGAGAAAACAGCTCTGGCCTCCGCACTCTCTCCCTCATCATCCCCCTCTCCCTATTCATGGTTGCACTTATACCAGCGGGGCCCTCACACAGATATGACAGCCTACAGTATATTATGCAGGATACAGACACAGCTTCTCGCCTTTTTTCCCCAGCATCCCTTCAGCTCAACAAATATCTCGCCTCCGCCTTTGTTTATCTGGCAGTATGACTCTCCTCCCTTCTCCCTCTGACACCGCGTCTCTTCACTTCCTCTCGTCTGTCATTTCCTCATTGTCACCCTGCCTCATTTCATCCCTCTATCCTTCTCTAACCTGTCACTCTCGTCCGGTCTCTCTGGGACGTAACAAGTGCTGTGGCTGTAATTACCACCTGCGGAGGGAGTGTGGAAGCATTCGCCGGTTGCGTGTCAGCCCTGATCATGATAATGTATGCATGCAGATGAGCCTGCAAATACAAACCAAGCGTTTCCCCCTGGTGGAGGGCCTATACTTAGCTGACCAGGCGTTCACCTCAACCACTCCGTGACACCGGTTGTGTTGAGTGAGCAGCGCCGCTGTAAAAAAAAACAACAGAAAGGCAACTCTCAGCGGAGTCAGAGAGTAGGTGTTGTAACAAACGAAACAGCACGACTTCAAACACAGACAACAAAGAATGAGCTAGACGTGATTAGTGCATTTCTCCCTAATGAAAAAAACTCATTGACTTTGTGCTTATTCTGCCCACTTTCACACTAACGCAGCGTTAGAGCGTGGCAGTAAGGGTAATTTAGGGGCGGAAACACTGCAGTTTAGCTATTTATAGCTGGGATGTGAGTACACAGTGCACAAGCGCACCTTACAATCAAAACTTGAATACATCATTTTTATTTGCTCAGTATATCTCCACACTGCAGTATTACTGTGTATTTACAACCCCTCCCCCATGTCATATTTCAATACACAGCTTTTACCTAAATATATGAGTGTAATATAGTTTCTAGGCGGAACTTAATTTTTTTTTTTACTGCATTGACTCAATCTCAGCAGTGTTTTGTGTTTCTGTGCAAGCTGGAGGACCGCATGTGTGCGTGTCTGTGTGTGTGTGTGTGTGTGTGTGTGTGTGTGAGGAGTAAAGGTGTGCATTCGTGATTTCATGTGGGTGAGTATGAGCATGTTTGTGTGTGACAGAGAAAGGATAGAGCAAAGTTGTTTATTTATGATTTTCAGTGTGAAAGTGGGGTTGAGTGCGTTTGGGTGTCAATGTGTGAATATGTGTATTTGCATGTGTGTGTGAGAGAGACATGCTTTCCAGATTTTGTTTATGGGATGTCAGTGTGTGTGTGACACAAAAGGGGATTACTGTATGTGTGTGTGGGTGAGTTTTCTGTGAGAGAGGGGAAAAGGAGGTATGCATCTTATTTTTTTTAACGTGGGTGTGTGTTTACTTGAGAGACGTGAAGATATGTGTTTTTAGGATTTGGTAGTCGTGTGTGTGTGTGTGTGTGTGTGTGTGTGTGTGTGTGTGTGTGTGTGCGTGTGTATATAGCAGAGGATCCATAAACTGCCAGGCCCTGAGCTGGAGGGCTGCCCAGGAGCCTCTGCTAACCCTCTCTTAGGTGATTTAGGAAGCTATCGATTTCATAGTCCTGCTTTGTTTTTCCGCTTTCTCATAAATAGCAGATCAAACTTGCTATCGCCTCTGTTTGTTTTGTTCTCTTTCTACTGCGGGCTATTTACTCTGACATTTCCACCACTATCCTTGTTACATGGTGCAGGAAAATCATTTCATTTCTCGGCGCCTCTGCAGACTATGAGAGGCAATACCGATGGTGGTGATGATGATGGAGAGCCCGAGGACACAATGAAAAGCAGAGGATGAAAGGCTGCTGATGAGCACCGAACGATGATCATGATGAAGTTAAAAGAGATGGGAACAATGAAGCTAACAGTGTTAATGGAGGAGGATTAAAAACCTTGTTCCGTTACATATTAAAGGGTCAGTTCACCCAAAATTAACTAAAAATTGAGAAAAAATTGAGAAAACAAACACATTTTCTCAATTTTTATTTTTCTTATTCTAACATATCCTTATCTGAGATTTCTGCCTCCACCTCAATACAATAGACATGAGGTGCATTGAAAAACAGCTGCGTGATGTGTTTAGGAAACAGTGTCACTGTGTCACTCAATCTAATAGGCTGACATTTTGAAACCTGGATAAATAAAACCAAAATGCTTCTTGGTCACAAAACATAAATGTCTGTATATGGGTGAACTTAGTCTTTAATATGATATTTCAAAGGTTACTTTTATTGTCCTCTGCTTATCTTGTTAGCATTTAGATTACAATAGACAATTGCCACAATTGTAGCATTTGTCACTATGGTAACACTTTATTTAAAGGGGTGTGCTGACATGATGCTGTCATAACCATGACATATAATCTGTCATAGACATGAAGGAGTCTTTATGAATGTTTATGACAGTTCTCATTAACTCATTCGCTCAGTTAAGTAATTTTTAATGCAAAGTTGACAACAGTGACAGAAACAGACAACAGATGACAACAGTCACTAAGCTTTACAGTTTATGCTATAGCCTCACAGTCCAATCATATATTCATCACATATTAACAATAATCAGTGCTTGCAAATCTAAGCAGTTTCAAATAAAATACATGCTCCAAATGAGCTGCTGGTTGTGCCCATGCTTTGGTGCTCATTACAGACCAGAACTAGCTTGAAAACTATGCTACTGATAAAAAAGATAAATGCAGACTGTGTGGATTTTAGCTCCACACACATTAAATTATAAAAAAAAAAGAAATACCACTAGATCCACTCTAATATGTACTTAATTTGTGCTAAACTTGTTTTCCAGCCACTATTCCCCTCTGAGTGAATGCATCTTTGACATACAACATCAAGGGTGTTTACTGTTGTACTGGACACATGTCGACATGGTGATGTCAAAATGTCATCTACATAGCAAAAAAAACAACATGCATGTTATAACCGTGATGCAGTACGGCTCTCCCCTTCTCTGACCACAAGATCGAATTTGATGGTAATGTCATGTAAAGGCCGATTGTATTGGTTCGATCCCCAGCTTCTCCAGTCAACATGTGAAATTATCCTTGGGCCAGATACTGAACCCAAATTGCCCCCGATGGCTGTTTCATTGGTGTGTGAGTAGCAGGTGGCGCCTTGTATGGTAGCCTCGGCCAGCAGCGTGAAGGTTTGTGTGAAAGGGTGAATGTGACATATTGTGTAAATGCGCTTTCAGTGGTCAAAAGACTGGAGAGGTACCATACAAGTGCAACTCCATTTACCATTAGCTAACTGTTTCAACCATGTTTCACAAACACCGCCTCATTCGTCAGCTGTTTGGCAACCAGCTAAAAGTCACGTCCAATCAAATCCTTGTATGTGTGCAGCCATTTCAACTTGACACTTCTCACCTCTCCTAAGTAACTGGGTTCAGCTGTATTAACTCTGCCCTGGTATATATAGCCACGTTGAATCTGTGTACTACTGGGGTGCCCACTAGCTTATCTGGTAGAGCGGGCGCCCTATGTGCAAAGGCTATGTCCTTGCCGCAGCGGCCACAGATTCGATTTCAAATCAAGCCCTCTCTCCCCCTTTTATGCTGAAGCTGTCCTGTCAAAAGAATCTGTATCTCCAAGCCCTCTGAGTATTTTGTCTGGCTTTGTTTCCATTTGCTACCTTTTCACATTTTCATTACAACATTGTCATTGGATTTTGGCCCTAGCACTTCACTTAAAAAGCAGAATCCCATTATTGATGCACATCCTCCTTTTCCAATACACTTCTCACTATTACTCTGCCGATATGGCAGCATACAGAGGTCTCTCCAACACCACCCACACCTCAAATTTATGATAATGACAATAATGGTAATGATCATTATAAGATTGATGAAGATAATGATACACTGTCTGTAATAATGATGTCAAATAAGTTTAGGAAGACCGATAAGGAAGGTGTTAAGGTTTTTTTAATAAGACCAGGGTTATTTTGAGGAGTCAAATGTTTGCCTGGCTCATACAGTATGGGTTTATTCCTCACCTTGGTATTTTGGGGATTTGACACAAGCGTGACTGCAGTGATGAGAGAGGAGGCAGTGTGTTTTCTTCTGTGTATTTCTAACGCTTTCAGTCAGTGATAATATCAGATATCTGTATCAGACAAAGTAATGTCTGGGACTGGTATATCCTGCCATGGCTTAAGTGTTGGCCTTTTTCTGGCCACATGACATACTGTATAGTTCAGCTTTACACAGTTCCTAAACCCTATTAGATTGTTACATCCGAGTAAGAGAAACAGTAAATATCTCTGCCCGTTTGGCTATGGAATAATCTCCTGTCTGATTTTTGTGCTTTGCTCTCTCTCTCTCTCTCGTGGCTTGATCACTGTTGGCAATCGCTCCCTCTGTCAGATCAAGGAAACCTATGTGAATTTGGATGTTGCTTAGTCATTAAAAAAAAACTGAAGTCTGAGGTCGTTTTAGCTTTAGGCGAAAAATTATCACTTTTGTCTGACTGCTACAACAACATTGTCAAATTGCTGTAATTAAGACCCAGCCAGCATTACATAGAACCTGCTAGCTTATGTTATGAATCAACAAACTTGCATTTAATGACTTCTTGCAGTGTAATCAGATTAAACACGATTATAAGTAGATCACTTAATAAAAAACAACATATGAAAGAGTGTAGTTCTCCACAAGGAACTGTGATATGTTTGCAGCAGAGCTCATCTTTATAGATGTAGCTTAAGGATATCATGGAGATTATTTTATTATTTTATTATTTTGAATGGAAAATGACTTAATGGAGTTTGTGTATTTTGTTTTCTGTTTTTTCCAAAGTTGAAGTTTATTGTTGAGATGTGGACATGCTGACTCACAGGACAGACACTGTTTGTATACGCCTGCGATTAGCCGCCCATTTCAGACAGAATTCTTCCCTTCTGTTATCCTCTGACATTATTTTGCAGGGGTACTGTCACTGTATCCTGGGCTAAGCGCCACCTAAGATAACTGTGACTGGTTTAAAGAAATACAGACAACGCATAGAGAGGTATTATGGGTTCAGCCAGACCTTTTTCCAGTGCTGACACACTGCTAAAAAAAAGTATAGAGATTAGTCTGGCAACGCGATACAAAGCAACGGATAAGTTGTGTATGAAAAGTTTTTAGGTGTTCATTTAAACTGAATTACTGTAAGAAGTCAAAATTTTATATACCTTTTTGTCAACTGCATTTTGACAATATCATCAACACATGCTGGTTTTGTACCAGATCTCTTGTTGAAGCATTTAAAAAGTAGCATGTAATCGCCAAACCAACTTGTAAATCTGGATTTTTCTGAACTCTCTGTTTGTTGTTATCAACAATGTTATCAATAGCCATAGATCAAAATAATGTACCCTCATATAACAGTTTGTATGAAATCCTATGATAATACACTCAGTGGTTCGTATTATAACGTCTCTCAATAAGTTGTTGCAGCTTGATTTTTACCCTGAACACGGGTTACTGTACGCCACAACCAATGCCAGCACAATAAACAGCCTACCTCTAAGAATCTGTACCTGCCCCTAACTTAGCCTCCCGCATCCAAGACTAACTTTCCCTGTCTTCCTGCAAGGACAACAATAACATCCCCTCCTTAGCTCCCAGACAAGTACAGGTGTGCTTTCTCTCATGGCTCACTGTCATAGGCAGCTGACATGACAGAGGCTTCACAGTGTCTAAACTGACAACTCATGCTTACTTCACTGACCTCTGGAAATCTCAGTGTTTTATCTAATAGTAATATTTTCTGAGCTACTGTCTCTGGAATTTGACAGTCTTAACAGTGAAACAGTAACAAAATAGTTATTAACACAGTATGATTCTGTACGAATTAGCACTCCAGAAATGACATTATATCATGAACCTAAAGTAAGTACTTAGAGTGAGGTTACGTTGGTTGAGTTTAGGCAAGTAAAATTACTGTGGTAAAGTTTAGGGAAAGAGAGTTCACAGATCTCCGAACACCAGCTTTCTAGGGAAAGTCCTGCTTTTTGTGACCCGTCCACCACCCGAACCTGCCTCCATACAGGAACACTTCCGTCTTTACTCCATCAGCAGATTGGTCACAGCCTTCCTAACTGTGTGGGTTGTATTAATTACTGGCTCTTGATTATGTGGGATAAGTACAAAATTTGGTACATCACTTTACCGAGGAAAACATATGAAGAGTGCAGGAGAACAGCTTGACCAAAATGCCTCTGCATGCAGTTTAATAGACCTATAATCAATCAGAGCAACCAAACATGATGTAGCGCTGACTTAGCAATGGACAAAAATGTAAACACACTACGCCGTGCATTGATTAACTGTGATGGTGTAGCATTAATATGTCTGTGATTGTCATTTTTTCTATCAGAATTTTAAAATCGTACTTGAGCAGAAAGTTCCATATCAGCTGTAGCTATCTTGGTTGTTCCTGAAAATGCCTCAACAGCTCTCGTCTTTACCAAGCTAGGTTTATGCTCACCATCGTGTCCCCAGCAAGAGGGTGCATGAGCCAAAAATTATGCCAGTTCAAAACTTACAGTTAAATAAAATTTGGCCATTAAATATGAATATCTGACCATTTGTTATTTTTTTTCATATAACGTTTTTAAGTTTAAACAGGGCTCAGCAAGACGTTAAATGTGACAGCGGCATTCATGTAATATAGTAAACAAACTAATAGTGTTAAATATGGATAGAAAACATTTTTTGCTGACACTGGATATCAAAGAAATGCCAGAGACTGTCGTATTAACTTGCTGTGAGCTGTAAATTCACCACTTCTAAGCAGAAGAGAGCAGATAATGTTATGTCAGGGCCTTATGGTGCAGAGTCTTTCCTCATCTGTGACTGATAATTCAAATCAGAGGGCAGCCCTAGACCCCATATTAAACAAACATTGGCCCGACCTTGGCCTTATCTTCTGTAAAACTGGTCAAAGCAAAGGGGAATCAGACAGATCTGCTTGAGCAAATTAAGCATGAGCTCACAGATTCATCTAGTTCTCAGGACACTTTAAAAGTGAAATCCTTTTAATGCAGTAGAGTTACTATCAAGGTTTACAAGTGACATGCCACCACATTAATTGCGGCTTGTTTTTTTAGTCCTATAACCGGGATTAGTCTATAAAACCACGTCACTTGGGATTTTCTCTCAGCATTTTCTTGTGTAAGTATCTTCTAAAAGGACCCAAAACAACATTACATAATTAATTGGACAATTCGGCTCACAATATTGTGATACTTGACAGTGTCATTATTACGCATCCATACTTTTCTGTATGATAATGATGACGAAGTGTTGCTGATGAACAGGAGGGTGTTAGTGAGCAGATGATGTAATGGGGACTATGATGATGATTATGAAAATGACATAATGACTGAAACAATGAGAAGGAAAAATACCATCACTAATAATGTCTGAATCAGAGAGAACAGAAAAACTAGTGTCAGGCTCAAACTAATAGAGGCCATTTTGTGTCTAAATAATCCTTGCTAGACAGCAGCAGCTCATTTCCATGTCAGAGCAACAGCATTTCAAGACGGCTCCCTCGCCATGAAACACACAATATGGAAAGCTGAAAAGCAACCATAGCAACCATTTATCTCAGCATAATATTACTGATGGCTTAAGAGTCCAAATTAGTTACAAAGCTTTGATTCAGACTTGCATTTAGCTAATTTCCAAGTGAATTATCTTCCCAATTTATCCAACAAATAGCATTCCAATTTCTCTCTCCTTTTAGGGGATTCATTTGGGGTTTTGAAACAGGCCCTTTTCGTTGCGGATATGCATCTCCAAGAACACAGATGCTGCGTTGTTTGCCTCACCGAGAGCCCCAAACCCCCCACAGATGTGCTCATTTCCCTAGGCGGGTGGAAATGACATGCCTCTGTGCAGAATTTGGACATATCCCCCACTAATGATATAGAAATACCCCACTAAGCAATTCTGCAGGGGACAGATCCTGTCTCATTTGGCTAGAACTTTGTTTATATGTGTATATGGCTGTATGACTCAAACTGTGCTCGTGTGTCACTTTCAAGTTCCAGCGGTAATTAGGTTGGGATCAGAGCAAAAACACCCCGATGTTGTGGGATCCATTGAATAATGTCTCAAGTGCGCTAATGAATGAGCACACATGCTCTTAAAAAAGCACAGAAGTGAGTCAAATTGAAAGGATAACCGTGTCTAATGCATCTCGTCTGCCATTGATTGAGGTTTCTCCGTTTGTCTGTTGTAATTATTTTGTTGGAGCACCACAGAGCCGCTGACCACAACCTTGCCCTGGGACACGCCGCCAGCAGAATAATAATAAAGCACGGGAAGAAAATTGAGGCCAGCCTCTCCAGTCTCAGGTCTTTCATTCGACATGAGTCAGACGGCAGAATGTGTTTGTATCACTTTGTGAAACCTAAATTAAATGTAAGTAGATGAGAGCAAGCCCCCGGTACTCTGAGGACTTTGTTTCAGTGCGAGTGAAGGAAGGAGCAGAATTTAATATGGCTGAAACCAGCATTTGTGTTGGCTGTGTTGATTGTCTGTATGAGAGGGGTTTAGAAGAAGCTAGGCCAAACTGAACCACTGGAGTGAGCTTTGGGGATAAGATGAAGGATTAAGGGAAAAAAGGAGAACGGGGGAATGGGAAAGAAGTTTTCGGAAGAGAGCGAGAGAGAGCGTCTGTAGAGAGGGGAGGTGAGCGAGAAATGAAGATGAAGTGAGGCAGAGAGAAAAAGGGAAACCGTCTAGAACGTGTTGAGACAGAGGATGAATGTTTGAGGCTATAGCTTTTAAAAACTCCAATAAAGCCAACTGGCTCCTGGCCGCATTTGAAAATGGAAAAAGAAGGCTCTGAGTGTCGAGTCCAGGGGCCAGTGGAGCGAGGCGGGGCCCGGCGAGGCCAAGCAGTGGGGCAGCCTTCCTTTGTGAGCAAGAACTCATTTACAATGGTTAAGGCAGCGTGAGCCACACTTAGCCGGGCCAACACTGAGCTGCAGCTTTCATCTGCGGTCTTCATCAAGACTCCAATTCATTATGTGCTTGTAATGAAACACTTTCTATTAACAATTCACAATTACTCACCATCCTCCCGCAATATGCCCTCCCCTCCTTTTTTACCTCTATCTATCACTTGGTGTTTTTCATCTTCTTTATCTTCTTTTTTCTTGTTCTTCTTCTTCATCTTATTATTATTATTATTATTATTATTATTATTATTATTATTATTATTATTATTATTATTATTATTATTATTATTATTATCATCATTCATAATAATTTTAATTAACACTTGCTACAGTTGCCAGAGACGATATTATTGTTGTTTGTTGTTTGTTTAACAGATTTGTGTGTCATATGTATGACTGTCGTGTCTCTCTTACACATTGAATCAAAAAATGAAAAATAAAATTCCGTAAAAATGCATATATTTTATTCCCACAGTATGAATATAGGCATGATTTCTGGTGCCTTTCCCTTTCACCAGTTTGATGCATGGCTTATGGAAAGCACAGAGCTTTGCCTTATAGCAGCATGGGGTGAGGTTGTAGAGGAAAGGAGCCTGCTGGGCAATGATATGAGTAAGAAGATGCTCTGCTCGCAGTAAACACCAATCCTATCTGTCCGGGCTGCAATAATGACTGAAGAATCCTGCTGTGGCCTCCTTGCTCACTCCTCTCCACCTTCAATATTAACATCTTTTCTCAAAGTCAGGCAGAGGCAGGAAATGCATCTGGTTGTGAGTTTTTGTTGGTCAGCCTGCAAGATAAAGAGTTCCCTTATAGTCAGGGCTTTCCAATCTTTTTGGCATGTGACCCTTTAAAGAAGAAGTACAGTATTTTATTGAGAAGTGCACGTATTGGCTTTTTCTTTGAGAGTTAAATTAGCTTAGCTTATTCTAGCATACACAGTCTGGATGAACTGAACAGTGAAAAAGGCTCATTCACGTGAAGGACAAACATACAGGAACAGCAGAGTAAGTCAAAATATTGTTTAAATGTTGTTGTCTAATATGCTGGGTTTATATTTTAACCTTTGCTAGCAAAACTAAAGTACCCTACCTTTCCATTTGTTTAAAGCTCAAACTGTCTGAAATGGTATAAGATACTCACCTTAATTTATTTAACATAAATAACATATCACTTATCTCAACCCTCTTTGGTTGCTAACTTGTTAAGCTAGATAACATAAATTTGCATCTTACGTTGGCGCAAACAAGAAGGTTTTTGTTGATCCTCAATGGATTCTGCAGTGAGTTCTTCCACACAGTTAAATCCATATCTGATATCTCTCCTCCAGCATTTTTGGCTTTGGAAAAACGAAAAATACTGCAGCTCCCTTCAAAATTTGAAAACATCTGCTTAATTTGTTGATATTCTCACAGCAAAATAAAAAAGATAATAGAGAGGGAATTATGATATAAATAGTGAAAAGGCTTAAAAAGATCTTTTTCAAGTGAAAGATGTTTGTTTCAAAGGTTTCATAAATGTGAATTACTGAATTTGTGCTCATTTAAAAGTAGTGTAATGAAGGGCATAATCACTTTAAAACAGTTCTTTTATTTTTTATTGTGTAAATTTCTGTTTCCCTGGTGGAAAGAATAAAAAAATCTTATTTATTCATTTATGGCATTATCCTTTATTCTGAAAGCTTGACAGATTGTCAGGTCCTCTCTTTAACTGCCAGCGACTTGACAGTGGCTAAGCAAAGGGTCAGTTAACATGCTCTATGTTGTTTGTGTAACCCCTACACAACACAGTGTCAAAATGACAATTTGTAGTTTCAGGAAAGTAACATGCTGGAAATACTTTTTGACAAATGACACAAAAGTGCAATGACTGTGCACAGCATCCCAAAGTCATTCAGTCATCACAGTGACATTCCCAGGCCTGGTACAACCGTGCCTGTAAAGGGACCAAGATCAAATCAAAGCTGGCAACTCACTATATAGCCTGAGATGGTGCACAGAAGTACTGGGCAGATCGATAAACTGTTTTTGTCAAGAAAAAGCTGACATTTAAAGCTGGATTTATTGTAAATGGAAAAGCACCCAAGACAAAAGTTTTGATTTATACCTCGGTGTCGGATTTCACCACAGCAGCACTAGATGGATATATCTTGTGTAGTCAGGCTGTATCATCATAGTTTAATTATATTCCCCACAGTATGTGTCTACTGCTTTCATTTACTTTGTAATACTGAGCGATGGTGGGCTCCAACGTACTTATATAACTGAAGTTAAATAGAGTAAGTTCTGAATAAGAGACTGTGCAGTCATTGCAGAGGTTTACATTCTGTCATTTGTTGTCTTGGTATGTGGTTATCACATTGAGCAGGAGCTTGCAGTGGAAATAGCATTTCGAAAAGTTCCTTACTTAAAAGAATAAGACTTGTGAGTCTTACACACCTCCCTCAGTGTTGTCTTTGCTTTGAACAATTGATTGTTGATTGTACAGAGTTGTTGTTCAAAGACAAAAGTAGCCAATCACAGCTCTTGCAGTCTCCACGTGGTATCTCAGTAGAGTGGACGTCAGCTACGCTGTAGCCCACAGCTGTGACCACTTAACGGGAAACCATCACTCTGGGAAATCTGTTAACTCGAGGAAAGAGAGCAGAATGGTTGAACTCTTGAACTATGAGCCAATGTCACTACTGGGTCAGCCTTATACATTTTCCTTTTCTGTTTTATTTTTCAGAGGCTTGAAAAGAAGTGGTGGGACCAAGTTACTGTTTTGCAAGTTACAAGTAAGTCTCAAGTCTTTTCACTCGATTCCCAAATCAGGATTGGCAAGTGTTTGTTAAAACCAAGCGTCAAACTTGAGTCTGAAAAATGAGGCCAACATGGAAGTGCCAAAAACTGCAATTCATTGAATGGCCACTTGAGGTTGGCTTCAAAAGCGAGAAAATCTCCATAGACGCCTTGTACAAATAATGGTTTTGGTCGCTATAACTAATTTCCTCCTTCATGACAACTGTAAAGTGGGGTTAATTTTCTTATTATTAAGTCACCAGTTTGCATTTTTTTGAAGGCCTAAAGTTGCACATATTTAAGTGCGGGCCGCTTTAGTGACAGGATGTCTGCCGAAAGTGTCCTTGGCTTCCAGTCTGATCCGTTCCTTACTTCTCCACAGCGCTAACATCCAAATATGGTCACTTCTGGCTCCAAAAAAACATGATGGCAATGACTGTGGCTTCAGAGTGGTCGTCCACAAACCAATGGATGACGTCGCGGTAGCAATGTCCATTATTTATACAGTCTATGGTTAACACAGGTTTCTTAAAAAGTTATCTAGCTGTTAAGCTAACATTAGCTATAAAAAGCTTGTTAACTATGCTAATATGAGCCTTGACTTACTACAGTATTCTTTGGGTAACTTTAAATGTAGACTAAAGTTTGAAGTTGTGTCTTAGTCTGAAATTCAACCATATTGTTTTGCACACTACAACTTATGCATACTCTGATGTTCTACTACTAGCATAATCTTTGTGGTTGGGGACAGGTATCAAGTATTGTAAAGTCAAAGGTCTCAAGTTCAGTTGGATCTAGGGTTGGGTGCCAATAAGCCACCGGCTAACAGCACAACCGGAGACACAGAGACAGTTATCAGTCTCAACTCAAAAGTTATTTTGCTGTAATTACTACTGTTTTTGTTATTTAGTGTTAAATTATTGTAGTATGGCTAAGTTTTTATCAGGTGAATTAGTTAAAAGTGTTTTGTATTTATCCATTTTCAGTATACTTTAAACTGTTTAGGGTTATGCCAAATACACCTAAGAAAATTTTCAATTTTAAGTTTAAATTTGCAATTAAAAAGCCATTTTTAAAATGTAACTGATCGTCATTTAGTGCTTTATTTTTTAAAAGACAGATAGTTCAGGCACCATTCACACACAGGTACCATAATAAAAGTATCATTTAGGCGCCAGTTTTAGAAAAATCCCAAACGATAGTTGAGTCCATACTTCTGTTGAAATCCAGTTCTAGATTAGAAAAAAGCATGAAAATAAAGATTCATCTAAGTTTGTGTGGCATAAGCACTTCTCTGCTTCCCTCTCCTATTAATCATCTTGCTTCCTCTCAGTTTTATCTTGCGATTCCTTGGGGGGTTTTGACCACCTGGCTGGGAAATGCTGCTTAACACCACTAAGTGTCAGGTATCTTAAACTGTTTTAATGAGAAACCACTCCCTTAGGGGGGAAATTGTTTATTTTTGGGTCATGAACACAACATTATCCAGGCCGAAAGCAACTCCTGAGGGTATAATCAATGTTTGATTATATTTAGAAAATGTGTATTCTATCTATCCTACTTTTCTGATACCTGAGAAATGTTGAAAAGTTAGCAAGTGAGAACAGAAGTGAGGTATTTCTCTGCCAGAGTCTTTCGAATAAATTTTCCACGTTCTTGTCTTCTTGGCAACAGGGCCCCCTCACTGTGATCTGCAAATATAGAGCAGGGCAGACTTCATCGCAGGAACTGCCATCACTGTTGCTGAGCAGTGCAGGCAGAGTGAGAAGGTGCTGTTTGTACGACTGTGAACAACCACGGAGAGGGCGTGAGTCAGTGGATTTGGCTGGAATTAAGAGCCCGTGCCCGTTGAGAGATGGGGCTCACCACGCCGTTACCCATAAATCCCAAATGTGCTCATTATTAAGTGAATTCATCTTGTCAGAGGCCAGGATGTGGCTCAATTTGGGCTCTGGATAGCCTTCCAGCTTTATTGAGTGGTCTCTCTCTCCTCTGTCAGAGGGAGGAGACGCCCTTGCCAAAACGAGGCTGGCGCGATGACGGCCGCCATCGACATCTTTACAGCTTCATCCTCCACTGACTTTGCATACGCTTACACCACATACTCTCACATTGTGCTGAGTCACGGTGATATGGCCCCGGGGATTTGTTTTGTTTTGGGGGGGTGGAGGATGCATAGATGTGTGTGTTTGTCCATTTATCATGTGAAGTTATGGGTTCTTGTTTTTGGCTCTGAATGAAATAACAGTGAAATGAAAGTTGGTCAACTTTCTTTGATAAATTTAATATCATCCTGCTGTTTGCTTCCTCTGCTGATGCACCAAAATCAAAGTCCAGACCCATTATCATACCCATTCTCTATCTTTGTGTTTCTGTGGGGGGGGCTTGTCATTATTCGACTTTGCGTCCTCTTTAACATAGCTATCAATGGGAGAGATGCACTGTCTTCAGTCCTGCTGGTTAGCAGACTGAAGCCAGCATGGCCACCGTTGCATCCATGCTTGTCACTCTGGGTGTGTTATCATTAACGGAAGGCAGATAGAGGGGAGGAAAGAAACACAAAGCCAATCGGCTGTCAATTTGGCATCTGTGTCTCTGTCTCTCTCTCTGTGTCTAAAGCTGTTAGGCGTGTTTGTCTTTAGTGTCGCGGAGTTCAGAGTGTTTTTAGGTTGCTGAATGGTCTGTGTGATAAGCTGGGGAAGGATTTATTCATGAGTGGGTTTATTCTTAGGTCTGTGTACTCTGCCAGAAGAAAATCAAATGCAGTTTAGTTAATTTTCTGTTCGCTCGGGCTCAGCTGGCCATCGGGCTTACTCACTGAAATAAGGTGTTTGGTACAATGAATGCTGCAGATTTAAAGGAATGGTTTCTGCTTCTCTGGTCTGGAGTATATATTGGTTGTAAGATGTAAGACTGATGTGAGTAAAAAATGGGATTTTAATAGTTTTTCATACTGGTGGAGCAGATGGTGCCTTTAAATTTACTTCTGAAGTTTTCTTGTAGACAAACGTAGTTTTGTGTATTCAGTGTTTCTCAGAAGAATCACAGTGAATGCATATTTTTCACCATAACTCATTTGCAAAGCAGATTTTTTGAATATTACGCAAGCTGCGCTGTGTATATTCATGTTCGCATCAAGCAAGACGTCCTTTTTTGGCAACGTCAACCACTACTGATCAGTAAATTGTGTGAAACCAAAGGAGGCAAACATGGAACGCCTGTGTCGATTTTTGTTTTAACATTTTGTGGGATAAAAATACTGCATTAGATCTCTACCCACACTGGTTACTTTTCCAATAAAAACAATATAGTCCTTGTTGGTTCAATTTGAAATACGTTTACTGTGAGTCTTCAAAGAGCAGGCTGTTCCCTGGAGCAGACTGAACTGTCTCAATATTACATTCACTTTTATGCTGTACACATTCCTCTCCTGTTGTGGGCCTTGTTGGCACTGCCCTCCTGTAGTTTCAATATCTGATCTCTACTTCCTACTCCTGCCACCATTGTTTCTCATCCTCCCAACGTCATGACATCACTTGAGTGCACGCACACTTACTTGAGAACTGCATACACAATTATCTTTTAGCCCACATCTACAATAACCAAAAAAACATATATGGCTGATATGACAGGAACTTCAGAGGCTGAGGAACCATTTCAGCGACAAACCGTATCTGCATTTTGAACACTCAAGTGTCAGACTATATCCACACTAATGCATTTTCTTTTGAAAACCACATTTTCAAATGAATTCTCCACTCTGCAGTTTATTGCTTAGTGTAAAAAGATTCTACGTAGATGGTGAAAAGTGAGACCAAAGATTTTTCTTGTTTGAGCCGACAATGAGGTAGAATTGTTACTGGGAACAACACTTAAGTACAAGGTGGTCAAGGCAACAAAACATATTGGGAGTCACTGCAAGGCAAACATTTTGACAAATCAGAGCATATTCATTGCCAGATGAAGCCATAGCGATGGGAAAGGAGTACCCCCATGTAGGATGACATCACAAAATGTATGTAGGCATAGCTATAATGTTTTGGCTTGGCAAATTGTGGCTGATGAGACCCAGTCAGGAAGTGAACATGGGTATCTGCTTCTTGGTTTTTAAAAGTCTCCATTGCCATGCATCCAGACTTAAATACTACATTTTCAAAGGTCTGTTTAAGGGGTTTAAATATGCCTGAGTGGTGTGGACATTTTTTATTAACATAAAAATACTTACGTGTTTTAAAACGAAAATGTCTTTGTGTGGCTATATCCTAAATTTAGTTCCTCAGCCATATTCCCAGTGCCAATCCAAGTTCTTAGATCGAAAGATAGTACTTTTCAAAGGTCACTATTTAATCAATCACAAAACTTGCAGCTGCTACAACTTGTATAAAGTTTCTCTGACACAGCTAACAAATGCAAAGCAGACTTTCAGGACTCTCTCACACCTGTGGTTTAGTACATTTGGTTAAGACCAGACAAAAAAACAAACAAAAAAACAAACACATTGCTGCATCGCAGTTCTGTCCCAGCTCATGTTCACTCTGACTTTAACAAGTGAACATGAAGTTACAAAGTCTGACAGGTAACTCATTGATGGACAGTTGTGGTGATGTCATCTTGCAACATCAGCACATCAAGAATCCGCTTGATTAGGTTTAGGCAAAGGATTGTGGTATAGGTTCACTTGAATAGATTTCTGCCAGAAAGGACATTCTGGTAGAAAGCTCCAAACTTTTCCAATGTGTGACCCAGATGATGAAATGGGTGACTGACAGCAGGTCAGGGGATGTTATAAATAATGACTAACAGATAGAGATGGTACAAAAAGATGCCTCTTGTACAGCCATGTGCCAGGAGATTTTTACTTGGATTTTTTGTCACACACTTTTTAATGGACTCAGTGAACATAGAGAAACAAACGAAACAGACTGCAGTGTTAGCTGCTGTGGTGTGTGTGATTGGTCAGGGGAAATCCCTGCACTTACATGCTGATACACGTATGTTATTGTGGTTACCAAATTACACACTAATTTGCCATTATAAGTTCACTTCCTCAACAGTTTAAGACAAACTTATGTATAAGTAGTTCAGCTTTTGAAGTTTTGCTAAAATCACGTCTGCTGTTACAAAATCTAGTGTTGAGTCAGTTGCTTTCACACCAGAAACTGTGACAGATTTCACTTGGAGACAGACTGAGAGCGTACTGTAAGTGGTCTTGGTCCATTTATTCTGTCTGTGTCAGACTCCAACAGACAGCTTTCACACCAACTCAAATGATGTGTACCAATCGGGCAAATGTAGCTAAACCAAACCAAACAGGTTAATGTGAAAGCTAGTTCCATATTTAGTTTCTTGTTTTGGTTCCTTTGGCTCCACAGCTTCTGAACAATTTGTTTAAAAAGTGCTATTGGCATATATTTTAATTGTAGCTTTTTTTCAAAATGCAACATCTGTGTTGTCGAAGTGGTTAAGATGTTTTCTTTGTTTGCGGGTGTTTTGCCTGTTTTTGTGTTTTTGTATGTTGCAGTATGTTGAACTCTGCTAGTGGTTGAAACTGCTCTTTTTGTTTGGGTGTTTGCTTCTCTTCATATTTCCACAGAATGTGTCAAATACTGTAAAGAAGATTAAAAATCAAAGTCGCTCCCCTTAATTCTTCCACACCTTCTTTACTAAACACAGAGCTTTTTGAAGTTCCTTTAAAATGAACACACACTACTGCTCACTACTCTCTGTATGCTCTGGAGTTTTATCATACGGTCTACAACCTGCATAGGCATGCAGTAAAAGCTGATACCTGCCACACACACAGCACTCGCAATATAAACCATATCTCTCCAACCATTCAGTGCCGCTGCACCTCCCATTTACAGCAAGAGATCTCCCAGATAACCCACTATCTCACAAATTAGAATAGTCACTCAGCCAGCTCCTCTTCAGCACATTCTTTAACGGCTGCAGTTTTGTGACAGTCGCAACCACCAGGATTCAATTTAAATCTCCACTTGACATGCTGAGTATGAGATGGTGCTTTAGCACAATCTTTCTTGCCGAGGTGACAAGGCTTTCCCATCAAGACAAGTCTCGGTGCTGAGTACAGGACCTGATTTGAAAGTGCCCTTATGTACAGGGCTTGACCTTGTGTGCTTGTTTTACAATGGGTGGCATTTTCAAAGAGTGTAGCTATGATGAGTTTCATAGTTGCACCACTTTACTTCCTCATTAAGTCTAAATGTCAGGCATTGCTATGGAAGAGCTCGTCATTTAACCTAGCCTGTGACAGGAAACACAGGTATTGTCATCAAGCATGAAGAGGTACAGAAGGAGCAATTCGGGAGCAGATGTCAAAAAAGCTCTTGAAACCACATCAGAAAACTTGAACTCTCTGTTCTTGACTTTGTATTGTGGAGCAGTGTGCAACTGAGTGATTCACCATATTTACTCAGCAGTGCAAAAACAGCCATGTGACTCAGCAGCTTTTATGAGAAATAAAGGTGTGAATGACACAACAGAGGTGAAACTAAAAATGACAGGGAGTGTGGATAGAAAATGAACAAATGCTGGGAAGTGTGGATAGAAAATGAACAAATGCTGGGAACTTTCCATGAGTCAGTCAAATTAATGAGCCCTCGTGAATGAGTAGTGAAATGTCTGACAGGCTACACAGCGAGCGTGTACAGCCTTTCACTTACTTAATACACGAGGGGCGAGAGAACTTCGATTGTTTCCAATTAAGGCTGCAGATAACATTATCAACTGATATATTATATTGATTGTTTTGTATCATTTTGTCAGCAAATTGTCAGAAAATCTTTAAAAATGTCAATCTTAATCTCCCCAAGGCCAAAGGTGTGTCTTCTAATTGCTTGTTTTCTCTGACCAGCAGTCCAAAATCCAATGATGAATTGAGATAAAACTAAGAAAAGCAGCAAATTCCAACTTCTCAAATGTGACAAGTTGCAGCTTCACTTTGAGAGTAAATCTATTTTGGTTGTGGACTGTCATGAGGACAAAACAAACACTCTTGAGATGTCATGTTATCTCCTTGCTTAATATCAGACAGAATTGCCAACTCGTCACACTACGTTAACATCTTCAGTCTGGCATTGTGCCCACTTACCAATTTTTGTGAGGGAGGGGGGTTCGATCTAATGAAGCTTTCACCTGAATCTAACATCATTTGAAGTCCATGCTGATGCATAACCAAGGCAACATACTTGTTTTGCGGATTTTCAACATAGACTTTAGTGATTAGTGATTAGTGACAAATTATTGATTGTGTCTCATAAACTCAATAGACTTGATCTATATTAATCGGCTGCTCCCACCAATTTCTGGTGCCATAAAACTGCGCATATGAAGCCAATGTTAATTATTAGCTTATGGAGAGTATATAAAAGGTAAACATGTTTTAAGAGACTCACCAATGGCTAATCAGTTTCAAACTGCCAGAACATTCACTTATATGTGCATACAAACCATACTCAATAAATAACGGACATAGCTACCATGACGTCACCAATTGGTCTGTGGACGCCTGTTTTACATCCTTAATTTTGGCATTTCGGACGTTGTCTTCTTGTTTTTTTGGACAATATTGTACTTGGATGAGAGGTTGGAGCTGTGAGGGGTGGATGTGACTCAAAGAATCAAAGACTGTAGTGACGCTTCACAGACAGCTTAAGTGGCCCCACCTTTAAATATACATAACTTTAGGCCTTAATAAAATGTTATCATGAATGCTGAAATTTGCATTAGAGACCAAAACTGTTTTTTGTGCCAGACTGAAAACATGTATATGTCTGCTGTAAAGCTGGGTGTTTCAAGATGGGGATATATGGAGATTTAATTGGAGCCAGCCTCAAGTGGCCATTGGAGAAACTGTAGTTTTTGGAACTTCAGCATTGGCTAAATTTTTCAGCCCTTGAGGTTGTTGCTTTGGTTTTAAGTGCGGGCTGGAGCAAAGTAAAACAAACTACAATGCCAGATTATATTTGAAGACATGTCAATTAAGAACAGTCTTGATAGCAGCATCTATCTTGTTTATAGTGCTCTACATTGTTGTTTTAACTTCTCATTGGTTTTGTCACCCCATTTGAAAACAGCTTTACAACAGCGGCAAACCTGTCTGTGATGCTGATTGGCTCATGAGTCCACTAGCTAAACATTTTTTATCTTTATTGAGAAAGCGCTGCTTCATGTAACAATGCTAGATGAATCCCTCAAATTAAACTCAGTGGAGTGGGCGGATTCAAAAGTCATCTTGTGCCTCTGGGAAAAAAAGCAATGGGCATTTTTCAATATTTTGCTACATTTTATGGGAAGAAGCCATTAGATAAACTGCTTATGAAAATAATGTTTAGCTGTAGCCCGAAACAATAAAAAGGGGACAGCTGCAACATTAGCTCTGCACTGTACAGTACTGTGTGATCATTTCAAATTGTGAATGCGAATTTTTATGACATACTCTACATATTACCTCTCTGTCACCTCAGTAATCATTTTGTCTTTGTACCATATATAAATGATGTAAGTAGGCCATCATGACACATTCCTACATGAACTGAAAAGGGATGATGTTAATGATGATGATAGAGGTGATGTGGTGCAGTGATAATGGACTAAGATAAATTTGTGGACACAGAGGTATTGTGGAGACTGCAGTGAGAGTGATGCTGAGGTTTCAGTGACACCTGCTGGAAGCATGACAACCATGAGAGAGAGAGAGAAACGAATCTCACTGCAATGTTTATCTAATTTTTACCCACAATAAGGTGTTGCTTTCTTTCCCTAGATAATTTAACCACGAGGTATATACCCAGTATCCCTGGTGAGGTAGTTTACATAAAACAGGATTACAGAATGCACATAATAAAACAAATGATTTCACAGAGTAAAAACCATGCGCACAGTATACCACAACACACACTTTAATTACGAAGATCTACATGTATAGATGCTGCTGTGGCCTGCTGGATTTTCAGTGTGATGCAGGATTGTAAGTTGACCGTGCAGACCTGATGTAACACTGCCATCTACTGTTTAAATGCAGGAGTAAATTAAAGGTTAACAACACTGAATATTTACTAGAAGGTGCTGCCACATCCAAAAGCAGTTTGTCACACATAAAGTGCATTTGGTACGATGCCTGACATTTTATGTGATTTTACAGCTGTACTGGGATTTAATGGGGACTGTGACCCAGGCCAGGCTTGGGGAATTATGGACAGCGGTTCACAATGTTCCCATTTGGGCTCCTCATCCACACCAGCACCACCACTGCCACCTTTAGCTCCAGCATTGGCATTTTCAAATGGTCTCTGGCTACTATGGAGATTAACATCATCACACATGGATGTAATTGTGCTCAACCTTTGCCATGTTCAGCTGGATTGAAATTCAACCAAACCATTTTCAGTTGAAATGTGTTTTAGGATGATTAATTAATTTATTATGCATATAACTTGTATTTACAGTGATATTATTTAGTATAGCTGTAATAATTAGTCAATTAATCGATGAGTTGAGTAATCGGCACCTATTTTTATCATATAATAATGGTTTTACTAATTTCTGAAAGAAAAAAAGCCAAACACTTAAATGTGATAATTTCATGCCTATCTTTGCCATACATGATGAGAATAAACTGAAAAGCCTTGGATTTTTGGGACCATTGGTTGGATAAAACATACCATTTAAAGTCATCACCTTGGGCTCTGGAAATTATACAGTGCATGTTTCACTGTTTTCTGACATTTTATCGACAAAATGATTAAACGAGAAAATAATGGGCACATTAATTGATGATGAAAATAATTGTTAGTTGTAACCCTATAAGTCACTAAGTAAATTGCTGTACTTGCTCCCATTCAAGGGTCAGCCTTAGACCTTTGCATGCCCAAGGCGGACTACATTGGTCATTTGAGATTCAGGACTTGTCTTCACATGTGGCATCAAGTCGGTGACAAAATCAGCTGTCTTCCATCTTAAAAACCTTTTCCAAAGTTACACAATTCATCTTTTACTCATTACAACAAAAAATGCCAAGACCAATGCACTTACTGCATTAACTTCAAGCACTTTATCTCGGTATATGTAAGTTACATTGGGTCTTTCACAGATGATCTTTTCACATATTTGGTTGTATTGGTTCAGGAAAAAGTAAAAATTAGACAATAATTGCTTTCGGTAAGATGTCCTCATTCCAGCAGCTGACTTGACATCATTTAAAGAGATACTTCCAAAGTACATATTTTCCTCTTATCTGTAGTGCTCTTTATCAATGTCGATTGTTTTGGTGCGAGTTGCTGAGTGTTGGAAATATTTGCCGTTGAGATATCTGCCTTCTCTCCAATATAATGGAACTAGATGGCACTCAGTATGTGGTGCTCAAAGCGCCAAAAAATACAATTGAAAAACTCAACTGCAATGTCTCTTTCCAGAAATGATGAGCCTCTTGTCAATGAGCAGATGCGCACTATGTTGGAGAGAAGGCAAACATCACTGTGACAGATTTCTCCAACACTCGGCAACTCACACCAAAATAATCCACACCAATAAATAGCACTTCGGGTAGGGCTGCCATGATATCAGATTTTCACTACATCATTATTGTGGCCGAAAGCAGCAAGTTCATCTTAAACTTTGATTATTGTGCACTTTAAATAAACGTATTGTGTGAATGTTGATTAAATAAATTAATTAAACTTATTGTATGAGTGTAAAGTGATAGGGAGGTAGGTTGTGACCATTATTGTGCAAAATTGTAAAAGAAAAAAGAACTATTACACTAACATATATTTGTAATTACTTAAATTTATCTCTTGTTTTATCAGAGTTACAATTTAGAAGAGGATTATTTATGGATTAGCTTTATTATGTATTGAAAACTGAACTCTTAAAGTAGTGTTACAGTTGTTTCCTAGTGTGCTATAGGCCCCCAGAGAATCACATGCTACATTTAAATGCGTTTATACCGTGAAATGTGGCATGAAATTCTTAAAGAAAATGTGCCATGGGGTCTGAAATACCATGGAATATAAATTAGCATATCAACAACATTTTACAGCGCCTGGCAAAATGTGTGTGTGTGTGTGTGTATATATATATATGTGTGTGTGTGTGTGTGTGTGTGTGAGTAAGAGGTTTCCACAATAGTAACACCAAAACTAAAACATGTATTTGCAATAACTCATGCAGTATAATGCAAGTCTCATTTATCCAGTCATATGCTCTGTAACGGGTGGTGGTAGGACCCAGATGCAGTACACCAACAAGCTCGTTTAGTTGGTAATAACGTTTATTATAACCAACACAGAAATGGCTCAGCTTACAGACAAAGAGTTCGTTCTTCGAGCAGGAAGCCCTAGCAATGTCTCTGGGTTTCACACGAGGCGAAGAAACGAAGCTTGTACCCACAGTGGCTGGCGGGAGGAAACCCCAGAGGCTCCACGTAGCCGCCTCCACGCGCAGGAACGCCGACTGGGATCGAAAGCAGAGGGATGGTCTGGGACAAGCAGGGGTTCGGTAACCAGGAAGTCCGTCTGCAGGTGTAACTGCACCGACAGGATCAGGCAGGAGGATCTGCTTAGCCGAGCCAAGGAGTCTTTACCAGAAGAGCTGGCCAGATTCCTCGGAATGCCAAACTGAATACGTGGTCGAGGACAAAGAGCAGGTAGGTCCGGGGGGAGTCAGGCGAGGAGAGCAGGTCAGGAACAGGCAGAGTCGGCAACGGGAGATCTGATAGAGATACGCTGGAAAGACATGCATTATGCAGAGGAACAATCTGGCAGAGAATGAGTGTGCTGGAGTGGCTTATATGCATGGTTGATTGGTGATCAGTTGCAGCTGTGTGGTGAGCAGGCTGGGGAGTTGGGCGTGGTTTGCAGGTGGAGGAGCAGAGGAGGGTGAGTGGAAAATACCGCAGCAGAGGAGGGGGAGAGGGCAGGCAGGTACACCATGACAGAACTCCCCTCAAGGGACGGCACCCACGCCCCAAAACAGGTCCACCAAGACGGGAGGGAGGAGGGGGGCCAGGAGGAGGCTAGAACTCTCGGAGATGTCCGACCTGAGCCCACCGCAGTCAGAAGAGGAATCGACCGGAGGAGCAGCAGGAACCCCCTCGACGCCCCAGAAGCCCCAGGATCAGGAGGAGGACGAGGAGCAGAAACCACGCCCAGGGCGCACGGGAGGGCTGGTCAGGGTGCTGGGCGAAAACCTCCACCATCTGCGGCCCAGGATCTGCCGAGCCGCACTCCACGATCTTCCTCCGGGCCGATCCTCCCAGTCCACCAGGTACTGCAGGCCCCTCCCACGGCGACGTGAGCCGGGCAGACACGGACGGTGAACGCTGGGGCCCCATCGATGATCCGGGAGGCGGAGGCGGCTGAGTCAGGCTGAAGAGGGCTTTCCTGACCGCTTGATCCGGGAGACGGAACGGGGTGTATCCGATCGAGCGAGGCAACCGGAGCCGAACCGCCGAGGATTGACGATAGCGGTCAACCGAAAGGACCCACGATGGGGGAAGCCAATTTCCGGAATCCACTCGGGGAGATCCCTGGTGGAGAGCCACACCTTCTGCCCCACCCGTAGGAGGGAGCCCGGAGCGGTGGCGGTTAGCAGCAGCAGCATACGCACAGTGGCCCGCAGCAGTTCTGGCCTGCGACCAGGTTTACGGCAGCGCCGGATGAATGCCTCGACCGACGGATACACCGTGTCCTTCTCTTGCTCGGGAAACAGAGGGGGCTGGAAGCCGTAAGCACACTGGAAAGGGGAGAGTCCTGTGGCAGAGCTGACCAAGGTATGTGCGATACTCAACCCACATGAGCTGTGAGGACCAGGAGGCAGGGTGTGAGGAGGCTATACAACGGAGCGCCTTCCATCTCTCTTGGATTCATCCTCTCAGCTTGGCCGTTGGACTGGGGATGGTAGCCAGAGGACAGACTGATGGATGCTCCCAGGAGGCGGCAAACTCCTCCAGAATGCTGACGTGAATTGGGGTTACGATCCCACACCACGCCAGTGGGGGAGTCCGTGGAGTCGGAATACGTGGTCCAGTAACAAACAGGCAGTCTCTTTGGCAGAGGGGAGCTGCAGGGGCACAAATGTGCTATTTTATTGACTGATCTACCACTGTCAGGATGGTGGTGTGTCCTCCTGACAGTGGCAGACCGGGTAACAAAGTCCAGAGAAATATGAGACCACGGGCGATGAGGCACAGGGAGGGGTCTCAGAAGTGGCCGGCAGGGGCTTACAGAGGGGTCTTGTTCTGCTACAGACGGGACAAGCGCTCACAAAGTCCCTGGTGTCCTCATCCAGGGTGGACCACCAGAACCGCTGTAGAACCTCCTTGGTCTGAGCTATCCCCGGATGACAGGTGAGACGGGAGCCAGGGCCCACTGCAGCACCTCCCGACCGGAACCCTGAGGGATCTAACAGGCGGTCCTGTGGACATGAGCTGGGTCCCGGCTGATTCTCCAGTGCTTGATCCGCCTCCTCAATCTCCCAGGTAAAGGTGGCCAGAGACGGATGAGGGAAGAATATTGTCCCGAAAGTGAGGGAGTCCTCTCACCCACAAAAACTGTCTTGACAAGCATCGGGCTTGACATTCGGGAACCAGGGCGATAGGGAGAGCGCGGAAGTTGAAGGGCGAAGAAGAGGGCCCACCGGCTGGCGTGAATTCACCCGCTTGGCTGAGCGGATGTACCAGATTTTTATGGTCAGTCCAGACGGAAAGGGATCTCTGGTACCTCCAGCCAGTGTCGCCATTTCTCCAATGCTAGCTTCACCGCTAGCAATTCTCGATTCCCAATGTCATAATTCCTTCACATGCATATGCCTGGAGAAGAAAGCACAGGGTAGCTTCCCATCTTCTGCCGAGCTGAGTTCTGGAATTTATGGCAATCTGCCACCGCGGCGATCTCCCTGCCGTTGATTCAGCAGCCCCCCTGTGGCATCGGGCCCCACGGAGACAGGTCCAAATACCTTGGCGTAAGCTCCTCGAAAATGCATGAAACGATGCACAGGCTGGCAGGTTTTCTCCCACTCCGCCGTTTCCTCACAGGCGTGTTTCTGCCCGTGAGGTGGTTGATGGCTATATGACCTGAGCCCCTCCGTATGTAATGTGTGAGGTTGCAGGGCTTAACAGGATCGAACAGTTGGTGAGAAATGGATTGCACTCCTCCGGGTCCCCGCATAGCGTTTGGCGCTCCCACACGCGGGTTCTGACGCCATGCTGGGGGAGGTGTAGGAGGAGGAGGAGGAGGAGCAGGAACGGCGTTGTAAGTTAGCGATGTAGCCATCTGCTGAACCTGGTTGGCTAACAAGGTTAGCGCCTGGCTCGAGAGCTGATGCAGACTGACGAGCCTCCGCCGCTGGAGGTTAGCTGAGCCTCGTGTTGCTGGAGCATGCCCTCCACGCTGGACAGGCGGGACTGCAGAGCATATTGAGTCTGCTGGGTCCATGACTGGCCAGATTGTACTGTAACGGGGTGGTGGTAGGACCCAGATGCAGTACACCAACAAGCTCGTTTAGTTGGTAATAACGTTTATTATAACCAACACAGAAATGGCTCAGCTTACAGACAAAGAGTTCGTTCTTCGAGCAGGAAGCCCTAGCAATGTCTCTGGGTTTCACACGAGGCGAAGAAACGAAGCTTGTACCCACAGTGGCTGGCGGGAGGAAACCCCAGAGCTCCACGAAATGCCGCTCCACGTGCAGGAACGCCACTGGGATCGAGTAGAGGATGGTCTGGGACAAGCAGGGGTTCGGTAACCAGGAAGTCCGTTCAGCAGGGTGTAACGGGTACCCCGACAGGATCAGGCAGGAGGATCGCCCAGCCGAGCCAAGGAGTCTTTTACCAGAAGAGCCGTCAGGATCTCCTGGAATGCCAAACTGAATACGTGGTCGAGGACAAAGAGCAGGTAGGTCCGGGGGGAGTCAGGCGAGGAGAGCAGGTCAGGAACAGGCAGAGTCGGCAACGGGAGATCTGATAGAGATACGCTGGAAAGACATGCATTATGCAGAGGAACAATCTGGCAGAGAATGAGTGTGCTGGAGTGGCTTATATGCATGGTTGATTGGTGATCAGTTGCAGCTGTGTGGTGAGCAGGCTGGGAGTTAAGGGCGGTTTGCAGGTGGAGTGAGCAGAGGAGGGTGAGTGGAAAAATACCGGCAGCAGAGGAGGGGGAGAGGGCAGGCAGGTATACACCATGACATGCTCAGTACTTCCCAAACACCTGTATTTTCTCTAAGTGCTTACTATTTAAAAAACGTCCGTATTTGTCAGTGAAATATCCTTTTAATGACTATTTCCATATTCTTAAATCACAGTTTACTTGTAATCATTCAAAAGACAATAGGATTTTGTAAAACACAATATAATCATCTCATCACAATACAAAGATAATGTACAGTAACGTTGAGTTATTTCCCCAATTTTTCACAGGGCAATGCTTCACTCATAATAAGCACCTGAATGCCAATAGAGGATTTAATGAGCTGCAGGGAAACATCAAAGTAGAAGCAGCCTCACTCAGTACACACCAGTGAATCAATCACCATACATCTGGTGCTGATAAATCCAAACAAAAGCTCCATTTTCCATTCAGATCCATTAGTTTCACACCTACATAAAACCTGAATTATTCTAACTGGCAGCTACAATTCATGCACTGAAACTAAACAGACACGGCTGCTTGCAAACTGATTGGCATAACATTGATGACAGAAAATCTCAAACTGCTGCGCTGCTCACGAAACCAGCAATAAACATTAAAGATGTGATAACAGAGCGAGCTATCTTACCTCAAAGCAGGTCTTTGTTCTGTGGAGAAGCAGACTTCAAACTCACAGATGCAGATTTGTTTATTCAGTTTACTTTTCAAATGTGCCAATTCTCACTAGCCCTCTATGTTTTCGCCTCCTGACCGGTGCTCAAAATCTACATTTTCCACCATCTTTCTCAGTGTTCTCTTCACATGCTTCTTGTTTTTTTTTTCTATAAATCTGTCAGTTGAGTTACATCTGCTTCACTGTTGGTTCATTCTGTAACCTTGTTGCTTGGTTATTCTGCCATCTGAAATTTGCCTTAAATGGAACAAGCTCTGGGCTCAGTAGTCTGTGTGTACGCAGCAGTGAAACCCTGTGGCAGCAAAAGAAGATGCATTGAGTCGTGGAAAAGTCATAGTTTTTTTTTTTTAAATGAGGCAAGACCAGTAAACTCTTTCTCTCATGGAAGGATTACTGAATTTACCTACCAGGCACAAGCCAAGGGGTCCAAAGTGTAAGGGGCCCTCCTGGCCCTTAACCAGTAAAATGTCACTAAAATTATCATGTTCTGACCAGGAGGAGATTCAGAATGATCACAGAGAGATGCAAGGGAACAACAAAGATACACACAATAACTACAATAAGGGGAAAATCAACCACAAAGAGACACAAAACAAAAAAAAACTAAATTTTCTGAAGAAGACACAAAATTAACTTGAAGAGAAACACAACTACTAGAGAGAGACAAAAAAAACACAAAAAGATGATTACTACAACTACAAAGAGATGCAAAACAATGGCACAAAAGACTCAACAACTAGAAAGTGCGTGTTTTTTTGCTCCAGTGTAAGAGTGCTTGCATATCTGTGCCCAGGGGCCCATTGTCTCATAATCTGCCCCTGCTTCCACTGCGGCTATTAGATAAATAATTTAGGTGAGGCCTTACCATTGCGTGGTATTGAACTGAATTTTTCATTGTCAAAATCTATATAATACATATGACAAATATAAATAATTAATATATGCACCGCCTCGTCAAATCTTTATACAATTTATACAAAAGAATATAACAAAATAAAGCACAAGAGCTTATTTCCTTTTTGAATGTGGTCATCAACAATTAAGGCAACAGTCATAGCCTGTAATAGTCTAAATCTCTGGGTTAAATAAGGCAGCAAGTACAGATGTTCCAATACCATTTTTTTCCTTTTTGATACCTGAACTTGCATATTAGCCAATATCTTGTGCCTCGTACTGTGTATTTAAAAAAACAAAATAAACATCAACAAAAAAACAGCTGTGTACTACTAAGCCTGTATGGATGTGAAATGATGCTAATATTGTTGTATGGCATTACTGAGGTCAAATATGAACAAATACATACAGTTATTCCTATTGATGTAATGCTTGATGTTATCATGTACGTTCATCTCGGAAAATTGCTAACAAGGACAGAAATAACCACCATAACCATTTATAAGTACCATTTTATTGTCCGCTTTAACATTTTGCTAATGGCAAACATTGTACTTCTTACTGGGACACATGTCTTCTTTGCTGCTCTAACACAGTAGTTGCTAGTAGCTGCACAGTGCAACTTGTTATGCAGGCTGTTGCTCCAGAGCAGTGGAGAATTAATTTCCAGAAAAAATGCTCTTTTATCCAAGTGTGAAACAATTTTAAAGTTTGTCAGTAGATTACGTGGAATCAGACTGGTGCATTGACTTGTGTACTCCTGGTATCTGATTCAGCATTTTAGCCAGTATTGGAGCCATTTCCAAAATTGTTATCGGTATCAGAACAACTAGCAGCAAGTAAAGCCAATAATATATTGTTTCTCTTCACTGTGTCAAACTGTTTACAGTTAAAAGTACTTTACAGAGTAGTCAAAAAAGATATTGTCTGAGGACATAAATATAGGTTGTGTATCATATCTTTAATGAAATGATTAATAGAGGCCCATTGTTCTTCCTCATATTGATAAGCTACAAATGTAATAAAGATATTAAAAATTTTAAGGTTTTGTGATATTATAATTCTGTGTTGCAGGCTTCTCTGTCAGTTTGCTAAATGTGTGCTAAATTTATGCTCTTACGCCCTTTTTGGCAAGTCTCGGTGGTGCTTTCTGTGGTTGGCTTGGATGGTGATGGAGTGTGGCCAAAGGTCACTCATCGGGATGAGGAAATCAACTCACCTGACTGTAAACTCTACTTCTCACGATTTCTGGCCAGGTAGAGGCTTTCAAATGTAAATAGTAAACATTGAGGAAAAGATGGAGAAGGTGGACACCAGCTAAACTAACATCTTGCTAGCCATTGTGTAGGCGTTGGAATCATAGACTGTATATAAAGATGAACGATGCGCCCCCACTAACCTTTGCTTTGTTTAACTGAGGCTAAAATTTCAGGGATACGGGCACTGCCATCTTGCGCTGGTGAAGTCATTCGTAGCCGGAGTCTGCTCAGTAGCGATATCCGTGGTGGGGGAGTTCCCACCAAAAAAAAATATCCAACGACCAATCGCAAGCAGCCTCTTTGAATGCGAGTGCATGGATTGGCACTCACAACTGTCAGTCATGGTGAGAAATCCCCTTTTTGTAGAATTAAATAACTTGTTAAAACCAAACTTATAAAAACAATCACTTGAACAAACATCAGGGTGATGAGAACTACCTTCAGAGTCAGAAACCATCTTTGGGAAAAAAATTATTTGTCATTTACTTTAAGTTTTTATTTTGGCCTATGTCTCAATGGAGGGGCGGGCTTTATGACCTGTACTGCAGACAGACACTAGGGAGCTATCAAGATTGAAAAGTTTTGGGGGAACCGTCATGTCGTCACCTTTATATACAGTCTGTCATTGGAATATATTCTCTAGGCAACCTCCGTGCTGCATTGGTTTCCAGAAGGTTGTCAGGTACTGTAATATCCTTTGATTTACCAAAACTTGGCTAAATCCTGGACAGCAGCATTCAAGCAGGCAATTATTTTTGTATTTGACGATTAGATGTAGCAGAGGACTGTGGTGCGAGGAGAGGAGGCATGGGATTTACAGTAAATAAGGACTGGTGTGCAGTGGGAATGTGAGGTGCTGTCCTGTTCCTGCTGTGAATCACTGATATATGCCGTTAAAAGGAAGCTGAAAAGCAGAATTGCTGCCCGTGTTCAGAGGAGCAACCATACGGCTGTCTTGTTGAGGTCAGGATGTGTGGACATTTAAATATTGCCACAACCAGAAAGCATGGATTACCAGAATCACCCGGACACATGGACAATTAAAAGCAGCAGCCAATAATGTAAAAAGACGCACAAAAGGACTTAATCAAAGTGGAAAAATTAAAGGAGTGGATAGGAGTTCCACCTTGTATAACTGACAAACAAATGATTGATTGATTGAGTGACTCATTGATAGATTCATTGATTATAGTTCATCTCAATGCCAGTGCCCCACTCAACAGTCAGTCCCACAATATTAGCAGTTATACATCATATTCTTCATACTTAATATTCCAGTCTGTTGCCTCCACTCCAATTCAACCTTGGACTAATTCCCCAACTCCAGCAATTGTTTTGTGTAAATAGTTTAAACTTACAAGATCTTGCTTTGTTCAGCGTGTCTCTTGAATGCAGAGGATGGTACTATCCCCAAAATGCTCTTCAACCACAAAGCTCCCCACACAGAATTTAAGGAGGAATGTTGCATGTTATGAATCTTAGATCTCAGGCCGCATTTAATGCATTTCTTCATTAAAATGTTTAAAGTGTCACACATTTCATGAAATATTTTGTAGCACAGAATATATTTAACAAGTGCCTCACCATGATGCATTCCTCCTCAAGTGTTACAAATTAATATGCTAATGATATTCTAATGATGCTCTAATGAGATTTTAATTATTCTGTTCCATTTTGTTCCTCCATAATACTGCCTTATAAACTCGCTGCTTCATAGTGTGCCATTCCACTCCAGCTTTTAATGCAGGTGAATAGAGCTCACATGTTCTTGCTTTAGAAACTCTTCCTCGGTGTCTCAATCTGAAAAGGTCGGCAAAGACGAAAAGGTCAGGGGTGATCGACCTGCCTCCACCCATGCTGAGAACAACACTGATGATGATATCACAGCTGGGTGACGAAAATCCCGTTGGGCATGTGGTTGGGTGGGTGGGAGGTTTACATGTGCCGTACGTGCATGTGCGCGGCGACAAATAGGTGACCCTTTGAACCGTTTTTTTTTTTTTTTTTCATTTTTCTGAGTATGACATTAAGACTGTTTGATGAAACACAACTGAAAGGTCTTCTGAGTCATCTTTCGTCTTTTAACTAACACCTCCACTACCAAGAGAAGGTTATTTCATCCTCTCCCTGCTCTGAGACGGCGCGCTGTGGCCTTTGCACCACATGAAGGTGCTGCTGCATCAGCTTTCAAGTCCGCTTAAGCGAGACGGAAAATATGTGCACACCAAATGTAGGTGGTGGTTGTTATTGTGATTCAGCTCTTCGCCGCTGGAGTGAGACCTCTCTGAGGCACGCTGGATATTTTTCAAAGATGGATGGGGAAACAACAACAAATGAAAAGCCTTTGGGTATTATGAATTTGATTTAGTGGCTTAATTCTCGAGTGAGACTGAAAAAAGGGGGGTAGAAAAACATCCATATGCAGTAGTTCACAGAGAGTGGTACAGTAAATTACATGTTCAAGGGCAACAAATTACTACCTGAAAGCCTGTTTACCGTTTCACAGCAGCCGTCCACACACTTACACACACGCTCAATCCTTGGCTTCTCTTTCCTTTCCTTTTGCTTGGAAACAAACATGACCCCAACTGGGTTCAATTTATGAGCACTAAGTGGATGTTTATTGATACTAAATGGAAGCTTCTGCACTAATATTGTCCTTCTGTTGTTGCAATAGACAAACCAAAGGAGAAATACATATTTGTTGAGTCAGTTTCAAGTTAATGGACATTTCTGCTGTATAAAGTTGAGCAAATTAAAACGAATGCCATGTAATCTGAACCATGACAGTGAATTACTGAATAAGCAGGTCTCCACAGGAGGACTGCTGAGCTCGATTATGTCCGGCCTTTACGGCTGTGGTTTATAGCTGCGTAACTGATGACTTGTCCAAAAGCCCTGTCCACTCAGGTATGTTATTTACAAACCTAAATGAAGCTTTGCACCAGATTTTTTTTTTTACAGTATATAAATAAGCAACCTCTCAAAAAGCTGACATGTGCAGAGCTGTAAATTGCATTATGTAAAAAGACAAGAAGGCTGGCATTCATTTCTCATCATATAACTTATACTTTCCTTGCTGAGTTTGACAATTTACTGCTCTTAGATTACTTTTAAATCTCCCCCTGAAAATTGTCAGTGAAACCAAATATAGTTGCTATTTCTCTGCTGTATATTTTCCACATTTTTATGCTGTGATTGTGCAAATTCTCTTAAAGAATCTTACTTTAAGAAGAGTTTTGGTTTTACATGCCTATTTACTGAGTGATGTAGATCTGAGATTTCTGCCATTACCTCAGCACAATGAAGATAAATGGAATATTGCCTGCAGTAACCAATGTACAAGAAATTACATCTTGTTTTGTTCAGCAAGATAGGGTTCACAAATAAACACCATTTTTAGGATCTCTGAGGCCTTAATACAGTCACCAGGAGTAAAAAGCTAACGCTATGTTAAGACGAACTACCGACGTACTGTCCCCATGATGAAGCTGTATGGCCGTGCTCAATGTGGTTTGTCGTGATGACATTATGTAGTCTCATTTAGTCACCTTTTAGTAACCGCCTTTTTTAAGACACATAAAAGCTTCAAAATTTGCAAGTGGGGTATTTACTGACATATTTTATGTTGTAGAACAAAACGTGACAGTCTCTTCACCTTGTTTTAACCACAGACTTTATTTCGGGCATCTAACGAAAAACACATTCAAAAAACCCATAAACTTTACAATAATAATAAATCCGATTCTGAGTCTGATTAAGATGAGGGAACCAAAGTTGCTGAAATGCTAATTCATTTCCGGGTTTTAGGACTCATTGCTGGGTTTCTCTATTACAACTTAACCAAAATGTGCTATAGGATGTAATGCTTTATAACAGTGGACAGTGGTTCTCAGCCTTTTCTGTGCCAAGGACCGCTAAATTAATACTTATTAGGTCATGGACCCTCTTTTGATAAGATCATTGCCTCGGAAACCTCTATCTGAAAAGATTTTGAGTATTAGATCAAGACCAGAATTCTAAAATTGTCATCTGCAGTTGAGGGGATAACATTGGAGGAAGTGAAACCTATGATCAGAATAGTGACTCTCGTGACTCTTACTCACATTGGATTTAACTATTCCTTTTTCCTGGGGAGCCCCTAGAAGTCCGTCAAGGACCCTAGTTGAGAACCACTGCTCTACAAGATAGAAACTTTCCTTTTATGTGTGCCACGTGGATGTTAAAACCAATAACCTAATGTTACATGTTGATATTTTAATTTAGAAATTCTGTGTCAGCCGAGCATGTTATGGCACAGCATTTTGTGAATCCTGAGTCTCCTCTGCCTGGTAAAAAAAAAAAAAAAAATCTAGAAGAGTTTGCTTCATCTGTCTAGACATATTCCCAACGGCCGTGAGTTTATCAAGAAAGATAAAAACACTGGCTATCAAAGCTATTTCTGTTATCTCTCCAATGAGAAATAATCGATGTATGCTGATTATGTTGAGGAAAGAGAGTCTGGAACCAGTAATCTTAGAGGTTGTAACAGATGAGTGATGGAGCAGTGCAGCTCTTGGGAAACAAAAGATGAATCATGAAACATGATCACTTTCGATGGGAGGACTGAAGGCTGTACTTTATTTCAGAGAGGCTGTGCCCTGCTCCGATGCTGTGCCGGTCTGAAGGTCAAGCTGAGTGTCATCCTCCGGGGGGGAGTTGTACCCTTCATTGCCCCAGTGGCACCAGGTCTGTCCGTCTATGAGCCCGACTGCAGTACAACAAGCTGACACTGGTGTGCGCACTGCAGCTTCCACTCCATCCAACTCCCATCAGGAGTCAAGTAAGCCGGTAAGAGTCAGACACAAACAGGAAACCAGGCCGCTGTACCTTCAAAATAAATGACCCAATGACGAAAACGCTAAAAAAAAGACGAGGCATTAAGACACTTAACGTTGTAGATGTAAAATGAAATTATGTTAGATTACTCAGGTTGACAGCTGCACAGAAACGAAGTTAAGAACATTTAATTATAGCTCAATCTAAAACATAAAGACTAGATAAGAACAAGAAAAAAAAAAACAATGACAACAACAAAAAGTAGGTAATGCTGTGAACACTGTCATTGTGTTAAATAAAAAAAGTCCCCATTAAAAGTTTATTAGTGGAGCCACTTACTTTTACAAACAGTTATAAAACATTTTAAATAAAATTTAAAGTATTTCAGTAGATATATTAAAGACATTTAGATATTTAAGAGAAAAATTGAAAAAAAGTAGAAAGACTATTGACAAAAATAAACTAATAAAAGAGGCCTAATAAAATCATCATAATAAAACTAAATAATTGATTTGCTTAAAAAATAATACAATAATAAATTAAGATTGAAAGTAAGTAGTAATAAAATTAGATTTAAATTGCATAATAATAATAATAATGATAATAATTCTAATACAATTCCACCTTATATAAAATAGCTAAAAATTCAAAAAGTAGACAGAAGGTATATGTCAGTGACTTATTTATCATTTGGTAGCCTATATTAAAAGGCACTACTTAGTTTTATTCATTTAGGCTGGTCACCAAACCAAAAATGCCAGTATACAAGAAAAATGCCAGAAATTCAAATTTATTTCCATTAGTCAAATATACATTAAAACACCAACAGGAAGCTCCACAATAATAATAATAATAATAATGATAATGATAATAATAATAATAATAATAATAATAATAATAATAATAATAATAATAATAATAATAATAATAATAACAATGATGATAATAATAATAATAATAATAATAATAATAATAATAATAATAATACGATTAAAATTCATAACAAATATCAATGAATGATAAAATACATACAACTATTTGATGTTAATTTCAAATTGGAGCACAGTTTTAATTTGTTAAAATTAGAATTAGAATAAATAAATAATGATTATAATTCCCTCACAACTGCCAGAGACGACTGCAACTAACTATTAAACTCCAGCTGTTGATACCCGGGTACTGCACTTATTGACCCCACAGACTATTATTTTGAAAAGCTATGACCGGATATGAAGTTACCCCCCTCTCATGTGTGGTTTGACACCGGCCGTCCAGCAGATCCCCACAGAGCAGCCTCGACTGCCGTATTCAGAGATCCCAGCTCTCCCAGTTCCTGTTTCCGCCGCAGCCTTTCTACTCATTTTCTGGAGCAACAAATCTCGGGTGCCGCTGCGTCAGTCCCGGTCTCCGCAGCCCCGGTCGGATGCCGCTGGAAGCCGGTGGATCATGTCAAGGTAGGTAATAATAACCCTGCGTGCATGGCGGAAATGTAAGAAGCTACGGAGGCTCGGTCTCGTAGATTTCCCCGCTACATCCCGGCCTGTTGACTGCGTCGAGATCACGGTGACCAAATAGCGGTCACGGTAGGGAGGAATTTCGGGTCCCGTTATATCGGCGGGTGTTTTTGCTCTGCTTCAGAGGGATGCACCGCGCATACTTCGGTACGTTACATCCAAAATAAACTGCCTCGCGGTCTCCTTTGTTGCTTTTTGGGGGAAGCAAGTGAGCAAAACAATCTACATTGCGCCCGCGTAACGACAACGACAGTTAGCCTGAATCATCTCTTGACGTTACCTGGACCGTGCAGCGTGAATGAATGTAAAGTGGTTTGATTTGACATATTCAAGGCTGAAAGCACCAACTGTGCTAGAAGCGTGTAGCCTATAAGCTAGCTGTCTGTCTGCTGGCGTTTGTTTTCTGTTTGTCGCGGGCATGTATGCGAGGTCTCACCGTTAAATGAGAGTGAAATGCGTTTGACCTCCACCCTCGCGCACAAAATGAAGACACATGACAGCAGGAGGAGTCTGACAAGTGCGTGTGTAATTCCCCATTGTTTTTTTTCCTGTTAATGTGTCTCATGTATGCAGACAAAGCAGCTGCCTGTGTTTCAGCCTCGGTGCACTGCTGCTAGTATCAGGGAATTGCTTTGTAATAATCACCACAGCCAGGCAGGCAGGCAGGCAGGCGTGCGTTTGTTTTCAGTATCTGGAGGTGTGGTTTATGTGTAATAAGGCCTTCTGATGCGTGATTATGATATAGAAACGGCCCAAGCTTCATCTTCATCATATGAGACAGTCTCACTTGCACACACTTCACAAAGCTGATGGTGATATAGACAGCAGCAGACGGTGTGTGTGGTTTTGTGTTCACTGTAGCTCATCTGATAGAGTCTGGCGTCACTGCTGGTGAGGCTAGAGGTTGAACTCCCCGCAGGGGCACCCATGTAACAATGTATGCCATCATACTGATGTAAAAGTGCTACCAAATGGCTTGTCAGGGTTTTCGACATATTCAGTCATTTGTGGCAGTCCGCCACAATTATAACATCTGCCGCCACACATAGATTTTCCATGTTTGGAGCTGGACGGTTTATAAGCAGCACTGCTGAGATATATATATACAGGGTTCCCACACTTATGAAAAACCAAGAAAAGTCATGGAATTTCACAATCACATTTTCCAGGCCTGGAAAAGTAATACATTTAGTCAAAATTAGTAAAAATATTTGACTTTTTTTCCCCTATTCCCCCCAGATTATAAGTTTAAAGGGGGCTCAGCGGGACGCTTACTGTGATAGTGGCATTTGTGTTATATAGTAAACAAGCTAACGGCACTCATGACACGTTGCAAATTCATCACTTCTTCACCTTACAGTGCAGTCTGTCTTTCCCTCTGTGCTGCTGCCTGCATGTCTGCTTATACCAAAGAGTACTGTGAATGTCCATTACATTCACTCCGCAGCAAAATCTGGGGACCAAAACGTCCCCAGAAGTACAATGCACAGCCCACTGACCAGCAAAACAACAAAAACAAAAAAAAACTCCTCAACTTGAAGCAATCTTAATCGACTGAGGGGTCTCCAGTTTCTGACTTTCAAGGGGCAGCCCCAATTGAAAGTTTGCGAAAATTTATAAAATTTTCACGTCTAATGAAATTGTAACAGTATTTTTTTTTATGTATAACCTTGCAACATGAGGGCAAATTATTTTTATCAATTACCATCACCTATACATTTTGTCATCTGTGAACTCGCCCTTTTTGCTAGCTGAAATTATATTTGAATAGAGTTTGAATCAGTTTGAATGTTAGTGGGACGAGAAAAAAACTCTTAATTATCGATCCTTCCTTAAAAGTCGTGGAGAAATCTGGAAATTTTGTCCATGATGGATCAATGGATCAGTTGTCCACTCCACAAGTCACAAACTGCTGTTGAGGAAAAAAAGAACTTGTGGAGTGCTCTGCATGTGCTGTGTTCAAAGGTCTCAAAATAAAAAAAAATCTCTAAATTTAGAGAGGGGGTCACATAATGATAGAAGGGGCACACACACATTTAAAACACTGTCAGCTACCACCACACATACACTCTAAATCTGTGGGAAATGCTGCTTGTGATAAATGCACAACTCACACTGCAAACTCTCAGTGTATAGAGCATGTCATGGAACAGGCTCTTTTTAATCTTATTTAGTATGACAGGTTCGATTGAAATTAAGTGCAATATCTTATTGCTTTCACATGAAATCAATATGTGATGTGGATGACGTATGGCTTTTTCCCAGCCTCTTTACTATTCACATCACTTAATGTCTGCAGGTGATATTACAAGACATATTTCAAACTCACTGTGATTTTCATTTCTTTGACAGCATATTGTCTGACAATGAATTATGAGCTCCCAGTGTTGTATAGTGCCACAATTATCCCCAAGTTTCGATCCACTTGCAGCCAATAGCCATTGTGTTCTCATTTGAATTGTAGTTGCTGACAAGGGAGAAACCCAACACCTATGGACAACTAATGCATCATTAATGTTATCTAATAAAGTCAGCCCGGGTAACTGGAAGCAGATTGATTGAGTTAGTAGCCCTAACCCATTCATGAATAAGTAAACAGCCATATATTTTGCTGTGACAGCAGTCTATGTCATGGCAGGAGGACTCTGTCTTGTTTTTTCAGAGGAATGTGCTGCTTCTGATATAGACTCTTGTTTGAATTTGAACAGTTTTTAACTGTCAGGGACCAATTAGTCTACATAAAGCAAAGTGACTCATGCTTTGGCAACAATTTGCTTTGATCTGGGCTTAGCCATTTTTTGGGAATGAATAGGCATAGCCATGGGTGGACCTATTCATATCAGCCAAGTGCAAATAATTACATTAGAGCAGTTCATTCCAGGCTGTGTAATTTTGATGAAGCACTTAAATTAAATAGTAGTGATAACACTCAAAGTAACCCTTGAAATTTACTTGGCAGGTTTGAAGTTTTTTTGCAGAATGCCTCCCAGATTGTGTTGTTTCTGCTTGTTGAGTTGATTGCATTGGACGAATGTTGCATTTGCTCCCATGTTGCTACTGTAACACATGATACTGCATCTATAATACAGGAGAGTGTGCTTTCTAGAGAGGTAGGCCCCCTTTGCCAGCTATTTTCTCCCTTCCCTCGTCTGCCTCCCTCTCTCTCTGCCCTTTGTGCTTCCACCTACCATGCCTCATGCCACTGTCTGTCTTCATTTTTGACTAATGAGTTCATTAAACATATTAGTGTTGCTCTGCCAAAGAGGTTAGATGCGGTGCGGTGAGCAAAAATGGGCGGTGACTCATTGCATAGTTTTATCTGTATTTAACACTGTGCACATTTGTCACGTGGTGAGCTCCATTTCTCTGTTTGGTTTAGCACAGCAAGCCACTGCCAAGTGGAGTTTTATTTAAAATAGCAGTTGGATTTGTTTTTCATTTCAATTCTGTCTGCAATACCAGCCTGTCACCTGCACAGCAAGTGCCTCTGTTTGCATGAAAAGCCATTCTAATTTCAAGCATCACAGTGTTTTGGCTCACTGTACAGTGTGTGTAATGCTTGATATTGGCTTCAGTGTGCTGTTCATACATCCCCTTTTTGCACCCTGTTGTCCCAGATATATCCTTTTTTCCCCTTGAAAACGTCAGACGGATAAGAAGGTTGAATAGAGCTATGGAGGAAACAAACAACGCATTTTGAAGACATGTTCCCAGTTTGGGGGCCCCATGCTACAAACACAAAGAACATTAGAGAAGAGGTAATGCAAGACATGGCAATGCTTGTAGGGAGCTGCAGTAACAATGTTACCAAAAGAGGAAGGCTCATCTAGAAGCATTGTTTTGCTGGTATTGTTAATCTCTGTGCAGGGTATTTTTGCTCCCCAATTCCAGACAATGTACTGTAAATAGAGCAGAAGCCATTGAAAAGAAGCTTTTGCTTTTGTTGTATCTGTTTTTAGGAAGGGAAAGACTGAAATTATTATGTATGGATATATGGACACACACCCGTTTCTGAGTTTTATGATGAAACACTTGGTCTGCCAAGACAAGAGAGATAAAGAGTAGCTGCTTCATGCATAAGGTTGAGTGAACAATATCCAGTGTTGGCATTTGGCTGCCATTTTTCATGTGAGAGTGGTGCTTAATGTCTGTTTTCTGTCTCCAATAGGCCTTTGAAGACACCAGTAAAGAGATAGGAAAATAATCATTAACCCCTTAAGATGCTAATAACTTTGTGGAGAATCTTCGTGATGTCATTAGAATTAACTAAGCACAACGGATGTGCAGGAACATACCTGTAGTGTGCCGTTTTGTAAGCTCACAGAATGCAGCCTCTCTAAAGGGCAGAATCTGTAGGAAAAAGGCCTTTCTGCCATCACTCATCTCCTGCTCTCATCCTACCAGAGGGCCATTATTATCTGTATTGTAAGACATAGTGTCTGTCTAGTGATCGTACGAGCCAATCACAGGGCGAGAGCAGGTTTCCATGGAGAAAAGCGAGCCGGGCCGTGAGGCTGCTGAAGCTCAGCTTGAGCAGCCTAGCCTGATCCAGGCTGATAGCATTCTCCAGCAGCAGGAAAAGAAAAGGCCCCAGCAGGCCTGCCCTGCTGTCTGCCTGTCTAAATGTCTCGCTGCTTGTCTACCTGTCTTACTCAGCTGAATGTCTAAAGACGGGCTGGAGGAGGGGGAGTTCTGAATAGGAATTTAGTCAGACAGGCACAAGAGGAGCCGAGCCCGATAGCCATGTGGCATCAGATTGGATTTGTGTAGGGGACTGGATCTAGATCACATCGTGCCTTGGCCACAGCTGTCTTGGGTGGGTTTGGAGGATGTGTGAATGTGTGTTGGGTTTGGGTTGAGGGGGTAGACCAGTCAGAGATCCTGACCTGGACTCCCCCTTCACAGAGTGTGTTGCCCCAGCTCTGTTTTGCCCTGCAGGGAGGCTGCCCAGCCTGCAGTGCACTCGCATCAGAGAGGATGTGTATTTGTGTGTGTGTGTGCGCACTTATGTGTGCTTGCTTTCGCTGTATCTTAGGGAGTTATTGCTGCTGCAGCCTGAGCTGGGAAGTGGGTCTTACGACATTTCTTCTCGGCTCATTGGAGCTGTCCAGAAATAGGCATGTACCCATCCACATGCAGCGCATAAATTCACTCCTTCCCCTTTTTTCTGCTTTTCAGTAGAAAGCACTAACTGCCCCTTATTGCACAGCCTGCTATGTGCTTTTGCGTTAATTTGTGTACATGTGTACAGTATATGTAAGTATTAAGGATGTCCTGATCAAGTTTTTTTGCCCCAGTCCCGGTCAGTAATTTAATATTGAGTATCTGCCAGCATCAAGTCCCTATCAGATACTTGTATTTACCTGGCTATTAAAGCTGCACAATGCACACTTAAAGTACTTCAAAGTTATTAAAAACAGTCCAGTGTGTATGGTTGACAGTTTCATAGCTCCGCAGTGCAATACAAGAAAAATGTCTTCATCCAAATTGTTCTTAGGTTGTCTAAAAATATTTTTTCAACAAAATTACAATGTAAAATATGTCTTTAGAAAAAGCTTTCATATCCACTTAATGCAGCATTTGCTTTTTCAACAAGATAACAAAGTAAACAAACTAAAATGTGTCTTCAGAAATTGCTCTCAAATCCACTTAGTGTAGCATTGTAATAAGAGTACAGAACACTATAGTTGAGTAATATAATCACAATTCCACTTCAAAGTGGTGTTATAGCTGAACTTTGACATTCCCAGTCACATCAAATAAAAATTGGTCACAATTTTGCTCATTACAGCATTATGGTAAAACTGTTTCACTAAAAATGAACAACAAAAAATTCAATTTCACTGAAAGTGGTGTAGCAGCTTTAGTTTAGCTTTAGCTAAATCAGTTGCTACTTGTTGGAGTAGCAGCATTACAATAAAACCTGATTATGTGCTGCACATTTCTTTACTCTGTTTACAACTCCTGTGTGATTGCAGATGATTACAAAGGATCAGGTGGGGCTCAAAATAACTGATCCTGATCAATTAAAAATGCGTTGATTAGACCTGATACCGATCCTTCTGATCTGATCCTGATTGTGACATCCTTAATATCTCTATATCTATTTGTAGTTATTGTAGGTACTAAGCTCATCCCTGTGAGTGCTCAGCACCAGAACAAGAAGAATGCAGTGAAATTTGTGTTGAGTCTCTTCTGCATGAGAAACTACACTCACATGGGTATGACACACACTGAGAATTTTTAGCTCGTCAGAAGTTGCTGAGGGACTCACTGTGGGACACAAACAGCCCCCCTTTTTCCTGCCAGACTCCCACCCACCTACCCACAAAATCCCCTGATGCTCAGTGCCTATGGCCCGTCAAACAGCCTTGTCAGCCCCTCTGAGTCCCCAGCTCAGGCCAGGATCAGAGCAGGCATGGAGGGCTGGAGGGATTCAGGGATGCTGCTAAAAATTCTCAGCCGCATGACAAGATACTGCACTGTCTGGGTCTTATGCACCCTGCAGCGTCAAACTTAAAACAGGATCTAAACCTACTTCGGTCTCTAAAGGGCTCTTTCTAGCACGGGAGCCTCCTGGAAGCACAAACCCACACTAGTGGCGTCTACGGATGGAAGGGACAGAGATTTGGAGTGTGGAAGAGGCAGATGGGTACGGAGGGGAAATTAGGATAGAAGAGAGAGGTAGTAATTGGGACAGCTGCGCAGCTTGAGGCGTAAGCAGTCAGATCACCCACCTCACTCCCATCCCTCCTCCCCCCACTCTTCCCCCACCCCAAAAAAGAAAAAAGAGCGCCAGAGAGCCAGATGCTGGCCATTAGGATCACAGTGACAATAGCCCAAATTCATTCTGCAGCCAGAACACAGAATGCACAGGCCCACAGAGACACACACATGGGAATAGAAAAGAACAAGACCATGAGCTCATCTGACAGAATGGGTGCATTTCCCACACTTGGGTAGAAAGGTTGTATGACAGGCTTGCCTCTGCATGGGGGTTTGTGGATATTATTCTGTTTTCAACAGGAAGCCCAAATCCCTAGCAGCCAGCTCCACCTCTACCCACACACGAGGACTATTGAATGGCCTCCATTTAACCAGTGGTATCTGATCCAGCGCTGACCACTATTGGGTGACCTGTGAGTGACCTCCACACAGGTCCAGAGAGGGTTCAACCCCAGTTCCCTTGAAAGTGGGACCTGGACCACGATGAAAGGCCTGCATTATCTTTCTCACTGGGGGGTGGGGGGTGGGGGGCTATTTATATCACTGGTGCCAGTCCTACTTCCTGGAGAGTTTGTTTGCCCTGGTGGGAGGAGTGTTTGTGGATTTTTGCTGTTACACTATTGATCCCCCTAGGGATAAATTCATCTCTGCGACCTCCATTGCGAGGTCAGAATGTGGGGTCAGCTATGCTGCTCGTAGCTGGAAGGGATTCAGCAATTTGCTTAGCACTGTAAGCCCCCCCCCCCCATGTCTGTGACAAGTTCACAGGAGGTGAGGTAGTCAATGTGCATGTGTTCATCTCAGTAGCTATCAAAGAGTTCATTGTAAGTGTGTGTGGCATGTGCAGTGTGTGTTACCGATGGTTGGCCGGTGTACGGCGGCGACTGAGAGGATTGTGAGGGATCGTAGAGGATTGGCCTGATTGGATTTCCGTTGCAGGAGTCCTGTCACCTGGCTTAGCAGGGGACTCTGGAATACAGCAGGGGAGCAATCAGACAGAAGTCACACTGTGAATATGAAGCTAAATCTGCATCCAGTCGCTGCTGATACAAGCATCCACTTTACAGAATCTAGAGATAAACATTCTGATAGTCAATTCAAGTCAATTTTAACCCATATTAGCCCAATAGAGTGCTGCAGGTATGAGTCTTAAAACACGGGAATGATTTAACAATTTTTTAACACTCCTGGTTTCCTGGTCTTGACATCAATGGAATTTTGATGGGTCTTTGGTTAGATGCTTGAAATAAGGTATTTTGTTAACACTTAAGCTTAAAAGAGTTGTTTGATGTTTTTTTCTATGACATATAATTCTGAAGCTTTAACATGTCATGAAAAAGGCAGTTGCTAAATGAGACTCCAGGGCATCATCATAACAAGATCTCTCATTGTAATGGCGACGTTGAAGTCATGCAATTGTATTTTAGTTTTTAGAGCCTAATGCTAGCTTTTTACTTCTGAAGATTGCATTTAGTATTCAAAAATTGTAAAAGCGGTGTTCATTTTTAAAGATAATATAAATTTTTGTTTGCCACAGAGCTTATTTTCTGCACATGGTTTATAAAAATAATTATTTGGTTTCCCACATATTCATTTAATTGTGGCGACCCAGGACAGAAATAGATTTTCTATTTTTGGAGCTGGACTGTTCATTATGAGCACTAGTGGAATATATATACTGTTCGACTATGCATTACACTACACTCTCAGAGTGTACTGTTGTCACAGATGGAGCAGCAGAATGCAGGCGCAGTGAAGGTGGGTCACTCACCTGGGTCTGAAAGTTTATTTTCAGTGTCTCTGCAGTAGTTTTTCCTTTGTCCACTAATGAAATCAGATCTGACCAGATCGACTAATCAATTGTCCATGCCATGACTCCATGCCATGGATAAAAATAACTCACCTGAGCTGCATTCACAGACCTGCAACCCCCCCCTCCCTCTCCAGGTTTCAGCTACCTCCACACATACATTCTAATTCTGTGAGAAACGCTGCATAATTATAGATAAATAGAAAACATGTATGGAAAGTGTGGATGTAGATGGATGTTTAACAAATTCCAGGTGCAGCCAGCAGATAGGACCTGAGTCACATGACCTTCTCTCCACTAGAAAGAGGACAGACTCTGCAAACACACAAAAGGCAAAGCTCAAGCACACCATCACAGGAGAAAGGAAACAAACACAGAAGGAGAGACAGAGACAAGGTCAATATGCATACAAGGGAGAGAGACAGGATTCTCATGGGCAGGACAAACATGGACTGTAAGTACAAGGCTTAATAGTTCGATTGAGACTGAGACAGACCTGCCGGGAGGATGATGGTAACAAGTACAAAGCCTGAAGTAATCAAAGAATCAGCAGCTAAGGTGCGGTTAAGGCGCGTGAGCAGGACGGGCATTTTAGAGGAAGGGGCATGACAGGAACAGGGTTCGGCAGTCAGCGGATTTCTTTTTATTTCTGGGGACAGACAGGAGTCCTTTACTCTGAGACTGGAAAGCAGAGGATTGAGTATAAGGTTTTAGGAGATCAGACAGGTATAAGGGGGCATGCCCATTCATTTTAAATGATCGATGATTACACCGGCGGGAATCCAATGTTAACCAAGCTGTGATGCTAATTTTTCCAATAGCTCGCCTCAAAAGACTAGAAGGCAGCGCAGCAACAAGACATTTTGTGTTCTAAAGAAAGTACACTATGCTCTTGACTTAAAAAAAACTCTGATATGCTTACTATCTTTTTGCTTTTATGTATAGGTCCATAACCCACAGCTGAATAAAACAGCTCGTTCCATTGAGCTTGTCAGGTCCTTTCTTTGGGGGCTGCTGAAAAGCACTGTGGGAAATATAGGAAATCACTAACTGAAGTCAAATTAGACGAGGACGACTGAAAGAAAGTGGGTACAACAAAATAGTAATTATAAAAATCACAGAATAGCTCCTGGAATGCATTGTTCATCACATATTGATGGTTTTCAACAGTGTAAAAGTATCTGAGGGTGGATTATTCTTTTGAGTTCTTTTCTCACAACTCTCCTTTAGGGCTGAGGTGGATTTAATTGAGGACACCAGCACAGGATCAGGGTGGTGTTTTATAAAGAAGGACTAGACTAGAATTTTAACCAGATAACTTTGAATGTTGTTTTCAAGATACATGAATTAATTCACAAAACCCAACATTTTAGGTTTTGTGTGTAAGGCATGTGAGTATTACAAACAGAAACATGTTACACGTGTTGATAATCCCAAAATGTCATGCTTGGTTGGGGACAAAAAGTGAACAGGACGGTGAGGTCTTGCTGGCATCTTGACAAAGTGCTCCAGGATGCTTTCACTTCATGTGGCTGTACATAGCAGGTGTACTCCTGCGATAAACCATTTTTTAGTCCATGCTTTGACCAGGTGCAGCTTACTATAAAGCGACGCGCTGACGCATGTTTTTCAAATCAAATTACTTCACTAATCGATTACATTGGTGAATCACCCCAGCCTTAATAGATTGTCATTCCATGTGAACAACAGTACTCTGGTGGACAAATCTGGTGTTTCTACTTCTGTTCCCTCAAATAATGAAGAACGAATAAAATATATGCATGTTCATTGTACAAACGGAGGGATCACAGAAGTGTTCAGGAGCGGATTACACCGTGATCCTCACACAATGATTTGACATTAATTCATACCTCTGCAATTTGCTCACCCAAAGACAGAGGAGAGAACCACAGAGAGCAACATCTGCAAAATGTGGACAAAGCATCACATCAGCATTATTTTGACATACATTGCAGTTGCAGTGCATTTGAGGAATAGATTTAAGGATATATTAACCTAATAGATGTGACTTGAAACAATTCCAGGAGCCTCCCCTTTTGGATGATTGTGAGTATATCTCCCAGCAGACCACTCAGTGATGTCCAATGTCTTGTTGCTTAATGATATTTCTGGGTATTAAGTCCTGTGTGCCAGAAAAGTCTCATTCCCAATGTTTCTGTTATTGATTGGGTTATAAAATGAATTTATAATTCTCATGTTGTGGGCTTTGCATTATAGATATTACCTTCTTGTATACTGCAATATCAATACATATTTTCAGCCCTTGTACAGTGCAGACGGCAGGTGTTTGCATGTTGCAGAGGCGGTTCACATAAATAATGTGCACGTCTGGAGAAAAAAAAACAAAGCATGTTTTACTCTCAAGACAACACAGAGCTCATTGGCTGCCAGAGGTTTTCCATCAAAAAGGGGCAAATTGATTTTTCAGTTCTTAAATAAATAATTGCAGAAGTGAAAAGGGCTGGGGGATTCTTCTGCAAACAGTAACCGTAATGTTGAGGATAAATTTAGGTGTTCATTTGCAAAATGTTTGTACGTTTAACTCATTATGTTTGCCACATGCCGTCATGTGGCCTCTGTCATCTCAACAGCAGCCTCACAGATGTCTAAAAGGCTGACAGCTTCCTGTGTTGCATCAGCTTCTGAGTGTGGTGTGGAAGACTGCAATATGACTTAAACCTTTTGTCTACAGGATGTAATCTCTCTCAGCATAGAGTAAGTGACTAATACAGAGGCGAGTTAAGTGTTCTCTAGTGTCTCTGAAGCATCAGTCAGACATAGTGTGTCTATAGTTTAGCTGGTTGCATGTGGGGAGGAGTGTGATTTCACCAGCATGAGCCTGAGCCTCAAGATTTTGAAGAATCTGTCTGAGGGGCAGGAGGATAGTATGGTCTTTTATCCATTCGAGCTTTGGGAGGTACAGTTGGTGCTTTTCTTTGATGCTTCTTGAGACGCTATGTTCCACAGAAAGGGGAAAGAACAAAACACTTTCTGATGTTTTTTGTTTTTTTTCCAATTTCCCCTCCATTCCTCTTTGCCTTCGTCCCTATTCTGGTCCCTTCTTGTTGTTTCATAATTTTTATTCAGCTTGTGTTGTTGTGGAGGTCACTGGCTTAAAAAACAGTGCAACTGCAACATCTTGCTTTGCTAGTTTAGAAAGACAAGACAGTGAACTCTGTAGGACCTCTTGTCCAAACTCAAACCTGTACTTAGCTCCCACTAAATGCCTAGACACACCAAACAGACAGCAAAGAACTAGTGACAATAAAGGATGACTGCTGCATTGCCTCAAGTTGCCTGATTCTTGGCCATAAAATTACACCTAAACTGACTGCAAAGACTACAGCCAAAAGCCAACTAGCATGTACATTCTGCACCTGCGTGAGAGGAAATAACTGTCCATACCAGCAGATGGTGGTAGTCTGTATTCATCATTAAAAAAGTTAAACTGGAAGACTGATAGGATGCAAATTTGTTTTTCCTAGGAAAGCGAAGGAATGACCCACCTTACTCTGACTCTGATTTCCTCTTCCTGACAATCCCTAACCAAGAAAGGAAGGTAACAAGTACTAGTTAATCATGGGTGTAATAGGCGAGCCATTCCTTTGTTATCCTAGGATTCACAAATTTACCAATGCAATGCTTCAAGACGCTAGTTAGCAAGTTAGCACATTAACAACACAACTTGATGTTAAAAGAATAAATGGTATTTGCTTTAGCAGAAACATTAAGAAATGTTTAGCAGAAACATTAGGAAATGGTTCTGCTAAAGAGCTCAATGGCTGAAGAATCTTACCTAATATAAAAATGTCAATGCCAATCCCTCTTGGCTTTAAAACCATTTGTTTTTTTCACCTCACTTCAGTTTATCTTGACGTGCACTAAGCTGAACTGACAGTCCGAGTGATTTCATTCACTAATGTGCTGTTTTCAACGACACGCTGTACCAGCAGAAAAAAAACACTGACAAGGGCCAAGTATTGCCAACAGCCAACTCTCGGTTTGGTGTGTCAGCCCTAAGATTCATAGGCAACCTTTGTTTTACCACATTGACACAAGGGTCGGGGTTCAGCAGCTTTTTTAATCAAATTTAAATCCACTTATCAAATCTGAATTCTTCCAAATCACTCATCATTTGTGAATACCTACCTTTGTAGCTAATTACAAAAAAAATCATGATGAGATGAAAGGTATGATAAAAAAGTGTGTTAGCTTCAGTAGTTTTGCAGACAGGGAACCAGATCCAAAATGGAACTGGCTGTTGGACCCAAACCCCAGTCAGCACTTCTCTACTGTGCATCCTGCTGCCTCTGCAAGCTTTTGCATTTGCCAGAGTGGCAGCACTGGCATTCACCTATGGCAAAGCCCTTGGCAAACCAGCATGAGACCATTTTGCATCTGACATGCCTGTCATGTAGCCCCAGGGGTGTTGCAACACACAGCATCACCACCCACTCCTTCCTTTCTTTTCGTGTTGTTATGGTACCACCCTCAACCACAGCTCCACTGCTCCTCTTTGCCAGTGCCATCAATGCAGAGGGGACTTTAAAAGGCCCCGCTTGGCAGACCCATTTCTCAGTTTTAGCTGTGGTCTGGGAGAGCAATAACAACATGCCAGTCAGATATAAGAGCCCCTAATAGGACTCAATGAGATGACACAGCAGTCCAAGGCCTATTATGCTGTTGGAGCCATGGGACAGATGGAGAGAGGAGAAGAGGAAGAGAGCAAGAGCAAGTGACTGACCACATGCCAAAAAAATGATGAAACCTTCCTCGTGGAAACAGCATGAAAGTGCGACAGAAGACAGGATGTAGGTAGTCTGAGCCAATGGGATGTATACTATCCATCTTTGAACCGGAGCTAGTTCTGACGATGATGGAGGAGACACTCGCGTGATGCCAACCAGGTTTTCAAATATGCATCTGTAAAATAGCTGTGTGACAAGCTGCTCCAGAAACGGAAAAAAACAGCCTCCCCTCGCCTGGTTTTTACTTCTCTTTGATCTTGTGACAACAGCGAAGAATTCAAGTTGGCACATCAACTCAGTGAGGAGCTTTAAACACCCGGCGAGGGCTTTGCCTCCTCACTTTGATTTGTGGAGTAAATGAAGGATTATTATAGATGAATCCAGTGTTATGGTTGTCCTCCAACTCTTGATGTTTAAACAAAAAACTAAAAGAGTGCAACCACCTGAACTGCTGTGCTGTCACATTAGAAGAAGAATGAGGTAAGCGGCAACCTTGTATGGCATAGTCATCATTTCTTCAGATTCATAACATAAAGAATAGAATATTGTGAGTCATAAAGGCACCCTATAGTCTTTGCAGAATAATGTACCCTGTCTGCTTTTAAAAGCTAATTACATGCACTTGTCCCAGTAAGTGGGGAAGTCTTTACAGGATGGAGTGGGCCAAGCCTGGCCGAGGTCAAGCTGTGAGGGTCAAGCTCTGTCTGTAAGCTTACCCCTCTATTTGATTGTCCCATCCACTCTGCTGAAATAACAAACTACCTCTCTGACACTTTTTCACTTTGTCCTTCATTGCAGTGATCGGCCTCACTCGGTCTTTGCTCTGCCCTGGCAATTGGCGCCCTAATTGAGGCACTCTTGAGCCATGTTTATCACCGTGGCAACGTTGCCCCGCAGATAATCATTGTCTTGTGGATTAACATAACAACAGAGGCTTTGCTTTGCTTTAATTCCACTAACACTGGACCAAGCTCCTTTGTGTCGGCTCGCCTGCCGGGCTTGTCTTAACTGGGATTAGAAGCATTGGCTGCAAGCGCCCACCAGGCCCCCACATCGTGCTCCCAGTGCCCCTGCCTCCGTACTTAAGTGAACCCTCTTTATGCCCTTGGATGTTTCTAGCAAGCAAAGCCAGGAAATCACAGTTTTCACCTCATCGTTATATCAGGAACCCCCTACCTGAATCTTAAACTTTAGCATCAAAACTAACTACTTATGTCTGTCCATTGACCGAAAGTGAGAGGTACCTCTCAGGGGCCATTCTGGCCTTTTCTCAAAGGACTTGAATTAAAAACAGCTTTCTTTCATAGCTAAAGAAAAACATCTGCCAACTTTGTCCAAACAACTTGTGCAGTGTGCTCTGTACCAAATGGTTTTACCGTTCTACAAGCTCTGATTTCTTTACCAGAAAGATACTTTATTCTTTGTCCAACTTGGGTGATCTGGTCTAAGGGGACAGCTCAAAGTCAGTTCACACCTGGCATTCGAAAGTGTCTCCACATGTGTGATCACTTGTCAATATATCTTACTTTCCCATTACTCTAGGTGCAGATAAATATGTACATCTTTTCCTTTTCTTAAGACCAATTATGTTTTTGTTTTTAACCAGCAGAAGGTTTTTCATCCTTAAGCACTTGCCACTGGGAGACTACTGCTGCAGGAGTGTGAAGGGCCAGTTGCTGATAGTTTGCCCATACACACGCAGGTGAACGAGAGTTGACCCATTTCGGTGTCACTTTGAGTTTGTTGGGACAGTTTAATAACTGCTGCTGCTGTTAGGAGGAAAGAAGCTCTGGAGACAGTCCTTCAGCACTGTATAGGCAGCAACAGAAAGTTGGAAGTCAAATAAGCAAGGATTTCACCTGAGTAGGCTATACCATTTAAAGTGGCTCAGGACACGTTAGCGTACACACTGCTGAAAAAATGTGGCTCAGATCAGCTCCAGATGTGGTCTTAGCGTTCGGATCTAAAGATGCATTAGGGACACCTTGGGTGCATTCACACTTGTACTTAGAGCTGTCTACTTGTGATTTGATCACTAAAGACGTATTTCAATACTTGGTATAAACAAGACAAAAGGTCAACGGTGTTTGTCCCGGTTCAGAATGGCCACAGTCAAAGGTGGGGTGAAACTAAGCTACTGGGTCCCAATGTTTTCCTAATTTGGCGAAATTTTCGGCCGCTGTTCTTCTTCTTTGATTTAGCTGCTTACTGTTAATCTCCTGTGGTGGGTCGTACGTATAACACATATCCAATATGTTAGACCCATTCTTCCTATGACCCTGTCCTGCTGGCTGTCTGTTTTCATACAGAAGCAATTTTGGCACTTTTTCTACCTCAGATGGCAGCTTAAAGGCTCCCCTCATTCCATGATGGTACCTTTTTATACAGAACAGTGGAATAATGGTGTGAATTTCCCAACTTGAGGAGGGAGTGTAAAGGGGGGGATAGGGCTGGATGAGGCAATGAGAAGTTAACATGGTGGCACATATTCTGATGGACTCTTATCAAACCATGCATGATGTTGCATTTAGTTGTATACACAAGAAGTGACAAGAGTAGTAGCTTGTAGAATAATAAAAGAGAGCTTGAGAGAGAAGTCGTATTCCTGGATTATTTTTCAGCTCTGCACACCTGACTGACTTTGCATGTAATGCGGATCACCACTTTTGGAAAGTTACATAAATTGTCAGTTGCAGTCCCGTTGATGCAGACTTTGGAAAGGTGTGGAGGAGAGGATTTCAGATGCTGTTTGATGATCCAACAAGCACTTTATCAGAAGCGTACAAACACCTTAATCTTTATTAGAAAATCATAAACTGTTAGACACCCAACTGTAACCAAATACACTTGAAAAACAGATTATTAATTAAAATCATGACCATGTGGCATTTTAACAACACTAAACTGGCATGCAGAACTGCCTGGCTGGTTTTCTGAGGAGCGAGTCACAGTTGGTAGCAGTGGGTTTGGTTGGCGGCAATTGCATGGAGAGGAGGCAGGCGTGTAGCAGGAGCATGCCATGCTGTCCTACCCTGATCTGTCGGTGCAGTGCAGCAGGGGCTCCGCGGGAGACTGGGTGTAACCACTTGTCTGTTTCTTCTGGCAGAGGGGAGAGGGGAGCTGGGAAGAGGGAAGGAGTGGAGTGGGGGCAACCGCTGACCCCGTAAACACACGAGATTAAGAGGAATAATAAAAAGGGGTCTTGGCAGTGCTCGCCTAATATGCGTGGTAATTTAAAGACGCTCCGAAAAGAAATGTCAGTGATGTGTGGGTGGGCACATTTTAATGTGTGTGTGAGCGAGGAAGAGAAAAGATGCACACATCAACAATCTCCATAGAGGATTCCTGTGGTAAAGCATTCTCGACTTCTCAAGCAAACAAGTGGTGAGGCGTGCAAAAGGAATTTCAGGCCCCCTCAAAAAGATGACCACACAACTGCAGGGAGCTCCTTTAAAAGATTAGCAGAGTCTATACACTGTTGCCACAGACAGACACACAAACACATACACACATTTCTTTGTCTCATAGTCTGTATATTTTGTGGGATGGTGGTTTCACACTTTCTCTTGTGGCTGGCATTATCTAAGTATGTTTCCTCTTGCCAGGCTTCTTTCCAGACTAATTTGCTGTGTTTAAGGCCACAAACCCACCAGCCAGCAGCGTTTAATTCATTTTAACTTTGCAGTGTCACTACTTGGCAATGGCAACATAACATAGCCAGTAGCTCTGGATTACATTTCTCCTCTTTAATCAGATGCGTCGTTGACACTTACGATCATTCTGTGACCCGTGTTTGAGTCGGAAAACAATATGATGGAATGCAGATAGCCAGCAACACTGTGGGCTGCTTGTATTTGCCTCCAGTGTGGTGCTGTTTACAAGTGGGCAAGTGGTGGGGGAGGGCGAGTGGTGTGAGGCAGGCTGCTGGAGCAGGTGACATCTGTGACCCAGCACAACAGCGGTGGATGCCGGACACATGCTCCTTCCTCAAAGGCTACTGGCACCCTTTCTGCCTCATTGGGCTCATGCCCACACGCATGCCCTCCAACACACACACATTTTAAGCACTTCATCTGAATGAATCTACTGTACATAAGGTTATCTTGAAGTGACCATGATTCAACGTGTCTTTAGGAAATAAAAGCTGTAAAAAGCATTTCCCCATACGTAGTCTTTTTGTCTATTACAGCGACTGGAGAGATCTTTCATTTTCGACAGCTGACCTACACTCCACAAGCTGCTAACAGCTACTTTGTGGACATGTCAGACTGCCAAATATCAGGATCATCGGCTTACAGAAAATGACCTCCCGATATGTACAGCTAAGAGCTGATACTGGGTCAGTTTTTCTATTTCACACAAATGGAAAAGCCATTTCAGGAACGGCGGCTGCTCTTTGCTCTACACTGATATAACAGCACTCACGCACACACATACTGTACATTCACACATGCCTAAATTGGAACTTTCTCCAGCTTCGCAAATTGACAATCAGATGATTGATCTTGCTCTCTGAGTTATTAACCCATTATATTTACCAAGCCATTAGCTGCTTGATAATTGAACTGTTAATTAAAACAAAGGCCTTCGTTTCCCCCACTGAGTCTCAAACTGCCCTCGCTGAGCTGAAGGCCATTATAAAAAGGAAAAATGTACAGTAAAGAGCAGAATATTAACACCACCCATTTTCCCCTCATTTCCACTCCCTAGGATTGTCCAATAGACTGTATTTTCACAGGATTTTCTCATCACAAGTATTACAATCTTGCAAAAAGTCAAAAGGTATTATTGTTTAATTTTCCTTTAATGAAGCTCTACATGATTTATAACACAGTTTTACATCAGCTCTCTCCCTCCATATTACCCATCCCGTCTCCTCCTCCCCTCTCCCTGGAGGGAGTGCGTTTCTCCTCCTGGTTTCTCGTTGCATTCTGATAAAGCAGACTCTCCCTCTGATGTCTCTTATCTCTTCTCATCTCCTGCAGTAAAGACGCTCTCTGTTTGTTTTATGCTTCCTGCCAGTTTTTCCCCTTTCCGTCCGTTTTTCTTTTAGGTGACGCCCTGTGCCTCGTCCCAGTAGTGTGTGCAATGGATCAAAATTGTCAGAATAACTTAATGGTGTGCTGACCTGCCTCCTGACCCCCGCTGTTTATCAAATTCTATCACATATTGTAGCTAGATACCCCCACCCTCCTTCCGCACAGTCTCCCATTCTGTGAGAGGTATAGATTTGTTGCTCCATATCTCTGGCAGTGCAGTATTCTTGCTTGCTTACTGCCGTTGACAGAGTGTGTGTCCAGTGCAGGCTACGCTTGGCTGCATCAGGGTAATGCTGCTGGCTACCTCAAATCCAGCAAACAAACAACATATATTATATTGGAGGCAAGCAGAGTGGTTATATAGCCAAGGGGCCTCGCTGTGTATTTGTTGGTATGCATACTTGTGTGCTTTCTGTACAATTGTGTTAGTGTGAGCATTGACCTACAATGTAGGCAACACTGCAAGAGGCAATAGACCCAGACTGTGTCGGACCTGCTCTAACCAGGCTTAAGGCAGTGGTGTAATAACAGCAAAAGTCGAACTTGCCAGAAGTAGAAACACTCAAACACAGCACAGGGTACACATTTGTGCACACTTACTGCAGCTTTGCATTGTTTGTCTATCTGCACTCTATGGTAGAGGTGGTGTAGAAATAAAACAGGACCACAACTAGGGCTGGGTACTGGACAGAAATGACCGGACAAAGTAGTACCACAATGTCTACCTTCAAACAATACTTGAATTTGAGTATTTTTTTGTACCTCAATATAGAAAAACAGTCAGTTTGTACAGATTTGTTCCCAGCCAATAACCACAAGCATTCTTTGATTTAATGCAGCATGTGATGTGATGGCTCACTACTGCAGCAGCTAAAACCCATACAGTCTGTGGAGGGGTGATGTCAAGCAGATTGTCGGACAGATTTGGCAATTCTAAAGGAAATTAGCTGTGCCAATTTCCCACCAAAAAGGTAACAAATTAGGAGTTCTGTTAGTATCTGTATAATGTAAATGGCACAGTATCATATTGTTGTAATTGATGCCTAACCTTAACCATAACCCACAGAAACCAGATGATGAAAATCACCAGTCAATTGACAGAAAATTAAGCAACTGTTTTTATTGTGTAAATCTTTTAAAGCCCAAAAGACCAAATACTCTTTAAAGATAATCTGCTTCTCTTAATTACATGTGATCGTTAAGGACTATTTGGAAATGCTGATCAGCATTTTGAACTATTTTCTGACATCTTACTGACCAAATATGTCACAGAGACAATAATCATTTGAAATCAGCAATGAAAACTATTAGTTGCAGCCCTGAATTTAATATGATTGGGTTTTAGACAAAAGAAACCACTTGAAGACATCACCTTTGGCTCTGAAATATGGGCAATAATCATTATTTTGCAACCCTAATAGACCAAATGATCAACTGATTAATAGAGAAAATATTAACAATAATAATAAGCATTAGTTGCAGCACTACTTGAAAGAGCTCAAGTCTTTTTTACAGCCACACAAGCCAGCCAAAAACCTTAAGAAAAAGAGCGGCGCTGGTGAAATAGCAACATGTGCAGCTGAGGGAATACGGGCCATAAAGGTGAAGATATCCTTTTAATAAGCTGAGCAAATAATGCCTCAAAATGATTCATTTTGAAAAAAGCTGACTCCAGGATGTTGGCAAAGAGAATGGAAAAAGAGCACTGAACCAGGAGAGGGAAATGGGAAGTGTTTCAGCAAAGCAAAGCAACATTTTGTATTTAATAGAGGCACATATAAACCAAACAATCTGAGTATTCCATTAAATGGATCAACTAGTTGAATGAAAGAGTGCGTCAAAGAAATTAGTCTATACATACTGTTAAACACAAGTCATATATTTTAATTTTTATCATGCTCTGTATAGACTATAAAGCATTTTCACACCATAATAACATAATGTATCAAATGGGTGGGGGACACATCAAAGGGCATATCATAAAAAGCATCCGTTCTGGTGTCTGAAGCAGAATAATTAATTTACTGATGCAGGCTATGAAGATGCCTTATCAGCACCAGTGCTGATGAAACTGTCGATGCACCTCTGATGTTTTAGTCCAGTTGCACTCTGGCATGCACTGGGGATCAGTTTGTGAAGGATTTGACTGGTCTAGCCAGCCTGCCTGCATGTCCAAGGGAGAGTCGAACGCCAATACAGGGTTTTGTTTTCCTTCACTAACCCTAACCCAAATGCCTCCTTCTGTCTGCAAGAAACCCGCTGAAATGAATTTTAACTGTAGGTTTACCATTGGCTTTGGTGGAAGTGAACTCAGATAAAGACTGTGCTCCAAAATAAAAATCTAGGTAGTCTAGTTTTTTATCTTTTTTGGGGGGAAGGAGGGTGGGCATTTTCTTTTTTGTAATCCCGGAATTCTCCCTTTCATGATACACTATTGTATCATTCTCACTAATCATAATCGTCATTGTCATTCTAGGGTTTCTGTGGCAAGCGAACGCAAACGGCTCAGGTCATGTGATTAATATCAAAGGAACAGTAATTCTGTTTAGAGACACCCCCGTCAATATGATCTGACACACTTATGATATCTCATTTTCTCTCCATCTGTCACTGTTCCTCAGGCTTCCTTTATTTCTCAGCTCATTTTCCAGGCGGCTGACAGATATGTAGAGTCATATTAAATGGCCGTACAAACACCCCCTTTTGATATCCGTATTATTTCTTGTACTCAGTTCCTCTCTGTCTCTCTCTATCCACACACACACAAGGAGACACTGGCGCCAGATCAGGTGTGTGTATGAGGTGGCAGTCTGCTCTCACTGTTAGGTCCTCAGCTCCCACCAGCCTTCCAGATGGCCATGGTGTCAGCACCACACCTTTTGCCCACACGACACTCCCTACATCCTTCCAACCCCCGCCCACACCCCCTGCTCCTTGTTACAAAGTACGCAATGACAAATTAAGTGAAAGACGTCTTGAACAACATTTCTCATCAGCATTAATCTGGCAGTGATTGCAGTTTAGGGATTGGTGGTAATTTACGTCCAAGGTGCATGGAAGAGGAAAAAAGTCTGACGAGGTCAAACCTCCAACACTACAACAAATGATAACATTTTGCTAAAGCAGAACTTGTAAACATTGTATCAACGTTTAAAGAAATAGTTTGAAATTTTTAAAGTGGGGTTTTTATGGGCTTATTTGTATATAATCAGTGTACAGTACGTGGTTATCAGCAGGCACCCAGTTTGGCGAAGCAGGCAGAAAATCAACATGAAAGCAAAGCAATGCACCGCTGTGGATCCAGGCAGCAACAAAACGTATTTTAACCGCTTAAAAAAATCTATAATATTTTAAGTGTAAGCTATTTGAGAGTATTTTCACCACTTAACTTTTTTGTCAGACAGCCCATTTCAGAAAGAAAAGTTGTTAACAACTTCAGTTACCTTTTTATGCTCTCAAAAAAACCACCAGACTCCATAGACAAAAACAGTAGTTTAAGCTCCCTTAACACATGAGCTGCTGGCCTATTGCTGCTACAATCAGTTATTTAGTTTATGTTATTGTGTGACTTTGTTGAATCTTAACGAACCCCTTTAAAAGGCAAGGTCGCACAATAAAATAAACTAGCTAAACAATAGTGGCAGCGGAATAACAGCAGCTCCTGTGTTTCAGGGATGTTTAATCACAGTTTTTCTCAGTGGGATCTGGCTTTGAAGAGAGCTTAATTTACCTGTTAGAATTCACTGTCTGACATTAAGGCAAAGCAGTGAAAATATTCCAAATATAGTGCACACTTAAACGGGACTTTTTGTAATTTAATAAGGGTTTTGTTTGCTGACAGTACACGTCGTAGCTTCAGTGTCTGACTCCAGTCTGCTTCTCCAAACAAGGGACATGCAGACTGACATCTACTGTATGTAACACACTGTCTATGGATAAGCACGTCATACAACCCCACTTCAAAAAATCTGAAATATCCCTTTAACCTTTTGACATTTTAATGGGTATAATAAAAGGTTTACACATTGCAAAAAATGAGACATCTGGTTTTATCTTTTTTAAATAACCCAAGAAAGCATACATTTGAACAAGGCATAAGGTTGTTTGTGTTTTCAACAAATCTTATTGTTATTGCATAGTCACATAGACACACCAAAGTGGACCAAAGGAAAGGAAGTATCACCAGCGGTTTCTGTGCGCAGAAGGACCTACAAGATGAAGAAGAAGCTTTCACAAACTGCTTATAGATTGAATTGCCGTGGTGTCAGATCAGTCAGCAGCAGAAACCAGAAAAACAAGACTTTTATTCCTTAAAACACAGACCATTAAATTATTCAGTGAAAGTTTGCAGAGGATGTGCGCTCTTGTTCTGCAATGCCCTGCTTCACATTCATGCAGCGGCTCGCATTCGCTCGGGGAGTTCTGCAGGAGAACCACACGTTTGTTTTCTTCTCGTGCTACGGAGCAGCTACAGTGGAGCAGATTGGACAGTGTGTGCTTTGCTTGTGGGTGCATGTGGGTGTTGAGGGGGGGGTTTATCCTTAGCCGGGCCACTTCTGGTCACAGTATATCATCTCTTTGACTTGTTGCTTGATTTCTATTTTGTCAGCTTTGATTCTTTCCACTTGTTCGTCTTTTAATTCTGCTCCCGTCATCACGCCTTCCAGTCATTATTGCTGCGAGGTCGGGCTATTCAAAAGCTGTATTCCCATTCGCTCAGCAACACCCCTTTTCATTAACGTGCTTCATTCACTTCGTGCAGTTCTCTAATACGTTTCTCCCTTCACCCCCCTGGTGAATTCCTCTGTACTGTATATATGAACTCCCCATTTGTTGTCCCTATCATGATCATCTCTCCCGCTGCCCTCTCCTCCTCTGCTTCCTATTCCTCTCCCTTTCAGTCTTTCTTCTCTTCGCCATGTGCTCGCTGTATCCTTCCTCCCCCCTCTGCTCGCGTTTCTGTCTCTCCCTGCCTGCCTCCATCCTTACTGCAGGGTTGAATCATCCCCGTTTCTGCTTGCTTTGTCACGTTTGGCCCCCCTGCGCGTCTGTCCAGGCCTCATCACACGGCGATGGCGCGAGCCGGGCTGACATCTCGCCACAGCGCTAAGGGCTTCTGATGTCCATGACGCTAGCACTGACCTGTCCCTCACTCCTCAAAGCACTGACATCATCAAAGTGGGACACATTTCTGCCCCGGGGGCTATTAATTGCCAAGTATGGTATGAGCCACATTTTCGTCCATGCCGTTTCCAGATTAGAGGAGGAAGGAGACAAGGGAGTTTTTACATCTTTGTCTTCGTCTTTTGTCTGTTATCAAAGACGTATTCTAGCTGGCTGCAGGTTTTTAGGCCTTTTCATGTAGTTCGTATCCCGCTGTCTCCTCACTTGGTACTATCTGGCTGTTGTCGGAGAGGGGGACCACATCAGCACTATTCTCTTCACAGCTTTCCCTCACAGGGGAGCCACTTCTTCTTCCCCCACGCACTCCGCTTCAAACGGCACACCTCAGATCACACGCGCGCATATGCTCACATGCGCACATACACTCCCGAACAGCAGAACCTCCATCCTTGATGCAAAAGTGCACACAAATGAAAGCCCCAGCATCCTTCTTGGTGGAAAATTGAGTCATGGTCCTTCTGCTCGCGTAAACTGACAGACAAGCCAAGCGAAAAATGGAATCAAAATGTCCCTATATTGGGGAGTGTGTGGGCATGAGCAGTGGCACTGTGTGATTCTATAACAAGCACATGCAAATCAAGACAAACCAACCCCAGGCTCATTAAATAAAACATGGGCGTAAGGACAAAAGCCTGCTTCTACTGCAACCTTGCATATTCATAATGAGCGCTCTTTCCCAGTGTGGGGTGGAGGGATGTTACGCAGGTTGACATTGTGAGGCTGGCTGGATGCTTCTTGGATGTTTGGTTTGCAGACTCCAAGCAGGGCTGTAGTGTGAGGCAGCTCCGTTTTCAGTTTTCTAAGATGGAAGACTTTTGTCACACTAATTTTGACCCTCTGTGGTCCTGAGCAGAGTTTCTGCTGAGTGTTGATCGTTTGATCCAAGTAAGAAAACAACAGGGATCATGACAATCCATTTTCAGTAACTTTTCCTGTTCAAGCTTCAGTTTACATGCTGATAGCACCCAAAAACTTTCAAAACTGTATTTACAGTAACTACTGTTCAGTCTGACTGTAATGAAAGAGATAAAATGCAATGAAGTTTAATTGCTATATCTAAATGCCCTTATAGTAGAGGTCAGTTTGGGCATTCAAGGCTACACTCTGTGTTCTGGTGTTATTCAAGAAACAAAAAGTGACAATGTAATTATCTCCTCTGGGCATAAGCCTTAAAGGGGTTGATGTATTTGGTTGCGTGTGTGCCTTTTATGAGCGAGTGTGTGCATGTTTATGTGAGTGTTTGTGTCTGCTGTTAATCTGGCAAAATATTGGACCAGTCAGCCTTATATTTTGAGTGGACATGTATGACTGTAAGACCTGGCGTGGTTGTGGTGATTCACATATGCTGAAAAATCTGTTTTAGTGACTCTTTTGAACACTTACTGACTTCTGATTCAGTTTTCCAGTTGACCAGTTTTCCGGAAATCGGCTGGGCTAAAAAACAACAACTTTACCATTGGTTGCAAACCAGATGCTCTCCTTTAGAAAAATTACATCCAAGAAAAGTTTGGTCTCATTTTGAACTGGAGCATTTGCAGATTAATTCCAAACTTGATATGTTATAATTCACTAAAGTTAGGTATGATACAAGAATCACCATTTTTTATTATCCATTTGTGCTTTTTCTTTTTTTTTCTTTAAGATTTTTTTTTTCGGGCTTTCATTACCTTTATTTGACAGGACAGTGTGAGCATGAAGAGGGGAGAAAGAGAGGGGCAACATGCAGCAAAGGGCCGAGGCCGGAGTCGAACCATCAGGCACCCCAACATTTGTGCTTTTAATGCAAGTGAGAAAGCAGCATAGTTAGATTCAATTTTAGTTTGCTTATTGCTGTTATTTCCGAAGTGTGTTGTAGCCTCCTGACAAAGTTAATACCTTTCAAAGTCCAGGTATGAATGACATGGGGTCAAAGATTTTTGGCTATGTTTTACTTAAATACATTCGTCCTCATAATTAAATGGTATCTTCTGAACCATGCTCTGTTTGCTGCAGTTACCAAGAATTTTCTAAGTGGCCATAATCAGCCCAGACAGCAGGAATTCGGCCTACTGTGTGCACTTCTGTAGTTGTAGTTGCAGTCGACTGGAATTTTCCTGGTATTTATGAACAGAATAATTAGTTAGTAGTTATATTCTCTTCAGGAAATTGTTTGAAAAAGTGTTTGTTTTTTTTCTCTCAAAATTAAAATAGTTTACCCCTAGATTTGAGATCTGTATAATGTTACCGCCTTGCAAGTAACACAAAGAAGTAATGTCATATTACATACAGTTAGTGGAAATATTCATACTCTATTAATATTTGTAGGCTTGTGCGTATTTCAAGTAATTTTTTTTTAGATTGCGCCCATAGAAATTGAATAGGATGCCAACTATAACTCAGTGAGACTGCCATATCTGAGCCATTTAATAAGGTCACAATAGGTGCTGACACAGATCCAGTTCAATGCATCAGTGACATTACCCTCATTTTTCTGAAAGAACTGTGTGACAATTTTATTTCATCAGTCTAATGATGAAATGCTTCCTTCCCCTTTACTGGCAAATGGAGAAAGCATCATATTGTATTCTATTGTATTATAAAGTACATGTAGGCAAGTTTGGTGTGCTGATGCCTTGTCGAGCTGTACCTTTCCCAGAAGTTTTGTCAAAGTCTCAGAATTATCCAAGTATGACTCAGTTCACTCCGGGTCCTGATTTTGACACGAACACTGCCGAGGTAGTTGTACCAAACACTTGAGGAAGGTGGGCAGAGAGGCCAGCGAGAGTCCAGGATTAGATGCCTCCACTGATCTCGGTGATCCCCAGCCAGCAGAGCAGGCAGCAGGGGAGAGAAAAGTAAAAGAGAGCCCATTTAGATCAGGCTACGCCGATCCATCGCCCAGAGTGATGGGTGAGAGATCTGCAAAGAGGACTGTGACTGTGACAGGCAGTGTTCATTAATGTTCCAGCCTCTGCTGTAGAGTCCAATCAAGGGGCTCCACACACAAGCACCCTCAAACACTAAAGCTCTCTCTCTCACACACGCACACACACACACACATACGGCTATCCAAGCAATGAGACAGGCGGGCTAAGCGTGGGCACTGATGGCTTCACTGCCTCAATTGATGGGTGCTTAGAGGGGAGTGAAAAAGGAGAGCTGGAGATACGGGGCCAGTGAGACTGAGCGTGAGAGAGATGGAGCGGCAGGTCTGCTCTGTCGATGACTCTCTGATAGCCCGAGCTTAGCGCCACTTCTGCTCAACATGCAAAGCCATTACATTAACCCACATGCTGCCCAGCTGTTTCCATTAAACGCCGCGGCCCCTGAAAATCTCTTTAGCTGTCACCAGATACACTAAAACCCTAATAAAGCTTCTTCACTCTCAGGTGCTGAATTATACTGGTAAAAAGCTGTGGTATATTTTACAGATACCAGGCGTTTAGCCAATGCTTGTATCAAAAGTGTGTCACAGGGAGGGCAATGATGGAATTAGTTTATAGTAGTAAATTGCCAACATTAGACGGAACCAATATTGCATACATATCAGTCTCTACAAGGAACTGGCAAGGCGGCGTTGTGGCAGAATGTGCTCGTCAATCTACAGTTGCTGCTGTGTGACAGACTTGGCAAGTCGCAGAGCGGTGTCTGTCACAGTACTGTGTCTGTTTGTACTGTCATTCAAATGTTTACCTCCCAAATACCCATCTGAAATGTAATCAGCAATGTGTGCATGGATCGTAAGCCTGTTTGGTGGTGTGATTGACTCAAACGCAGGACAAACAGGCAGTGTGCCTGCAAGCATTTTCCTTAGATAAAAGGGACAAATGCTGACTGGAGGCGTGTCGCCCCGATCTGTCCTTGACCCAGCCGGTTAGGAAGACAGTGAGAAAACGAGACTGTGTGCAAAGCAGAAAAGGAGTGCACAGGGTGTTTAAAGAGTAGTTTAGTTTTTGATTAATCTCTGCATTTTGCTGTTTTAAATCAATGTCTTGCTTTTGTTTCTCATAATGATGTTTGCGACTTACTTGTTGTTTTTCACTGTCAAGAAGTAGCATCAAATTGTGTATAAATATCACAGTGTAGTGCCACTGCGGGTGGCTATTTTTAAGCCATAATTATGTAAATTCAAGCGTTACTTTTGAAAAACTAGTCTGTGAAAACACGTTTCTTTGGTTTGTCTGTCGGCCTTAACAGGAGGTGGATCCATAGATAACCACAAAAAAGTTTGTTTAAAAAAAGAAGCAAGGAAAAAAAGGAAGAAAGAAACTTCTTCCTGTCTGAGTTCAGCTCCTGTTCTCAAATGTGAGCATTAATATGAAACAGAAGCCAGTAGCTTTCTCAAAATGTGCAAGTTTATTGCCTGATGCAATTGTACAAAATGGATTAGTGAAATTCAAAGTCTCTAGTGTTGTTTTCTTTGACATTTGGAATAAAATGGCAATGAGGAGATTTGGTAAAACTGATCTGAAAATATATTCGATGGTGCATGCACGGAGGAGATTTGAAACTTAATTTTACATTGACAGAAATTGTAAAATATGGGCAGACCATTCAAATTATGCCTGAATTATCTTTTTAGGCAAGTGTCATATTCCCAAGGGAGCACTTAACAGTTTCAAAAATAGTTCCCATACCAGCCACACTGCTGCCTTTCCTCCTCTTAATAAGAAAAAGAACATATTTTAGTTGTCTAATTGGTGGCACTGGTATTAACAGGCTTCATTGTGTCCTGTTTGTTGGTTTGAAACTGTCACATTTTTTAAAAGGGCTAAGTGAAATGTACCAGTTAAGATTCCTGTGCTCTCTGATTTCCACGGATCATGCGTTTCTCTGTGAAGGGCGATCACATGAGACAGTAGGAAGCAGGGACAAGACCGATTAGTCTCATTAGATGAGTCGATACATGTGTGTCTGTGCATATGGGAGCGACTGCTGGACATGTCACAAGCGACGCGGCTGTTTGATTCACAGCTCCCCACAGAGTGTGTCGCTTTGAGCAGTCGGGAATGAAAACAGATCAGGTTTTGCTCCATCAGGAGTGCGGCGCCGAGCGGGGTAATGAATTCCAGGAGGCTGAGCATGCTAACGAGTTCATTATTCCAGCGCGGTTTAGGAGTAATTACCATTTTGCATCCAAAGCCATTCAAGACCGGGTTGCTCTTGTCAAATTAAGCCAAGTGTGAATTCAGATAAATATTTGCATAAGCGCAAATGCACAAGGTGGGCTTCTGTGGCAGCCAGAGATTGGTGTGACCGTTTTGGATTTCTTTCACACCCTCAGTGGTGGTTTGCTGATATCCGTATGCATATCCAGGAGCAGAAGGCAACATCTCTGATGGGCTCATAGCTTCCAGGTTCAGGATCTGTTGACGGGAGCATCACTGAGAGGCCCAGTGTGAACTTGTGACGCCCTTCCTTTCATGCCAGTCTGCTTTCTAGCTGCAAACCTGCTCTGTCATGTCATAATTTTCATATTTTTGCATGAGATTGATATGGCATGATCCTAATAAGCAGCCATGCATAGAGCTGACATCAGATAAGCAGACTCATTTAGGTCTCAGAAGAACATCATTAATTATAAAAAAGAACAGGCCCCTCTAGTCGTCTGTGTTGGTACACTTATTCCCTGAGTGCACAGAGACAATGCGCACATGTATCCACTGCATGCGCCAGAGCTCTCCGACGCATCGTAAAAGCCTTTTATAGAAGTCGTCCAATCAATTTTACTGAAAAGATGGATTCCAGTACATCACAACTGCCATGTCGAGAGATTTGTCCTTTAAAATGTCATTGATTTACTGCATTAAACAAAATTCATAGTTTATAACAGAAATTGGTGTCTTTTGCCCTCACCAGAATCTTCAAACAGCTTGCAAATTTTGATTCACCAACATACCAACTACATTTTACAGAGCCCAGCAGGTTTTCTTAAAATTATTGATATTATGTCCACCCAATTTTTGATTCACCACCTCAAATTAAAAGTGTGTATTAAGTAGTGATTAATCCCCTTCAATATTTGATTTTTATCCTCAATTTTATAATCTTTTTAGTTTCTGAGTTGAGTTGAATCCTTGTCCTTGTTCCATGGACGAGCTTAAACCAATTTGATTTTATGCAAATTGGCCAAACAGCATTTGACATCATGACGTTTTCTGTAAAATTAAAAAATGGCTTATATCAGCAAGGTGTGCCTACGCCATCACAGCGCTAAATCCAACTTGTATTGCATTAGTAATTAGCGATATGACAACGTGATTTACATTTGTGTTTGTTTATAAACAGACTAACAGAGTGTGCAATTTACTCCAGCAATATAGTTCAGCATGAACGCTGAGATCAAATGTCAGTAAAGGTGGGAGAGGTGTATGCTGTGCTTGTTTACGAGAAAGGTAACATGTTTTTTGGGATAACGAGATTAGATATGGTAGTCCCTGAGGAAACCAAAACTGTACCAATATAGCAATTTTTGGATTTGAAACCAACAAAGTAGTTGTCCTAACTGGCTGCAAATGATGCGGTGCACCATTTTTAGCTAAACTTGCCGGACGCCTGTTTCTATTTATTCCTGTGGCTTGCTTGGATAGCTCCACAGTGGACAAGAAACAGCTGGTTCATGAAGCTGTAATGAAGAATTGTCTACATTATACCTTCATATAATAGTAAATATCACAACATAAAACATGTTTTCAATTTTAAAAGTAATGTTACAAATGTAAGAAGATAGTAGTAACCAAACCATCTTTTAATTGGTTGTATTTCTAGTGTGATCCCAAAGTTTGTTTACATGAGGTAACAGAAGAAGAAGAGAGAGCTTCGATGTTGCATGACTTAGCACATTGGTCTGACACTCAGTTGCTGGCACACCGTGCCTTCGTGTTCCACTTCCACTTGGGAGCTGCTGGTGTGTTAAGTGCAACACCTTGTGATGAAATTTGGTGTACCAGTCTGGTAGGGGTGTTTGGCGTAAGAACTCTGACACACCCAGCTGAGGGTTGGCCGTCGGTTAATGTTGGACTGTTGGTGTGTGTCTGTCGCCCTAGTCACTGCTGTGTGTCCCTCACTGTTGGCTCTCATTGCCTCCCATTGGCTTTTTTTTGCCAGATTCAGCATGTTGAATCTGCTCAGGAGACAGTGGAACCTGACTGTGAATGAAATCACTCTGATTGGCAGTTCAGCTGAGCACACGAGGTCAGAAACGAAAGTAAGAACTAAACAAAGGGCTAAAGTCATGAGGGAGTGAGGTTGAAACTAACTTGTTATTTTCGATAAGATTATTTTTCTTTAGCCATTGAGCTCTTTTTAGCAGTGTTTTTTGATGGTTTGTGTTATGGTTCAATGGTGCACAGTAAATATGCTTTGTTTTTTGTTTTTTGTGTCGTTAATGCACAAACTAGCATCAAGACAATCTTCAATTTCCCCTTTTTGAGTGACGATTGCAGGCTACTGCTGTCTGCGGCTATAGAGAGTTATTTCCTCTCACACGGGCCCAGAACATACATGCTGGTTGGCTGCCAGCTGTAGCCTTTAGAGAGTGCTCATGTGCAACTTTTTGGCCGAGACACAGACGAAGTGAAGAGAAGCATTAGTCTGCTTTGTTGCCGCTAGATTCCGCTGATTTCGATTTGGTATGCCTTTATATCACACATTTTTTACACCGTCCCAACTTTTTTTCCGTCTCTTAGTTTTGTTACCTTCAACATGTGCATTACTTGAAAGAAAATCTTGCATTTCACACGCATTTGTGGCTGGATGAATTTAAAATAGAGCTTTGATTATGCTTCATTATCTCTAACAGCACGTTTTGTGTACAATAGTTTGTCTCCACCTTTTAAGAAGCCACACTGCTGTGGTACCCACGATTAAAGTAAATAATGCCCCCACAGCTGTTATTAACAGATACACAATATAGTGGCAAAGAAACATGCATCAAAGCATCACTGTTTTTCTTCGGAAAAGCTCTGAGTTACCAATCAGCATAAAAATGTACTTTCAAAAAATAAATTGGTCACGTTGTTGTCTGTGGCATGAGACGCATCCTGCAGCGGTCAGATACACATTCTGACTGGAAATGATACATTACCACAGTGTTGACTGTGTGCATTGTGAGTCCCCACCCAATGGTATTTATCACAGAGGGCCTTTGTTGTCTTGAATAAATAGACATATTACTGGGAGTCCAGAGTTCAGCCCACACTGCTGGCGAGCCACAGGCACACGCTCAGTCTTCAAGGGAAAAATATGTTTACTGCTCGAGCATTTGGCGGTGACAACACAAGTCAAATATGACAGCATGATAAACACAGTAGAAATGAAGAGAGAGGGCTGACTAGAAGTTAAATCAAGGGAGTATATATTTTAACTGTTGCTTGAAAATGAACAAATTGGGAGGGCGTTTAGAAATCCAAGCAGTGTTTAAAGTGATGGTTCAGATTTCTAAAGTGATATTGCATGATGTACTCATCCACGGTCAGTATATCACAAGCAGTAGATGTCAGTCTGTGTGCCCCCAGTTTGGAGAAGCAGGCTTGAGTCTGACACTGAAGCTAAGCAATGTACTGCTGTGGAGGGGTCAGTAATAAAGTGTTTTTTTTAGCCACCTAAAAGGTGTCTCACCTAAAAAAATCAACATCAGTTTAAGTTTGTGCTGTATTGAGACTATTATCAGTGCTTTACCTTAATGTCAGAGTGATTTCCAACAGGAAAATGCAGCAGTTGTACTACTCCAAAGCCAGGCTCCATTGAGAAAACAGCGATTTAACATTGCTGAACACAGGAGCTGCTGGTCTACTACTGTCTCGAACACTTGGTTTGTTTGTGTAATGGTGTGACTTTAGCATTTAAAAGGTTTAGTTTGGATTCCCTAAAGTCACACAATAACTCAAATTAACTAACTGAGCAAAGCAGCAATGGACCAAAGCTCTAGTGTTCAGCTAAAATGAGTGTTTTTGTCAGTGGAGGTTGGTAACGGCCTCCCTGTTGAAACAGGCTGACGAACAGGAAAAGCAGTGGGACTTTTAGGTGGGGCTTTTTTAAGGTGGCTAAAATATGTTTTTTTGCTAGCTCCCTTCCATAGCAGTTCATAGCTTAACTACCGTGTTAGACACCAGCCTGCATTTCCAAAGTGAAGGTGCGCCAATAGACAACTACCATAGCTAATGCATTGACTATGGATAAGTACTCCATACAACAGCACTTCACAAAATCTGAACTATCCCTTCAAAAATGAGTTGAGGAAAGCATGCCAAGATACACTCTGACTTCTCACAAGTCAAATCCTCTGTCAAATTTTTATTCGCTTTCTATCATCAAATGCACAGCAGATCATCTATGTTGTGGTGTTTACAACTAATAAATTCTGTTGGTTTCAGTGGTTGTTACCACTGTTCTAATTGGTACATCTGCTCTAAAATACCTGTGGTGTCGCTGCGCCTGTTCATCTCCGTCGACGTGGTGGAGGGTTGTGCGTTTCATTCGAAGAGCACACCACTGCTTGTGCACAACTGGGATTTGTAAACTTGAAATCACAAAGACATTTTCTCCCTCTCTCTCAGAAATGTGAAACTTGGAAAGAAATAATAATCTAGCGGATTTCTGCAGGGTGAATATTTAGTTGCTAGGCAACAGTTGTTGGCATTCGTCAGGAACCCTCAAGTAAAGGAAATGGTGAAAGAGGCGGGAGGGTTGGGGTGCGTTATGTGGCCAAACGGAAACATGAGTGGATCAAAATAGGCTGTATGGACAAAATGGCAATTTCCCCAGGACTGAAGTGGCTATGTTGTTTTGACAAATTGGCCCACATGCAGGACGGTTGTTTACCAAACCAAGGCCATTTGAACAGCGTGGCCCACTATTATTGCAGCCATTTCAGAGACCACTTATTCAGAGCTCTAAACTTTCATTTTTTTCTCAGATTTCTAACAGTGAATTCTTTAAAGTGATGTAAAGCTGCTGCGCATATAACTGCTCAAATGTAGGGGGGGGTCTCTGCTTAACAAAAATCTGAATTTTTTATCCTCTCACCATGTGTCTTTAATGCAGCTTCCTCACAAAACTCCCCCAGCAGCAACTGTAGCTGTCCGTGTAAACCGTCTCCCACCACCACTGTTTTTCTTTGTTCCTCCGTCTTTGGCTTGTTGTAGCCATTACCCACCTTTCTCTGCCCTCTGGCAACCAGTGAAGAAGTCCATGACATTGATGCAGGATTTTCTTAACACGGTCGCCCATTTTCTTCGTCAGATCGGGAGTTAGGATATTTATAATCTTGGGGCACCAGCTAATGGTATTTGCAGAGCAAAATCAGTTTAGCGCGTGTTTTCCGTAATGGCTTTGACTGCGTGGCATTGCCAGCGGCCCTGTCGTGAATGGTGGAAGGATGGCTCTAATTTGGGCTAATGGGTGACTCAGCCGTCATCATCATGTGTCCCTCAGTGGGCTGCAGATGGCTGGTGAGCCATGGGTGCAGCGGAGCCACCGTTATACACACAGCACAACACAATGCATCAAGCTGGTGACACATGCAGCCGACGCTGACATTTGTAGAGCCGCATCCAGCGAGGGGGAGGGCGGGAGGGGGAGGCTGAGATGAGACTTGCTCGGCTATAGGTGCACAAAACACAGAGGAAGAGGTTAATCAGTGGCCAAGCTAATCGAATCATTTGTCATCAGATTAGATTAAAGCATTGAACCTTCCCTTGGGCAATCATCTCAGGAGATAGCTGCGGCTGTGCGAGGCGCAGGTATCAAATAGCTGTGAAATGATAATGCATGGTAAGTGACTGCTCGCTTTTGTTCAAACTCTACTTATCTGCACATGCTTGAAAATAGAGACAAGGCGAGCGAATCACCGTGGCAACTGGAATGCAAGGTGGGTGCGAGGCAGGCGGTTTAACAGGGATGGCGGTCCTGTGTGCTGGGTGCTTGTCTGTGTGAGAAGGGGGGCATCGAGCAACGCGGTGGATCCCCAGTGGGGCAGCGTCTGACTAAGGCCAGGCAGGAGTGCTGCAGTGGCTAGTTTACATTCCACAGTCGGCTAAGCTTCGCCAACCTCTGCTGTGCTCACACACACACACACACACACACACACACACACACACACACACACACACACACACACACACATATATATGCTGATATATTTGCAATTTCTCCGAAGCATACATATTTACACCTCCTGTATGCCCCCACCATGATGAAATTCCCATACTTCCATCAACTCATCACCACCAGGACATAATCATATTTCATCTCACATTAACCATGTAGGCAGATAACAAACCACCTCATCTGTACTCCTGCCCCCCCTCCCATCCCCAAGTAACCTTGGCAACAGCGTCACTTTGCCTCACTGCTGTGGAGGGTTGAGGAGGGAGGCAAGGTGATGGGAGCTTGCAGCTTAGAGGGGAGTCAGTCCCAGGGGGAGGGTCCAGCCGGTTTACAACTGTACAGAGCAGAATGAGCTTAGCGCCCCCCAAACCCCACCTCCCCCGAGAGACCCATTACCAGGGGTCAGAGCGCCGGTCTCAGGGCTGCTCTGCGCAGGCCGCCCTTGTGCAACCTGCCAAAGATCAGATGCGTGACCTGAGTGCATATGGGGGGGGTATGCTTGGATTGTGAGGAGGTAACTGGTGTCTGCTGTGGTCTATGAGCTACGCAGGCTAACAACAGCTGTTTGCACATTCTGCATTTCTCCACATATTGATTTGAACCGTGCAGCTGGTCGAGGTAAATTAATGGCCCCTCAAGTAAATTTTGGTTTCATATTTAATTTGGCTGCTATGATGCTGTAAACTGGTATTTATCTCTGGTATTCTCCTAGCAGAGATTTCAAGCTTTATTTGGCTACATTGCTCATTGATGGTTCCTCTGGCAGAATTTGGTGTAGTTGAAAATGAATACAGTGTGAAGTAAAATGCCTCCAAGCAGCTGCCTTTGTCTTGGTGTTTAGTGTATGTAGAAGTGTTAAAAGGGTTCAGTCATTTTTTAGAGTCATGTTGTGTTTCAAAAGAGTTTTTACTTGCTACTTCGTAGTTGTGTTTTCATACGTTTGCAAGTTTTCAATCATCACTTCTCTTTTAGCACTATAACAAATAACAAATCCGAAACACCATTTTTAAAAAAAATTTAGCAGACAGGCAAGTTTTAAAGGAACATTTGTTATATTTAGGGGGTTTTAGAGGCATGTAGCGATGAGGGTTGTAGATTGCAACAAGCTAAAACTTCACCCAGGTAGAATTTCTAAAATATTCTTTGTTCAGGAGGATTTTAACAGTAGCCATTTTATCCGCTGGGTCTCTTCCTCTCTAAAACCAGGACCAGGTGGTTTAAGCTGGTAGAAACACTTAATACAGCAGTTTCGCGTTACAAATGAGTGTTTCTCCTATGCTGTTTGGTCGGTCACAAAAGGGCCGCTCGCCTAGCATCTGCTGTGCTCCACCTTATTTCTGATCCAGATATTCAGGAGGTTTTACCGCGAGCAGAATGATCTGCAGACCCAGAGGATAGAAACATTCAACAATCGACAATCTCTTTTTCTAGCCTAATTCTTCCAGACATAAAACCGAAATCAATATAACTCTCAAGATGAGATTTTGGCCATTTTCTCATACTTCTTAAATTAAGCTCCCCAAAAAATAGCCTTTGTCTTGTCTTGGTCCAATCCTAATTCAAGATCATAAAAAGTTATTTTCTTTCTCTCTAACTGCTCTGATCTTTATTTGTCTGAAATTATCTGCTCTTGAAATAACATTAGGATATTAGAATATGTATTTTATTTGTTCTCAGAGTTGAGAAACCTCTTAGAAGCCAATGAGCACAGCAAAAGAACTCCTGCTAATTCAATATTTTGCTCCTTTTTTCTTTTAAGGAGATTAGGAGAAACAGATCAGAATTTAGTCATCTCCAGTGAGAAGCTATTTTTTTCTCAGAGGGAAAGAAAAGACTATTTATAACAGTAAAACTGTCATTAGGGAAGTCTCTTTCTCCCCAGAACAGCAGATCTAGTGATTTAATCTGAAACACTAAAATATAACAGTTTTAAAATTAAAAAAATCAGTGTCTTTCTGATGCTCTCTTTGCAGAGGGACCGCTAACCTGCGAAAACGCTAACAGCACTACCTCAAGCCAATGTATGGTTTGTCCACTCTGGGCTACTGTAGAAACATTGTGGTGCAATATGGTGATCTCCAACAATGACCTGCTCCTTTAGACGGCTTATTCAAAGATCATGAAAACACAATACTTACTTTACAGTAATTATACACTAAAGAGAACATGCTGATAATATTATATTCCATTTATGCCTAATTCTAACTAATTTTTTTTAATTCTTACACACTGAATTGCATCTGTTTTTTCCAAGCAGTTTTTGTGAATTTAGGTATTTCTTTTTGCATAAATTATTTGCACATACAAAGCAGAGAAAAAGTAAAAGTAACTTATTGAACTACAGCTACCATAATACATTTCACTTCTGATGCAAGATGCAGAGAGTGGTCACAGTTACATTACCGTGCCTAAACTATAATGCAATCCTTTGCAATAGCCTCATGATAAATACTTCTGTACCTTTGCAAAGCTTTTAGTGTTTGATTATTTTTGAGACTGTGTCAGAGAGATGTTGATCCGACTCTGCAGTCAGTTTTGAGGTCACAGTGGGTTATAGAGGATGGCGCCTCAGTTATGTTGTCCAATGGAAAAAAAACAACTCCTAACAGCATACTGCAGTACAATACGACGATGTTTCTCTTATATGAAAAAATAATGAAAACAGTGACAGCATAATGTAATCCAGTAGAGCGCTACCCCAAACTTCAGCCTCAAAAATTACTACAGAGTTGAGTCAACACCTCTCTGACACTGTGTCAACCAATAATGTATTATAACCTTCACAAAGATAGTATATATTGCAGGACTATTGCATGGGGTTGCATTAGGATTACAGATTTCATGGTATTTTGTCCACCTCCTGTATGGACACAGCCGTCACCAGACCATGTATTCAACACTGTGACAGTGCTCTCACCGTAGCCTGTACAAGATGCTAAGGAGATAATTATTTGTTTCACAAAACTGGCGACGATCAGCTGGGAGTATAACAGGCCAGTAAATTTGCATGAGCAAGTTGGGTAACGCCGTTGTCATTAGCTTATAATAGAGTGAGAGACTTTGGAGCCTGAGCAAAGATGAGATATTAAGCTAACTAAATGAAATGTCAACAAAGATGCTGCCAAAATACAGCCCACTTCACTATGGACACACAACTGAAAATTGATGAAAACAACTGTCAAACAAGTGGTGGGCAGAGGATTTAAAAGTATTTTACAAGTCATTAATAAGCATATCCCACGCCTCCCTCCATCCCCCAGTGCTGAAAGTGACTGCCAGCTATTGCTGCAACACACTTGTGGGCCTTTAAGAAATGTGCCTCTGTGTGTGTCTGGGTTTGAGGTGATATATATTTTTGTTAGCATGTGTGCTTGTGTGCTCTGGTTTGAGTCTGTGAGTCCTGCCTCCCCCTCGTGTTGCCCCCGGCTCTAATGGAGCCGCTGGAATCAAATCAAATCAAGTCATTTCATGCCCCCACCCCCCTACCCCCCTCTCTCTCTGAGGAATTCCTCTGACGTTCCCGGCACCAACAAAAATATAACATGACATTAAGGAAGCGTGTAAACACCCAGCTGAGTGCATGCACACACACACAGCATCTCTACGTAAAGATAATTCAAAGCAGTGGCATGTGACATGTCGTGCACATAATGTTTCCTCCTCTCTACCCCTGTAGTCCCACAATGCCTAGTTGAAAGGACCTGTGGCCCAGCGTGTATGTCTTTTTTTTTTTTTTTTTCCCAGGAGACAGCATATAATGAGAAAGCACCATTATGGGTCCAGCAGGAGCCTGTGCCTCTGAGCTGCTGCTGCTGCTACCACAGTTACCCATGAGGTCTTTCTCTTTGTTAGTTAAGGGGAAGAGCAGCCGCAGACGTCGCTCGCTCACTGCTTGTTAGCCAGCAGTAATGACTAGGCTGTGGGGAGCCAGGCTACCAAGCCAAGACGCTGGAAGCCCGTTCCCCTCTGCTGGCCCTCTGCTCACCAACAGGAAGGGGAACAGAAGCAGACACCACAGAGGACTCACTGGGAGGATCAGACCCGACAGACTGAGGAGGCAGGAAGGGAGTGTGGGGGGGTGGATTTCTACCTCTGGACAGACTGAAACCAAACTAGACCATTACCAGCCTGCACATAAGCACAGGGGATCCAGCTAGCAACCTGCCTGTTCACAGACCTGGCATCAGATCAATGCTAGCTGAGCAGTGCTAAGATCAATGCACACTTTGTACAAAACATGCCTTGTAGGTTTCTCCAGGATCATGTATTCACAGGGCTGTGATTAGAAGCGTGAGTCAAGCGGCTGTTTGAATTGGAGAACTTTGCAATAGGTGACGTGTTAGCTGAGGTCTTCCAACACAATCAAATAAGACTCTGCTTTTATCTCAAGTTGCTCAATGAAATAAAAACAAACCCTGCCTGTGGTGTTTTAGAAGAAATTTGCGAATGCGTTCCACAGTTGAGTTGTTTCTATGATCTCATGTGTTTAGCTGTTTCCAGATGGTCTATGTTTATCTATGATTACTGATCTACACGCACACACTCATATCCTGTGATCTGCGACAGAGAGGCATGATCATGTCAGTTTATTGTGTTTACGTAACACATGAGCTGATCAATAATTCACAGGGAGACACACTAGCCATCTGCATTACAAGGCAATATAGCAGCAATAACACGGAAGGGCCCGTTCGTCACCATGACCATTGAACGGTCATCAGGAAAACGATGGGAATAATTCTTATGTACGTCATGTGGTAATAAATGTGTGGATGCTGTATGGATAGTAATATACATTTTAATGCACTCCAAGGGCCCATAAACAACGATCACTGTGAGGGAAATAAATCCGTAGACACGACTGCATTTTTACCTGCCAGTGTATTCTTTTTCTTGCTTTGCAGAGTTGAAGATGAAACCATCGATGCAGCCTGAGGGGTGGATTAGCCACTGAGGAAGCATTTCGGTGCTCGGCTCGGCTAGTATCGATAGGTTGCAGCAGGGAGGTAGTTGTAAACCAGGGCAAGAGAGCTGAGAAAGGAGTGCAAAGACAGGCACAAGCCAGACTTATTTTATCAGTTAGCATCAAATTGAATGTGTGAAATGCAGGCGTGTCGTAGTTGGAGGGGTTCCACAGTTAACACCGTGCCAGTGGAACTTGTCATGAGTTTATTTTTCCTCAGAAGCAGTTTTTTGTGGAGTTTGAGTTGTGGTGTGTATGATCTATCTCTCTGTCTCTTCAGCACTGATCAGATCGATGGATGAGAGGAGCGGCTGTTTGAAAGGGAGTGAATGCAAACTTTTTTAGACCCAGCGAAATTAACTGTTCATCTGATGTTTTGCTGTGCTTTTTGTGCCCAGAGTACAATCTGTACTCAGAGAGTGTGGTGAAACAAATAACTGAACATTAGATACAGTATGTTCCAGGAGCGCTCCTAATGAACAGTCCACCTAAAAAATATAAAATCATTTCATAGTGGCACATGTTTTACTCGTGGCAGTCCGCTATAAATAAATCACTGTGTGGGAAACCCTGAAGCAAACTGACTTCGCACCAAAAAAAAAAGTTTTAAAGGCGTGTTAAAGAGACATGGATCCAGAGAAGAGGGACTGGGGGCCCACAGAGACTGTTAAAGCTTACAGCCCAAAATTTGGTGTTACGCCCCTGATCAAATGAAGTATTCATCGCACTGTGAGCGTACTGGAGAAGATGATAGTGTTTTCATTCTTATTATTATTGTCATTTTTTACTGTGTAGTGCCTGAGCCCAAGGCCATAGTCTCTGTCCCTTTTGGTGGATTGCGGATCAAGTGCAACGTTGTGTGAAGATTCACAAACAACATCTGCAGCAGTTGTAACTAGGCACTCCCTCTGTGCTTCATTCTCCTGCCAAGTCCGCCCACGTTCCCTCTCATCTGCTCAGGCCATCATCCCTTCTTCCCCTTCCTTGCTGTTTCTACTGCCATTGAATTCAAGAAGATCCATCCTTCATCTGGACTGTTCGGGCGCTGTAGATTCACTTGAATGAAACTCTGCAGTGCTGAAACAATAGGCGGTGCATTATTGATATTGTTTGTGATCACCTTAGTGCTCAGGTCTACCCCCCTCCTCCTCCTTCTCCTCCTCTGTCCCTCTTTCCCTGTGCCCATGCATAATATCTGCAGGAAAAGGGTGAATTTTTTTCACCCCTTAATGGAAAGTTGGATGAACTGTAAGAGATTTCCAATAATTCTGGATTTCGGCATTCAAGCACAGCTCCATCTGTTTACCCAGTGCTGGATCGTAGTTCTGGGCCTGTCAAAGGTCAGCGTGGCAGACTGAGAGAAAGTCTGTACGAAAGAGAAAAGCGAGCACTCTATTATAAATAGATGCCATCAATCAGGGGAATGTCCTTCATTTGGCATGCGTCAGTCCTGGAGGGAGAAATGCATATTCAATCTTGAACAATGAATGTCAGTCACACCGCTTTCACCAGACACATGACAGCTGTGTGCAGTGACTGGTTACACACTCAGAGAATAGGAGCTGCAAGCAAAGTGGAGGGAGTGAAAACCAGACCATTGCACAGGGGAACTGAATAATCAACAAACTGGTGTGCTCCCTGGAGGAAGATTGATGGACTTCCCTTTCTAGACTCGTGTCAGGGTCGATGATACATGTAACATTACATATATGTAACGCTCATATCATGTCTGATGCGCAACATGGCTGTTGAGTCACCCCCACGCAGGATGTGTCTTGACTACGGATGCATGATAATATCTGTACATCATCGGTATCAGCCAATATCAGCTTTAAAATGAACGGAAATGGCCAACATGCTTTTGCTTATTTCACACAAAGGTGAATATTACATACATATAAAAACATTGTATTTTATGTCTCCATCTGCTGGTGGGCCATCACAGTAAGAATGTGCATAATATTCAAATTTTTCAATTCAGTCTTATTTATTAAGCCCTTTATCAAAAATCACATTTTGCCTCAGAGAGCTTCACAGTGTATGATTTGCCTCTGTCCTTGGACCCTTACAGCGACTAAGGAAAAACTCCCCAAAAGACCCCTTCAAGGGGTAAAAATGGTGGAAACCTCAGGAAGAGCAACTGAGGAGGGATCCCTCTTTCAGGATGGACAGACATGCAATAGATGTCATAAAGAACAATAAAATTACCATAGTATGTGACAAAATTACACAAAAGAGATAGAGAGAGGCAGAGAGCAACAATGATAACAATAACATAACAAAAAACAGTACTAAAATCCAAATGAATATTAGTAAATGGGACCTACAATATGATGTAATTCCACAATGCGACAATATGATGTTAATTCCTGTTAATTACCTGGAGATTATTTTATGTTAATGTCTTGTCTGATAAACTGAAAAGTCTGTATAAATAAAGTATTTTAAAAAAAAGAAAGGAGAATGTTATAAGGTTATAAGACTATCAGAGCAAAAAAAAAAATTAGAAAAGTGGATTTATCCTATCCGTATCAGCTATTGGCCAAATATGTTGTTATATATCGGCATATCAGATATTGTCAAAAATTCCAATATCGTGGATCCCTTCTCCCAACTGATCCTCGCAACTGGAAGGAGGACAGTGTGTTGTCGTTGTGTTATTGAAACAAAGATGCAGCTGCTCCCAGCTGGATCACAATGTTCCACCAGCAGTTGAAGTGTTTAGTCTCTCCCATCACTTACAGCTTTTATAAAGTCATGTTGTGTAAACTCTTGCTCTGGCTTTACCAAGTCTTAATAAGGCCTCAGCGGTGCCTGCACTGGATAGACGGAAGGACTAGAGAGAAATCCTCCCCCTTTTTGTGGCAACGTGTGATTTTATCTCTCCATTTTCCTCTTGTGAGAGACGGGAGTAGTAAAAGGAGGGATCGTGTCTGAAGGTGTGATTGCATCAGCTTGGCGTTAGCACAGCCTGGCACGCTGCGTATTGAGTTTTTTCATCTACTGTTAGTTAATGTGATTTGAGCAACAGCTCCTGCTTAGTGGCAGGGTGTGTGGAGAGGAGAGATGTGGTGGCTGTTTTCAAAGGCTCTGTTAATAGGGGTCAGGAAGACAGTGTGCCAGTATTTTTCTTTAATCGCATTTAGGAGACTTCATCCCCTAGAGGTGAGACAAGGGTTTTTTTTTTTCTTCCAATGAGTCTTGTGTCTTTTTTATTGTCCTCTGGAGGAATGCAGAGTTGAGCCATTTAGGGCCAAGCCCGAATGACTACACTAAAAAAGCTTCTGGTTATAAAAGCCACAGAGGGAATGTTTGCACTGTAGCCTGTAATTGTCAGTTTCATTACGCTAACAACCGATGGTATATCCGAGTCAAGCAAGTCAAGGCTGAATGTAGAGAATGTGATTAGTGTCTCCAGCAAAGCAGAAACCCTTCAGCCTGATGACAGGATTGTTTTTCTACAACACAAGAATAAACTTGGCTTGATCTGGTCAGATGAAATCATGCCAACCGTTGCTGCAAAAAAAAAAAAAACTCCTTCCACATGAGGGTTTACACACGTTACACAATCTATACATTAATGACTAAAGACATACAAACAAGTCACATCAAGTGGAAGGAGCATCCAAGCGGAAGCAGACACACAGACGTAGCGGAAGAGAAGTCAAACGAACAAGTGCGGACCCCAAGCAGAAAACACAACCTGACGGGGACGAGGAGTTCTGTCAATATGGCTTGTGTTGTGACGCATGCTGGCTGCCGCGGTGGAGAGACAGGGAAGAGGCTCTTTAAAGAAAGATGGAGGGGAAAAAGGGCAAAGGAGAGGTGAGCGTAGGTTAGGAGGTGCCCTAAGCTTTTCCCAAACTCTTGTGATTTCTGTTTAATCTACAGCCAAACTTACATCCAAGGCCCCCGAATCCCAACATTGCGGTAGTAATTTCTCATCATTAAGTGAGGCTAAGAGTATTTTAACATTTTCAAACAATTCTGACCCAAAGCAAAGCAATTAAATGGAAAATTCAGTGCATGCTTGCCCAAGTGTGTTCTGGGCAGATCCCAGTGGGTTTTGGGGCTTAATGTCAAGCTCTAACAAAAATCTGCAAAGATGAGGAAGAGGAAATGGAGTTAAGAGATAGCCAGCAACCAGAGTGAAGCAGTCGGGAGCGGAGCAGAGAGTTGAGAGGAGGACAGCAGTCAGGCAGGACCGCGGCACAAAAACACCCATCTCCACTTGTCAATTATTAATTTCGTAGTCCGCTTTAACATTTATTCATGCCAGTCGGCAGTCCATCACAGGGCCAATACAGACAGACCAATGCATGCAGCTAGGGGCAATTTCCAGTTTTCATTTCATCTCGCATGCACGTCTTTGGAGTGTGGGAGGAAACTGGAGCACCTGGAGGAAACTCAAAGGGAAGAGCAAACACGGAGGTTGAAGTTGATGCATAAAAGGCCAGAGCTGAGAGTCACGGACATCATGCTTGGATGTGACATCCTGACTATCACTGAACCACTGGGCCATTTTCAGTCTCTGCAGAACTGTCTTAAAATGGATTAAAGGGATACTTAGCCGATTTTCAACAGTCTTTGTATCAAAACATTGTGGTTAGTATGTTTAAATGAACTGTGGTAAACTTCCCTCCATTTAACCAGTGCCTAGATATCCTCACTCAAAACACCAGTTCTCGGGGCTGTCGCTCAAACTGCAGACTGTACTTTCACCTTTTCGTATTGCCTGCCATCCATGACATCAGTTGTTTTCAGAAACATATTTTAATGCCCTGTGTAGCTGTTGTAGAGAGAGTTTGTTAACAGAGAGTGGGTTCGAGTTCGCATTACGTCACCCACTAACAGGAGCATTTATTGGTCCGGTGCAGCATCGTGCATTCTGATAGTTGTAGATTTTCTGCCTCTCGAGAAAAGGCGTCCTTTTCCTCTGTTTTCTCCAGTCATGTAGCACCAATTTCAGAAGTATTTGCGTATTTCTACTGTAAAGACGTTTTATTAAAAAGACATCCTCCTAGCAGTAAATAACACTCTGAAACCTGGATCAGTGTCATTTTTTGGGGTGCATTCAGACACGTTTCACAAGTACTGAAACCTTTAAACCCTGAACAAATTCGTTTGATTTCTTTCTTACTAATGAGTAACTTGGCAAGAAATGTCCCACAAATTGCAAGAAATTTGTTGATTTAGAAAATGTTTTCTTTACAAGCTTGGAAAAAAATATATGTCTAATAATCATAATTATATATTTGAAATTATTTTTAAAAATTCTAATTTTTAAACATTTTTACAGGTCATTTCCATATTGTATTTTTTTTTTTTTTTTAACTTTCCCTGTGTTGTTATTTTCTTGCTTGGTAATTTCAGGTAGTTTTCTGAACTCTGTTCTTCTGTCTAATTTCTGGGTCAATTCTTCTTGGGTTACTTTCTTCCCATGTTTTTGAAAGAAATGAAGCCAGTTTGTCCAGATTTCAAAGGGTTAATAGAGGGACCGAGTTATATGAAACATTTAAATTGTCTTATGCAAGAATTTATTTAAAGCTGTGACATTTATGATATTATTTGAAGAAGACGGCATTCGTGTGAATCAATCTTGTAATCAACGCTCTCCTGCAGTTGCCAGATATTTTATCTTGGTCGGAAAAGGCAAGATTTGAAGATGGAACAGAGGATAAATAGATATGTCACTTGTCACTGCAGACGTGTTTTTCGCAGCGTGGGGATTTGAGGTCACATCCAGAGCAAAGGAGCTGAGGGTTGAGGGCAAGAGAATGGAGGTAATGTAGCGGAGAGCGATGAATGGTCGGGAGCTGTGTGCTACTGCTGTTTATAGAACTCCATCTCTGTATTAGTCAGGACTCGGGACCCTCGGGGAACACTCTTCATCTCCCCCTCTGTCTCTGTGTCTACAGCCGCCATCTTTCTTCCTATTACCACCTCCCTGGCTCCCACTTTTCCTACAACACTCCTTTTTTTATTTTTCCCCTCTGTCTTTCTATGTGTTTTTTTCTTGGTGTTCTTGCTGTCTGGACATTCCCGTGCTGTTTACTGTTTGCTCGTCCTTGTTCTTCGTCTTCCTCCTCCTCTCCTGCTGCTGTCTGGGTCTCTCCTGCCTGAGCTCTCCTCACCACTTTTTCTTGTCCCCATTCATTTGAGCCTTGTCCTCAGAGAGGGCACTTTGACTTGTGATGGGGGGGGGGCTTTTGCCCTGAGTCAGGGTATAATTGGGAGTTAACGGCTGACAGTAAATTGTGTTGCAGGAGATGAGTGAGGTAGGGTGTGTTCAGAGGTGGGGTGCGCTGCTTATTGTGTTAAATGTAACTTATTGCACAGGAGACCGCCAAGCCTCTCGCTCTAGTCAATCTTGGCTTTTATTGGGAGATTGCGACAGGAGATCAGGACAATTTTTCTCACTGTCCTCTGCGGCTGTGTCCACTAATCGCTTGCTTCAGCCTCAGACACATCCCTCCTCTGTCTGTTCTCACTGCGGTGCATTTCTGATTTTCTGCCTGTCCTGCCAGCCCTGTCACTCAGACTGTGCTTACACTTAAGGTCACTTCAGTGTGAATTTTGATACCTGACCACAGGTTTGCACCAAGAACCTGCTAACATCTGGCTTTTTAATGTAATGGAAAGGAAATAACCGGCATTCACATCAGCATCAAATGACCCTGCAGTTCTCACGGTATTTATCGCCTAGGGCCTCGATTGGCATTGATAGAAACACAGCGGCCACGTGAATGTGATCATTTCAGCCCCTTAACCAGCAAGATGTAATGCCGTGCCATAACTTAATATTGTCCGTCTCCACCCAAAGAGTGCTAAAACATTGATCCAAGTTTGAAACATTGAACCAAGTTTGAAAGAGAGACTGAAAAAATAAGAGATACATAAAGAGAACTAGTCACCATAAAGGTTTCACAGGCCTCCGTCCATGCTGCTGCCCACAGTCTACCTGTTTGTCAGCCTTCATGTCTTAATTGGTTGTAAAAAGAGAATTTTTACACATGACATATTTTGAACTATGACTACTAAGATGAGTATTCGTGGGAACATTTTTACAAATGTGTTATGCAATGGTATATTTTCTGAATGTGTCCACGTTATTTAACTCTGCAAAAACATCATCTTATTACATAATATCAGCATTAACTCGACAACTTTAAATAGGTTACACCACAGGTTAACACCTACATTGTCAACATACCATGGCTTTCCTTTTACTGAAGGCAATTGGGCAAAAATCTTCAATAGCAATGACATTTGCATGAATGAATAGAGAAAAATCCCCACTTTTACTGATCTGCTGTTATCTGCCATAAATACATGATATCAGTTTATGATCATCAATTTCATCAACTAGATTACTATATTTGGCATACAAACTATTGATCTTTTCCCCACCTAAAGGGGTGTGTGGTAATGTGTGTGCCATCACTAAATGTGTAATGATTAGTTGAGTATGTAAATTGTGTGCAGCAATGCCAGCCGGAGCAGTTAACAACGCACACATGTCCTCAGGGTGACGACACAGTGTCAATAGAAACCTTGTTACCTCATACTTTAGTGCCCTAATTAAATGGTTCCTTCCTGTTCCTGCACCACCTGTTATAGAAACATGACACAGATCTGGATATTTACCACACAGCTTCGACAAGAAATGTTTCCTTCTCCTTTTTTAATGATCTCAGCAGTATCACTAAATGAATGGGCTTCCCCCTGTTAGTTGGAAATGAAATGCATTCCCTTCACATCTGAAACATCATGGAATGCTGTGACAGAAATGTCATGCTTTTCTCATGAAATGTACCATTGTTGTGGTACTTTACTATTCTAGACATGTGTGGGGTTTTTTGTTTTTTTTTTTTGTTACCTCCTGAGCGAAAGCAAATGCCACAGCCCTTTTCCTCTGTTTTCTCCTGTCCTGTAGCACCAATTTTAAAGAGTATTTGCATCTTTCCACTGCATAGACATCGCAGTTTTACGTAGTGAGCATTTTTCCAGCAGTTTAATGCTTCTTTGGAATATCCTATCACTTTGTCTCTACAAATTCAATCTGCCAAATATCTGCCAGCTTGCTTACTTGTTTTGTGGCGTAACCACAATTGCTGCAGCATCCTTTGCCGCAATTTTCACAACTTTGTCAACCCCTCCCCTCGTCTGAGTAGCCTAGATGGCAACCATTGACTGTGGAAAGATAATAACAGCGTTCCACATCTAACTTTTGAATGTTGTAAGTACGCTTTGGTATTATGATTTTTTTTCCCCATAAATTTGTACCTTTCTGAAATTTCACTAAGATTTTTGGTTAATGATGATCGAACAGTGAGTTTGCCACATAGAAAGATGAGTATATTTTTTTACAGTACTGAAAATTGTACTGCCTAATACTGTGATACTGCCCAAACCTAGTTATGAGTATGCATAATGTACTCACAGTGCACTTAATTTTTCCATACTTGTCAGCGCGATAGCACTTACGCATTAAAAATAGAAAGTTTAACTGTGAGACCGCAATTGAGACACAGCACATGTTTAGAGCATGTTAATTTCCATCATTTCGTGTAGCTCTCATTGTGGATTGCTGCCAAATTACATAGAATTGTAATCAAAGTGTGAGCCTGACCACTTCCAAGTCTTGTTTCAAAGGTCTGATTGTAATCTGAGCAAAATCCATATTCAGTGGATCCAGGCATATCACATTATGCGTCACCGCATATTCAGATGATAAAAATCACAATTTAGCACAGTGTAACAGTAGCTGTTCTCTGTTCCTGTCCTCTTTATTCCTCCTCCTCTCCTTCCCTCCCTCTCTGGCCAATGATGTTCTTCTATTATCCCTTCTTTTCACTCTCTCTTCTCTCTTGTGTATTTAGTCACTCATTAGGCCACTTTGAGGGAACTGATTGAAGGTTGGCACCCTCTGTATGGGGTCATCACAGGCCCGTCCAGTCTCCCTCTCTGCCCCCACCTCTCGAGTTTGTCCCTGGCACCCCGGGCCGTAAAAGGTCAGCCGTCATTGGGACTCATTACGAGGAACAGAAACTGGAACAGACAGGAAGTGTGTGTGTGTACGTGTCTGTGTGTGTTTCTGTGGATCCAAGCAGTAATATAGCTCAAGGTAGATGGATAACTCAGACCTTGAGCTTCCCCCTTTCTGTTTCCCACAAATAATAACGGTCAAGGTTCTTCACAGCGCACTTTCTGGCTTTCACAGAGGATTGAATATTTCAACTGCTCTGCATGTAGTAAATGATCAATATGTAATGGTGCTTGGTTCTGCAATTTATCTGCAACCCAACACCCCAAATAAACACTCAGGAAGGCACTTTTTAATGTCCTTTCTGCTCCAGGCATGATACATGCAGCTGCTTGAGTGGCATTGACTCTTGCTCTTTTCCCTTCTCTCTCAAACACACACACACACACACACACACACACACACAGCGTCGCAGAGCCAGTTCATCACCCTCACTGACACGGTGAATTTACAATGCTGTCCTTGACCACGTCTGAGCCCCGAGATCCACCTTCACTCGTCAGGAGACAGATTGGGTTGGCAGGTGGGGCCCCCGCCCAAGTCCGGGTTTATTTGGACATAAAAGTAATAAAACAGAGTAATGATTGGTGCCTTTTTACTGCTAATCATATGTCCTTCCGTCCCAATTAAAAACTTGTTTGCATAAACCGCCAGCACAAACATGCTGCAACCCCCCACCCCCCCCCACACCCCCCTGGCTGGGCTGGGCCATTGAGGTGTGTGCCGCTGTGTTTGTGTGTGTGGGTACCTATCTTTGTGTCACCGTGTGAGTGCACGTGCGTGTGTGAATGCGTGTGCGTGTGTATCCTGCTGTCAGCGAATTCTCCACAGAGATAACCTTGAAGGAGAGGCTGTGTGCTTAGCTCTGATACTGAATGCCAAGCTGCAGCGGGCTCAGCGGCTGCGTGGCTAGAACTTCTCTGAGACCTTTAGCCACTTTGGCGGGACTTAATCCCAAAGTTGCAATGAGGTGGGCTGCCTTCAGTGCCTTCAAGTGGAGGCCTCCCCTCAGATAGTCAGCGCTCGAGGATGAAAGTGTGTCGCTCTGTGAATACACAACCATCTTTAAAAAGACAAATATTGCATTTGTATTCTCTGGTAACCCTGTCCAAATTATTCTGTTTCCCTTAGAGTCCCATTGTTACATTGGCAGGCCAATTTTAAGGGGCTCCAGAGTTGTCGGGCCCCTATTGACTCCCTACCTACCATCTTTTATACAAACTGTATGTACACTGTGGCCTCCAAGTTTCCACTGAGTCAGACACTCCTATGATGGGATTGGGGGGTGTACCCGACTCAAAATTATGTCAGTTACTTTTCACAAATTAGCTGTCTATGCAGTAGAAAGATGCAAAGACTTCCTAAGAAAACAAAGATAAAAAAAAGAGACTGTGGCATTTGGCTTTTGCTCAAGAGGTAGACAACCTGCAACTACCAGAGTGCACTGTGCCACACTGAACCAAGAAACGCTCCCGTTGATGGGTGACATGATGACAGTTTGTCCATTTTGACACATGAAACGAGATAGAGGCTGGCCGTTTACAATTGATCTTGAATTACTGGAAAACGGGGCACTAAAGTAAGATCTTTTAAGCGAGAAAAAAGCAGCACAGCAACAGAATACTTGCTCATAGCTGACCAGCATTGCCTAGTTTTACAGGTGGATTGGAGTTTGGTCTGAGTTTGAGAGAGAGCGGGAGAGAGGGAGAGGGGGAGAGAGATCTTCTCGGTCCGCTCCTCTACTGTTTGTGTCCGTGTTCGAGCAAAAGCCCCAGACGGTGACAGCCAAAATTCTACCAAAATATATATACTTTGAGATTATAATCATTCATTTTTCTTGATTTTCTGTTTTTATAAATATTATCTTCCCACATGATGGTCTAAATGCTGTTTTAAATTATTCTTCTCTCCACCAGAGGTAAAACTCTAGTGGAGAAACACTAAAACTTCCCATTTTATTTAAATGTAACTGAATTGTTTTGCCTAAAAGCAGTCATATTTAAAGATATTGACTCCAAAAAATAATCAGAATCGGCCATTAAAAACTCACTATGTATGATTTGTGTAATTATAAAACCTTCCTTCCCTGGGTGTTAAAACCACTGAACTCCCATAACTTTTTTTGAGGACATGACGTCGGTGCACTCTGTGTTAGCTTTGGGCCTTTTTATGTGCATGTATAAAAACCTATTGCAGTTACATTTGCAGTCTTCAATCTCCCAGCTCGCTATCTATCTGTGTTCATCGCTTTCTCCATGCCAGGCTTTCTCTCTGCCTTTTGGCCTAAGTTAATGGACTCCTCCACATTCAGCTCCGAAATGTTGTGAAGTAAACAGCAGCTCATGAAATATTCACCACTCTCCTGTATGTGTGTGAGGGTATATGTATGGTTATGTGTGTGTATGTGCGCGCAGTCAGGCAAACAAGACAGAGCCGGGTGACTCCCGCACACCCACTCATGGGCACACGCATGCATATAAAATACAGAGCCGCCCCAAAAAGCTAAGGGTGTCTCCGTATCTCGGCTGTGAGCCAGCGGAGAAGAGAAAAGGAGCACTGGGAGTGGGAGCACTCTGCTGCTGAATGAGTCAGACATTTGCTGATATTCATATTGATGAAAAAAATCAGGGAGTCACACTCAAAGTGTAATCGTAATGTTTTGGTTACAAATGGCAGGGGACAAGGGAGCAAACATTTCAGGTTACAACCCTCCCTGAAACATTTGTTATTTTTCCCCGTTGCTGCAGCTTGTTGGAATAAATGCATTATGATCCAGTTTAAGTGCCATCCTGATTCTGTTTTTCTCTGTTCTTGTTGGAGAATTTGGTTATGGTTTGTATATTTGAAATGTGTCACCCTGTGTTCCTGACACTAGTGTGATGCTTTACTTAGGAACTGGGGTAGAGGCTGAAAGGTCGCCAGATTGAACCTTCAGACCAGCTGAGAAAATAGCCAGAAAGTGTCTCAGTGGCCATTTGTAGGCAACAATGGCTGCATCAGGCAGCTATCAGGTGGAAATGAGTGTAGCTTTATGGCTCTAAAGAAGGCTTTTCGTCAAGAACAGCTTGCTCAGCAAACCATCTCTGGATAAATAATGGTTAAAAATTGCTGCCAGAGTCGAAGTTGATGTGTCTCTTGCTGCATTTCTGGAGTCCAAACACCTGCAAGCTGCCCCCTCTTCCATTATGCTCATATGCTGATATCAAGGATCAGACATCTCGAATCTATCTGATCATATGCTGGGGTGGGGAATATATCTCAAACACTTTTGACAGCATCAGCAAAAAAATATAACTCCTGTCCAACTGTAGGTCACATTCAGCTTCATCTGTCAGACGGATATTTCTGTATCTCCGCTATAGATGAGTAAACGGCTTCCTCACCTTCATGTTTTCACATCGGCATCATTTCAGTGATATTCTGGATCATCTGCTGTCTGTTTGCCAGACTCACGCATCATAAATCTGTCACTGTGCTGCATAACATGTTCTACATCTTGCTGCATGTTCCCCTTAGGGTCGCCCTCACCATCATACGCTAACACACTCCTGCAAAAACATGGATGCATATATCAATGTATGTATCTCTCTCTCTCTCAAACCCACCAAGACACATCGCTCACAGATCACTAAATCCACTTGCCGAGGTGATGCATTTGACCATGTACCTTTTGTTGTGTAAAACGCATATGATGCATCCCCGACAAGGACTACGTCATCAGTCTAGGGGATGGTGATTGTTTTCATGACAGTCTGCTAACACTGTATCGTGCCCATTTTTTTGACAAGTTGGACTAAGTGTTGCGGAACTGCCCAGTGTTTTCCCCCATGCCAAAAGACATGTTGGATTTTTCTGACAGCGATATCTCCAGCTGTACCGAAACAACCACTAATGTTGGCATTGTAACCATGCGTGGGGCCTTTTGACCTTCTGATGTGATGTAGGCAGTAAATAAATCCAAACACAAGCAGTCAGCTGAACACACGTGATGGATGCATGTTTGAACAGCAATGTGTCTTGGACGTCCACTTGTGTTTGGATTAACAAAACAAGAGTTAATACCAGCTGTTATCAGTCTCTTAGTATCTATGTAGCTGTCTATCCACCCATCCATCCATCCATCCATCCATCCATCCATGCCCTCAAAATCTATACATGAATGGCTATGAAGTTTTAAAGCATTTTAATTATTCAATGCTAAAATTGTAGCAATATCCCATTCATCTCTACATAGGCAGATTTTAAAAATTCAGTTTAAAAATCAAATCATGTTACCAGCAGACTCAAGTCTCCAAGTATCTCTGTGATCATCTCTAGTTGTTTTATTACAGTTTTTTTTTAAATAATTCAATGTCAAATTCACTCCAGTAAAAGTTTGGTCTGTAACAATATGCATGTTGGAAAAAAACTAAGCTATTACTAGCCGCTGGTTTGCAGTTTTTATACCATTACTTTTGCCAGTAGTATGCTTGGCAGGTGGACTTTTCTCATCTACCAGTCCCCTTAGCTGGTTAGTCAAAAGTTTTAATTTCGGACACTGCCTCCCTTCTTTCATATACTATCCGTTTCTCCTTCCTTCCCTTCATTCATCCATCCATCCACCCATATCGGCTTTTTCCTGCTGCGAACTATCGTCATTATATCAGTCTTTAATGACCCGCTCTCGGTCGACCTGGAGTACAGATGACGCTCTCTTCCAGTTGTCCCCGAGCCGTAGTGGTCGTGTTGGTGTAATAGAAGCCGTCCTCAGCCGAGCCTCATGCATAATTCAGCGGTGGACCTCATCGCGGTGCTTATTGCCTGGAGACTGGAGCGCTGCTGATGGATGACCTCTGCTGCAGCCTGAGTCATGTTGAAGATTAACCAGCAGAACTGAAAACAGGTCATCTCTGCTGACCCCCCAGGCTTCTGCATGTTGCTGCAGCACAGGGGCATTGTGTAACAGCGGTGACAGTCCGCCCTGCAGTGCCACATGTACCACACCAGCCTTCACCGGCCGAGCACCCCTCTCTGTTGCCTTTGACAGCAAGGTGAAGGGCATTGTGGGAGAGCGATGATGTTTAAAACGCAAGGTCAAGAAGAAGTTTGGGGAAGTGAGTGTGTAGGTGTAGCGGAGCATTTATGAACAGTATATAAGCTCGCTTATTCCTTCCATTTAGTAAGTAGCAGGAGTTCACAGTCAGACGGAAGCAGTGATATATTTCATTTTGTCCATGCTAGCTAAGACGATGCAATCATGCTTCCATTTTACTTGGAAGATGAGGGAGGAGGGGCTTGGTGGAAGGAATAGAAAAAAAAAGAGGCATTATATGGCCAATTTCTCTGAAATCCCACCGTCAGCATATCTGACACACAGTCCAACTTAGAAATGATTGTGCCACAGTGGGGATCTTTTATTTATTTATTTAACTGACATTATTATAATTTCCATTATTTATGCCCCCTGTTCGACGCGACTCGAGGGCAAATGTGAGAGGTTTGAGAAAATGCAAAAGTCGTCAGCGCCCGGCTCGCGCGGGGTAATATCTCTGGTGGAATATTATACCACCAGATCTTCATCAGTGGAATAAATTGTAGTAGAGTATCATTTTCTCTTTAATCAGGCCACATTCTGCTGACACAGGACTCAATAGATGTCTCCTCGTTCTTGTAGTTATAAAACACAGCAATCTATCGAAAGAGGGACCATGAATGCGTTTCTTCTCTCCATTGCCACTTCATCACAGCCAAGGCTGAGCTGAAAGGCACGTTGAAAAGAAACCGTAAAAACCTTCTTCACTCATTTTCTAAAGCCATTCACTACAACTGATAATAGTCATAATGTGCACTTAGTAAAGATGGCTTTAACGTTAAAGCATAATTAACCAATAAACCTGCTTAGTGGGTGCTTCCCATATTTGATCTCAGGTTCTGTAACCTATAGACTCTGCACTAATCTCACATTACTCGGAGCACACAAATGGCTCTATATCCTAGATTCACAACATTTAGATGAATTTGCTTTGGCTGTTAATGGTGCTGGACTGTGTAACCATTTCATCCAAAGTGTGATATCAGCAGGCTCTGCTGCCATTTCCAGCAATCAAAAAGCAACATTTATGACCTTTAGTGTGACGAATGTGTTTTTCAATGTGCATGGTCTTTTACGTCCGATTATGCAGATCCCTTTTTATTTTGACCTTGTAAAATAATGTTAGCTTTGTATTTTTAGGCTATTAAAGAAGCGCTCAAGCAATTTAGTAATGCACTTCCATAAAACTCAGGGACTTGCATAGGACAAAAAAAGCAAAGTCAAAGATTCAAGCCTGCAGAGGGTGAAGCTTCAGAAAAGCTGAGCCTACAGTTCCCATAATGCAATTCAATACTATTTTCATGAGACCTTTCCTGCCTGTTAGTGTTGTCAATCTCCAGTTTTATTACAATAGGATATTATATTGATTCTTTGGAAAACAATACCATATTTGCAGATATCACAAAGTCTGCCACAGAGTTATGCCACTTGAATCAGATTTGGCTGTTTCATACAAATATTTGATGAGTATGATGGTATCATGTGCTCCTTTAACACATGGTTACATAAGTAGCTGCCACTGCTTTCTTTTTTTGCTTTTGTCCTTGAAAGAAAAAAAAACACTTAAATGATTGTAAATATTTGTAACCGGTTAAGTGCAGCAAAGTTTACTTTAATTCGACTCCACTGATACAAATAAAACAGCACATGGGATAAGTCAGCCTGCAGGAATTTCTAAATATTTTATATTTATCCACACTATGATCTTTTTTCTAAAACTTCATTGCTATCTGGCTTAAAGCCCTGGAGGCAAACTTCTCCCAACAGCCATAAAACATGCATTAACAACAAGAGCAACGCCACACAGAACGGCCCGTCAGCCAGCCGGTTTCAAACCCAGAACCCTCAGTAGTCAGCACAGCGTTCAGAGTTTGAACCGGTCGTCCGGCCCTTTTGTGTGGAGTTTGCATGCTCTACACGCGTCAGCTTGGGTTTTCTCCGGGTTCTCTGGCTTTCTCCCACAGTCCAAAAATATGCAGATTAGTTTAACTGATAAGATAATATAAATCTTGGTCTGTTTTCACAGAAATCTGTCTTGCATCCACGAGCTCTAAACAATCAACAGAATGACACAAAAATAAACAAGACCCATAAAAAACAACTGGTGACTGTAAGTGCCCGTACATTAGAATATGAGCGTGAATGGTCGTCTCTGTGTCAGCCCTGTGCTGGTCTGGTGATGCTGTTAGGGATGATGTATGAATGAATTTATGAATGAATGAATGAGTGAATTATAAGTAACTCACGAATTACTCATAACTCAGATTGTGTTTTGCTTGTCACCATCATTAGCTTAAGCACTTCTGCATTGCATAAATTAGGCTAGAGGCTAGCAGACTTTTCTTCGTGTCATAGCTTAACAAATCGCATGGAAATTTTTGACTTTCTCTCAGTAACTGTTTGTTTAAGCCTCTGCATCTCCCGACAGATTGAATTTCAGCCTGCATGCCCATTTTTCAGCCAAACATTGTTGAAACAGAGCAGCTAATGAGACGTTAGTGGCATGATATACCCGATAAGGCTGGTAACGTTATGTCATGTTTCCTGAGTATTTTTTCTTGTAACGGCATTGTTACATATGGTATGTGCTATATTTTTTGACCCGTATTTTCTCGGAAATCCAAAATATGAGTAAGTAACGAGTGGCTGGTTGCCGTTATTGTTCTGTGTAAAAGTGACACAAAATTTCAAAATAAAGGTGTGACCAAAAGATAATGATATGGATCAATGTTTTTGTTTTGCGTCGATGATATTGAATCGTCGATCACTAAATAGTTTACAACCATGCTGCTTTTTAAATGCCCTCATTATTTAAATACCATTCCTCCAGTTTGTGACTCAGGTTTTCTGTCGAACATTTAAGGTCACAAGCTTAATTGGAGACAATACTCATGACGTAATTTTTAGCGCCTGTAAATAAAACAGACTTGTTTTACTGTGTTTGTTTTAGTAAGGTGTGTACAGCAAACATTTACCTCTTTGTCATCTGAACTGATATCACTGACAACCTGTGTCTCAAGTTGCCCATTAACCGCCAAGAGTTCATATTAATTTCCCCAAAGTTCTGCTTATAGGCAAAAAATACATCACCATCTTAGTTTGACTTTCAAGTATAAGCTGAACAACCGGCTAGAAGTGTTATCTCAAAAATTTTTCCATATCCTATTTGGCAGCAGTTGCCTGCCTCATCCAACAGTTTTATATTTATCAGTTTTAGTCTACTGAGCACAAACCTCATTATGGCTCCTCAAACACAGTGACAAGGGTTTTTGCAGCCTGCCTTTTAGTAAAGTCCCAGTCGTGCATTAGCGGGTGGAGTGCTACCCTCTTGCAGCTCTTATTTTCCATAATAAAACACAGCTCAGCACATCCTTGTGCTGCATGCATAAAAAGAAGCCACCCTCGTGTCAGCCCAGGTTAGTCACAACAGGAGCACCAGCGAGGAAGGAGCGTCTGCACAGATTTCAATAATCCCACATCATTCAATAAGAAATGAAGGAGAATAGTTTGCGCCTCATTGTTTCGGCGAACTCAGCTGCTGCATTTTGGGCAGTTTGCGCCACTGAAGCGTGAACAGTCTCTATGGTATTACAGCATGGCACCATTTATGTCCTACATATCAACTATGCTGCCATGGTAAACATGATGAGCCACTGTTAACCTACTTCTGTGCTGCCAGGCGAACCCCAGCAGGAACACTTTCCTCTGTCTTGAACGCTCACAGGCAGAGGCACCAGAGATACTGCGACATGTCAATCAAGCGTACCCCACCACCACCAATCACACGAAGTCTAAGATGTCTGGCATTATTCCAGCACGTTGTGGTACACACACTCAGAGATGATAGCACACATGCACACACGCTTAGATGTCGTGCGCACAGACACACCTGCCAGTCTTCATCCCATCACACGACTAGTCTCAGTTGCGTGGCAGGGCTTTGTTGGGGAGTTGACAGCGAAGGTTGCTTCATAAACCCGGCACGCGTCCATCTCGTCTCCCCCGCTGCTTTTGGGATGAAGGGAAGTGATGATCCAGGGATTTTTTCGTTCCCTCTGCTCCATTGAGCTCACCGTATCACCTTGACAATGTTGCATTCTGTCACGGAGGCTATGGGGATGGCAGCCGGCACTTTGGGGAGGAGGAAAATGCTCGGGGAGAACTTTGTGGGATTTAGCCGTCTCCAAACAAATCCATTAACTGTCGGGCTTAGTCGTGCTTTAAGTTACAGTGGGGGAGAAAGTGTCGGAAGAGGGTTGTGGTAGACTGTGGTTCAGGATGCAGCGTGAGAAAATAAAAGATGTGTTCCTGGTTGTGTGATGGCTTCTGTATGTGTGTAAGACTTTTGAGGGACTGTATGAGTACAAGTGTGTGTGTGAGTGTGTGTGTGAGTGTGCAGGCAGGCGGGACGTGGAAAGTGGAACATCCCTGTCCTGCCTCGACAGCAATGCAGCATAGCTCAGGGACTGCACATCACTATGTAAATGCAAATTGCAGTGTCATGCTGATCAATCCTGTAGGCTGCTGAGACAGGGTTATGTCGGGACCAGTCTGCAGCGTCTTGGCTTTAACCGTCTGCCCTCTCTGTTTTCTGTATGACGCTGACGACATGTCTCATGCTTTGCTCTCCTACTCAGGAGTTTTTCAGGGTTCACGCGGTCATGGAAAACCCAGAAAAGTCATGGAATTTTACTGTCTCATTTTCCAGGCCTGAAAAAGTTAGGAAATTAGTAAAAATCATTGAAAGTTTTGGAAAGGTCATGGAAATTTTATGTTTAATAAAGTTATTTGTCACAGTAATCTTCTGGGGATAACCTTCCACGTAATAAAAATATAAAAGCAAATGTATTTTCTTAAAGTTAGCACATAGCTCTAATGTGCGTTGACTAAGTGCAACACGATATATTGTTTCAGCATCAACATTGCAATGTGCAGTATTTGCATGAAGGACTTGTGATGTCAAGTAAGACAAATGAACTCAAACTACGAAACTACTGGTACGAATGGAAAACTTGCATGCTTCTTATTTTCTATGACTGCAGCCAAGCCTTCCCCTTTAAGACAGGTTACATGTATGTATATAGTGTGGCAGCATTTGTTGTGGGCTGCAACACTTGCGTGTGTGTGTGTTACAGTTCTCTAGCCAGGCTGGCAAGTGCTGCAGATGCAGTCAAGTACATGCTTTTCCAAAACTGTAATTCTATTATGTGTCCTTGAAAAGTCATGGAAACGTTTTGATATTATGTCCATGAAAATGTGTGGGGACCCTGGTTTTTGTCTGGCTTACAGACGAAGCTCTTGAATGATTTTAATTTACTTTGTTTGACCAACAAACACATCAAGTATTTGCAAGACAAAACATTGTCATTTAACTCCCGTCTTTTTTTTGTTTTTTTTTTACAGGCAACAACTCCAATAACAGAATCTTGTGGGCCTGGAAGGAAACAGCGAGACTGTGTGGGACAAGCTGGTCGACACGGAGCTGGGTGGAGGAGAGGAGACACCAAACAGGCTGCTACAACACAGATATCAGAGCATGCTAGCCATGCTTTAGCACACGCAGGAAAGACTGGTCGATCGCTGGAGAAACGCGCTGCCTTTTCTTACATACTCCTGAAACACATCGCCATTCTCAACTGCCATTTATTGTACACCATCCCTGCAAAGATGCCGATGCCAAGGTTGGCGGTGTGGCACTTGTGGTGACGGAGCACAGAGTGTGTGCGCACATCCGGCAGGCAGGCCGGCGGGTTGGTGGGTGTACAGGCACACCAAGAGGCGTTTGTGGGTGGGCGAGGTTACACCATGCGGCCCTGGGCGGGTTCATGGCGTTGGATTACCCTGGTGCTGTTAGCCTGGGGCACGCTCCTCTTCTACATCGGCGGTCACTTGGTGAGGGACAGCGAGCACCCAGAGCGGTCCAGCCGGGAGCTCTCCAAGATCCTGGCCAAGCTCGAGCGGCTCAAGCAGCAAAATGAAGACCTGCGGCGCATGGCCGAATCGCTCAGGTAACAAGCTGGATGCTTTTAGACATGAGTTGCTTGACTGAAACAACATTAAACATTTAATTTCCTAGAAAAGGGTGTTTACATGCAAACTAGAATCCTGTTCATGTCGTTACACAAATCATATTGTCAGTTCAGATACCCGGATCAGCTCATTCCTGGCTTTGAGAAAGCTGAATATGCTAGCTGAAGTTCTGTAACTGAAACCACTTTATGTCCAGGTTTCTGATCATTGCCTGCCATGTGTGTCCTCAACATGCAGCGTTTCCCAAACATTCACACCTTTGTAGTCCTGCACCACAATATCAGCATTTGCCACCACATATAGATTTTCTATTTTTGGAGCTGGATCGTTCATTCAGAGCAATGTTGGAATATAAATACTATTCTGTTATTCAGAGCACCCCACTCTCAGAGCAAATGAAGCGGAGACGGAACACAAGGAGAAAATTAAGCAAATTCAAGGTTTCCCGCTCATTCTTTTATTTGTGGCGGCCCGTCACGGTATCAGCAATTGCCGCCACATATGCATTTTCTGTTTATGGAATTCGGACGATCATTTGGAGCATCGTTGGAATATATATATGTTGTTCAGTTATAAAGAGCACACACTCTCAGAGCACAGAGCATACTCTGGTCACAGGCGGAGCCACACAACGCTAGCTGCCGTCAAAGTGAAACTAACCTGTTCTTAATTATAATGGTTTATTTTTCAAGATAGCAAAACTTTTATTTTAGTGTCCATCACTTTTCCAACCTACTTGAGATGCAACTAACTGGGTTCCCATGGAAACTGACCCTGCGGTCCAGCGCTGGGTTTTTAAGTTTGCTTTCATTGGCCTCTGCTGCAGCTGCACTTCCTCCTCTGATCTGATCAGCTCTGATTGTTATAACCTCAAACTGATTGACTGATCAATTCTCCATTCTGTGAGTCTAACTCAAGAAACTGCTGCTGAGAAATAAAAAAAACATTATAAGATTTTTATCTGCACTGCGTTCATGGACTGCTTGAACAACTATCAACAGCCTCACCCCGTCGTCAGCTACTGTATACATACATTCTGATCCTGTGTCAAACTGACATGAGTGATGTAGCAGTGAGTCAGGAACACATCACAATCACAATAAAAACAATGAAAGTCTGACACAACTCTGATAATGCAGAGGATAAGCTGTTAAACGGCGAAGCCAAATTCAGCAGAGTGGTAAATGCAACAGAGTCCAGGCGGACAGAAATCAAAGTAGGCTCATCATCAACTGCTGAGGTGACTCAGTCGGTGCAGAAATAATGGGGTGGCCTAGATGTCGAGGAGGGAAAAGACATACAGTGCATGAACACAGACAAAGCTCAGAAACCTGGATACTGTTCCCAAATATGATGAAAACTAAGATTAGACAAAAAGTCAGGACATTAGTGTTTGATTTATTACACTTTATGAAAGGAATTTAAAAAAATAACCAACAGTAGCAGCTGAACCATCCCCATTCTCTTTTTCATTATAATCTTCAACTTAACATGTTCTTCTCTTTGGCTCCGGGAAGAAAGCAGAAGCTTTTCTGAACAACTGCGTGATGAGTGATAAAGTAGACTAGTTTGGATTTGTGTTTGAAGGTCCTGCTCGGGTTAGGTGACGTTACATCACAGGGAACGTAACAGGCAGATGGATGGACTGTCACACACCTCACCAGATTTCATTGTTTTTTAAGTGCAGAATTTTGTCACTACTGGATCTGTGGGTCTGATGTTTTGCACAGAAGCACAGTTGAGCAAACAACTGTAATACACCCCTTTATTCTTGCCTGTTCAGTACACTTTTGTTTTAGATATATATTAAATAAACTGTGGTGCAATGCATCATTCCCCCAAGTTTTTGCAAAGTCCAGCAATTAAGTGCAGCCTCCATTTCCCCGGTAGTTCAATCAGAGTGATTCTACAAAGCCCAGAATGTGGAGATGAGATGATTTTTTTGTTAGTTTTTGACATTAAAAAAAGGTTATCAGCATTTAATTAAATCAGCATCTTGTGCCGCGTACAGTTAAACAAACATTGCTGCAAAGTTTCATCAAAAGCTGATCAGTGGTGCCGGAGAAGCTGTGTGTGACAGACAGATGGATGGACTGTCACACACCTCACCAGATTTCATTGTGTTATTTTGGCAGACAATAGCACATTGTACAAGCCCATTAACCACGCAGCATCATTCACACATTGGAGCTATGTGTAATAGAGAGACAGATGGTTCTGCTCTTATCTCCGCACGCTGACCGTGTTTCTCATCGCACGTAAACACTGGGTCTACGGATGGGTGTGTGTGCACGCGTGTGGAGGGAATGCAGGAGTGTGTCCTGGTGCGTGCCATATTAACAGGGAACTCAAGCTTCAGATGTTGCCATCGCCGCTCTTCTGTGATATACCGATTCACTTTGATGCGGGGCCCTCATCGGCAAACATAAAAAACACATGCGCGCACGTTGCTTCAGACAGCTGGTCCCTGATTAAATCCCTTGCTTTTGTAATTATTCAAAATTGGCTCAAAAACAAAGGTGGAATTCATGGCATAAAAAACAAGTGCAGCTTTCAGGCGACCAGTGTCCAGATGGGTCCCCGACACACTGCGCGCTTGTTGGTTGTTATTGAGTTCGGTTGTTGATCTGGGACTGAGGCCTCCACAGTTGTTTACTGGGGCAGAGCTACAGTGCCTTCTCAAGTCCCTCTAAGCTTCAGCTTCGGCTAAGTATCCCGCACAGCAAGCCAAAAGCGGGCAACTGGCTTACTGAGGTTAAGCTTTATGAGCTATCGACAGAGACAGCGGTTGGTTTGTCCTCTGTTCAATTTATTGTCTTGCTGCATGTGTGTGTGTGTGCGCGGTGGTAAGAAACAGACAGAGAGGACTGCGCAACCCTGTAGTGTCTCTTATCCTTATATTAGGACCCTAATAGGCACAAAGAGGCTGTTAGTGAGCTGCCCATCATTCCTGCCACAGCCCCTCCTACATCGTTGCCTCCTCCTGTTCTCCGTTTCACTCCTCCTTCACCTGCCTCCTCCTCATTCCACTACCAAACTGCTGACAGAGGCATGGCACCGAGCCAGACTCCAGCCTGCAGGTTGTCACAGACTGACTGACTATGTAACAACTCACTAGCTCACTGATGGACTAGCTCAACGCATGCCTAACCCAATTCACTGACTCGCACATCCTGCAGATTTTGGAGCAAGAACACGAATAACCAAATGTTGCACAAGAAGCAGAACCAGCTCTTTGCAAGCGTCCCGCTGACATTGGACAATAAAGAAGGTTTCATCCGAGGCGCCTAACCTTCACATTACTTCATTCATTTTTTATGAGCGGCCTCAGAGAGATTTCAACCCATAAAACTGACATTATTACACCTTTGTGTTGAGTTGTTGCGCAGTAGAAACCCACTGCATTGAGATTGATTTATAGTTCAGAGTGGGATTTAACTTGGTTAGTGTCATCACAGCACAGCAGTACTAGATGGATGTGTGATGCAGTATTGGACAGTGTTGTGCATTCATCATCTATCTGAAGTGATCTTGTTTACATTGTCTCATTGGCTTTATGATAGAGAGTGATAGTCATGCTGAAACACTTTGCATGGGATATTGATTTTCTTGAGCACAAATTGCAAATTTGTGTAGCTTAAGTGAGAGGATGAAGATGCTTACACAATCCTACCTTAGACTGTATATATAATGGATGTAGCTACCGTGACATCACTTGTTGGTTTGTGCGCTGACGTTTGAAGCCTCAAGTTCAGCATTTCGGCCATCGCCATCTTGGTTTTTTTGGGAGCCAGTGCCCATGTGTGGGTGAGAGGTTGGCACTGTAGAGAAGCGAGGGGTGGATCTGAGGGAATTGACTAACTTTTGAAGCCAGCCTCAAGTGGCTGTTCTCTGAACTGCAGTTTTTGGCACTGTTTTGTCTTGACTTGGATGCAACTTGGTACCCACTTAGTATGGAAAAGTATGTAATTTCATTTCAGTAATCTCCATGTCTGGGTAAGTATGGAAAATAGATAGGAGAGTATGAAAAAATATTTATGCTACCAGACTATTTCTGAAAAAGAAAATGAGATACAACACACTCACTTATAATTAAACTTTTTGAGACCTTGTGCTGAATCCTAAAAGTATGTACGATACTGCCAAAGCGGCGATGTCTGACAACTTGGGATGAAAATGTGTTGCCGAGACACCAAATCTCAAGATGTTTCATGCTGAGTAGCAGCCGAGCAGGCAATGCCGCTGCTCTAAACTGTTGACATGGCTGCAATTAAAAAACAACAGGCACACTGCTTTCACATGCAGTGTGCCATGGGCATAAGGATTCTAAATCGGAAAAGAAAGCTGGATGCAAACTTTGTGAAAAGTCATTGGACATCTTCAACATGGAGGGGGCAGCACTTGTAATCCATATGCAGGGGAAAATGCACTGTCGTCTAGTCAAAGCAACATTTATTTAAATGATAAACATCTGGTTATCTCAGATGTGAAATATGGTCTAAAAAATCTTAAGAGAAGTCTGAAAATTCAAGTCTGGAGAAGTATTGAATTTTGATATGGAAAGTAAGTGGGAACCCTGTATTGAGCTATTCATTCTGCTGGATGGAATCTCCAAATGCTGCTGATCATGATAAACCGAGTTTTGCTGAACTATTCATATTTTTTGGAATTGAATTGTCATGTGACATTAATAAATCCATCAATCAACTCTCAGATTCAAATTAGCATCACCTGGCCGGCCTACAGATTCAGTCCAGTGATTCGGTTATTCAGGCCACTCCTGAGTGAGTTGAGCGACAGGCAGCGTGCCAACCTACCAATCACCCAGCAGCATTAATGAGAGGTGAGCACGAGGTCGAGTTGCTCAGTCTGTCTGGCTCCGCCCTCTCTGCAGCTGTCAGTCACCTCGGGCACGAAGCCACGGCTCCTGCGGAGACAATGACACGCGCCGGGCCTGATGGTGTGACATCGAAGGGAGCGAGGGGTGAGAGTGACAGCTGGGCTGAGCGATGAGGACCTGATCGATCCCCGAGGCATGCCAACAGAGGGATGGAGGGAGGGAGGAGGCGATGCAGCGAAGGCGAACAGGAGGGAAGCATGATGGATGGCGTGAGGACTGCACTAAGTAAAGAGCAGCAAGGAAATGGAAAATGTGAAGTGAGAGGGTTGGAAGAGTTGTGGAGACTGCAGTCGTCGCACTAAAATCTTAGTGCCTACATGTGGTTCTTTTTGCATATGTCTGACTCATTTGTGTTGCTATCTTTCAAGTGAAATAAAATGCAAATTTAAACGGTAAAAACAGACGTGTGTAGTTTGGTGTGGAAGGTCAGTGTCCAGCTAAGGTGACGATGAGGGGACTCATTTATCCTGAAATGGTACCCAGACCTGAACTCCCGTAGACCCGGCCGTCGCTCAGGCCCAGCAAGGAAAGTCTACTACCACTCTACACTAGCCCCATTGTGGGAGCTGTCTGTGGTCAGGACATCTCTGTCAAGTAGGCTCGAAGCAGAACTGGCTCGCACTGAGTGTACTGAGGCGTTGAGGCATGTGAGGCAAGAATGCACCATTCAGAATCCGTTTACTTGGAATTATGCTGTTTGAGTCGGTGGACATAACATGGAGACAGCAATGAAAGGAGACATAGATTAACCGATTTGACATAATGCAGAAATATTCACACAAACTCACAAACTGCATATGTAGTATACAGTGTAATACAGTCACACAGTTTTGTGGGTTAGCACTATTCCTATTATAATCTCTTTAAATGGGTCTTTCAGATTGATCCTGAGCAGACGTAGCAGAGGTTTTTACACTAGTACCGCACTTTTCCACCCATTTATAGTGTTTACTCGCCTTTTCCCACATGCACATTCCTGGGGTTTATTAGCTTGACTTATTGGAGTCAAGAGGTTTGGTTTAACACAGCAAGTTTCCATGAAAGGCTGGAATATGTCAGTCAAGTCTTTGACGCATCACGGCCTGGTGATTCACACATATGCAAACAAGTACAAAGTGTGGGAACATTAAGGAGACGGTTCACTCCAAAATCAATCAATTTCCTCTTACGTGTACTGCTGTTTATCAGTGGAGATTGTTTTGGTGTGAGTTGTCAATTGTTGGAGATTTCAGGTATCTGCCTTCTCTCAAATATAATGGAATTAGATGGTACTCTGTGAAGCAGTAACAGCGCGTCTGTGTAAAAGGTACAGGTGGCAGGACGGAATCATGGGTGGGGCAGATGTGACGGTTTGATGACGTGTTGTGCGTGTGACCCATAGCCTGAGTTTTAAAAAGCTGCAAGCAGTAGTTAGCGGTTAACTCAAAGAAGAAGAACAGTGGCCATAAATTGGGAAAACAATGAGGTACATGATTGTTATTTATTTGCAAATGTTTTATGTCAAACAAGAGGCTGTTGTGTTCGATGTCAAGCTTGTCGTGCCTGTTTTGCTTGCAGGATGGCAGAATGGTGTCTAAAATCACACATTGCTGCAGCATCAGTGGCACGATCTCTGTAAAATGCATTACTGACTAAACTTGTTAGTCAGTTAACCGATCATGGGCCGTTATCTCTGCACATATTTGCTCTGCTGAGAACTTATGCACAACCCCTGCCTGATGTTTTGGCACATCCTGCACAAAACTATACAGCTTGTTTATTCTGACACAGCTACACTGTGTATATTTGTTATATTATAGTACTTTTTAAATACATTTTTATTGTAACTTTACCATTCTTTAGTTATATTCTTAAGTGTTTCAGTACTTGTAACCTGTAACAAGCAGGTTAGTGTACTAAAAGACATTAAATTCATTAATCTAAAAATAAGGCCTTAGTTATTATTAAAATTTCTGAAATCAATCTTTCAAAAGTCTTAAAAATGCTTAGACAAGGGGAAAAGGATATTATGAATAGCTTTTTGAAAATGTTCTTAAATTTAATTTTGTGTGGCATTAAAAATGTCTTAAAAAGTCTTAAATCTCACTTGTTTTAAGTTGTTGGAGCCCTGCTTTTTATGCTTTAATGTATGCAACAAAGCTAATTCCTTGGTAAACAATCTCATTCTTATTCTGACCCAACACCACTGAGCGAGCTAATGTCAAACCTAAGCCGAGGAGGACGCCATTAATGTTTACATCTTGTGCAGTGATGTGTTTGGCAGGTGTAGTTAAGTAGAAGAAAATATTTCCAATGTGAAACTGCTCACAATAAGGTCTGTGGATTATCTTTAGAAACAGGGTCATGGTTTCTGGAAAGAGACATTCCTGTTGAGTTTTTAAAATATATTTTTTGGGCCCTTTGAGCACCACAAGCAGAGTGCCATCTACCTTTATTATATTCAAGAAAAGGCAGACATCTTTATGGCCAATATCTCCAACACTCGGAAACTCACACCAAAACACCCTCTGGATTGATAAATAGCACTATAGGTAAGAGGAAAAATGTTTTTCTCATTGTGGGGTGAACTCTTCTTTTAAGTTTTCTTCTTAATGTAAAGGCAAATTGTGTCCATGTTGCCTGCTTTCATCTACACCCTCCAGAATACTTTCCATCTCTCTCCATATGAATGGCTTCCCAGGTCAGCACATAGGATTCCTTTTGAAGTCAAGCAGATTGTACTCAATCTTACCACAGAAATATGTATGCGCCGCAGTACCACCCAGGCTCCCACCGTTCAAACCGCCCCGGCTGTGATCACCCTGTGAACTCCACGGTTACTGGGTGCAGGGGCAGGAGGCAATGGAGCGACAGCTGGGGCAGCATTTCAGAGGAAACTGGGTTGCGCGCTGAACCTCACCTGCTTTCCGGCTCAGCGCTTAGCGCCGGTGGGGCTCATCACCCCCCTGCTTTCATAGCTTGTCTTTCACTCCGCAGTATTTCCCCCCACCTCTCCGCCCCGCCTCCCCCAAGTCAGAGTTTGTCTCATCTGTTCCCTCTCCTGTATCGTTTGATTAAGACGCCGTTGAATGCAGCTGCCTTGTCTAGTCTCCGCTTCAGGTCCTCTAGAGATACCGTCAGGGATCATTTGTGTATTTGTGTACCGTATTTGCCTCCTTCCTGTGTGTGTGTGTGTGTGTGGGTTTTGATCCCGCCGAGTGTTTGGATTTATTTTATACCTACATATCTTGGTTGGGGGATGCTTGCGGTCTGCCTGCACCAGCATTGTGTCTCAGCAGTTTATGTCTCTTTGGAGCATGTTAGCTAACCTCTGTATCACGTCTCTGCTCATTAGCCTGCGCTGCTCTGGCCTATTTCTCCTGCTTCGTTCAAGGAGATATCATGTTGCTTTATGCTACAGTTTTAGCAGCACTTAAAACCCCTGAGAAATGATGTCACTTAGGAAATAGTCCTACTTCCTGTACAATGGTGTAACAAGCAGGTTAGGGTGTGGCCTCAGGGAGATCCTGTTGTGTGTGTGTGTGTGAACAGACTTAGCTATGAGAAAACAAAGTAGAGATGATACTTTAGAAGGAAATGCACCGGGGTCTTATTTCGGGAGATCTGTGTCAGGCAGCTGCACCGGTCATTCAGACTTCACAGAGAAAAGGCAGCATGAATTTAAGACATACATGATGCCACAAAGGTATGAAAAGGTTTATCCTCGTCCATCATACGGTTACATAATGAATGAGTTAACATATCTTCCCTTTTCCTCCTCAGTTATTTCCATGGCTTTGAAGCACAATGCTCAGTTAGTGCTCAGTGAAGTGGGAGGCCAGGGCTTCTCAGGGACTGAGGCTTCAACAGCGAGGAGGAGGAGGGGGGGGCTGTGCAGCGAGAGGGGCTGTTGCAACTTTAAAAGTCTCATCTTTATGCCTGCCAGCGACTGATGTTCCTCACTCAGGGAGCAAATTGAGTTTGCATGCCTTGATGACTCATTAACATGGCCTTTGCAGCACTTCGCCAATGCCCCCGTGCATTCGAACATATTCCATTTTTAATAGTTTTATGTAGAGGAATTGATTTGGTATAATGTCAGTCGCAGTTCTCTTTTTCTCCTCGGCTGATCTGAACTCTGTGTTTCTGAGCATGTCAGGGTGCTCGTTTGTGTTTTCATTACATGCATGCAGTGGTTATTCGCAGTTCATCGACACAGAGCTGTGAACATTTTTATTCATATTCTTGTATTTACCAGGGAGTGATAATCACACTGAAAACATGCAGTTTTAACACAGATTAGGGCGTATAGATATGCAGTGGAAATTAGCTTATTACATGAGTGTGGAATGCGTTCAGTGGACTGAAAGGCTGCCCAAACATTTGAACTATAATGAGCAATTTGCTAGATTATCAGTTGTTAATTGGCTGAGCGTTAATATGACGCTTTTAAGTGCTTACTGTAATTTAATCGTGCATGTTCACATTTTATCAAGAATAATAACACAAAGAACTACAGAGACCATGTAGCTGTGCCTCAGTGACAAAACATTTAAAGGGAATTATTAATTGTTTGTAATATATGTAAATGATATGATCTTTTTTGTCCTACTTCACACACAAAAGAAAGACCAGGCCACCATGGCCACTGCACCACCAATCAGCATACAGTACGAACAGTAATGAGTAATGGGATTTCCAGTACGGCTGCTCGTAAATGGTCAGAGAACAGCAACAAATTCTATTTAATCTATTTACTGAACTTAAATAGCTTTGATTTTGTTTTTATTATAAGTTAATTTTATTTGATGGAATAAAGTGATATCACGGATGGAATAAATTACATTTGTATCCACTATAAAATAAAAATGTTGGCCCATTACATTACATCAGGCAGGCATTGTTGGAATCATGTCAAGAGAGAATAGCACACAAAGTGTTTTATTCTTTTTTCTGGCCTCTTGACTGCGACCATAATGTTTGCACATAACATATAAGATATGCGGCATATGTAACCTTTTTTTTGTGTGAGAGTGCGAGTTAAAATTGTATGTGGTCGCAGACATGCGAGTGCTTCATGCAGACTAAAGTGTTAAACATTGAGAAAGTCACAGCTGACTCATGAATAAGGCTGTTTATATGCGCGTCAGCTGGTTGGCGTTATTTATGCCTGGTGTATGAAATGTCTTTATATTCGGCTTCTGCGGTGCATTTTTCAAAAACCATGATAATCAGGTCACATTTCTTGCTACGTCCAAAGGCATCACACAGGACGTAGAAGCACCCTGTTTGTGTTTTCAACAGTCGCTACAATGCATTCATCTGTCGTTTAACACTCTCTCGTTCAAACCGAAACACTGGAAAATATTATGCATGCTCTTTTTGCCCTGAGACAGTATAACATTAGCTTACGCTGTTCTCAGCTGCTCCAACGGTTGTGGCAAACTTCAATTTTGGAAAAACAAACTGATCGTAAAACAAGTCAGTTAACAACAAATTAACACTGCATTGCTGACATACCTAATGTTAGTGGGCTAGCAGCGCTAACGTAGCTGATGTTACTTGTTTTACAGTCTTTTTTTTTCCTCTAAAGTTGAAGTTTGCCACGGTGGTTGGAGCAGCTGAGAACAGCACAGGTTCTGATCCAGATTTTGTCAAAAGTCACTTTGCATAGACATTAAAGGTAAAAGGAGAAAATTATACACTTGTTAGGGCAGCACTTATTCCCAAGGTGCGCATTTTAGGGACATTCCACCACAGGGACGGTGACTTGTTTACTTACTTCTCTGAATTCATCTACAGTTTTTAATTCAAAGTCGCAAAAATGGCATTTAACTGCCACTTGTCTGCATGATTTGACATTCAGTGCATAGACTAGTCGTTGGATATTGAAGCAGGATATAATGTATTGTTCAGAAGTAGATAGACTTGATTTGAAAAACATGAAATGAGTCAGTACTTTGTACATAATCTTGATCTTTAAATAAATAAACTGGGACGGGCCTCTAGGAAGCTCCACTGTGGTGTCTCAGCAAATGAAGTAGAATTTTCAGTGGTGCACATTAAAAGATGTCAGCCCTCACAGCTCAGTTTTCACTGCAACTTTTAAGTCCAGATATGTCCAAATGAAAATGTACAGTACATATCAAACCAAGCAGTGAATGTTAAGCATTCTCAGTGCCTCTCCAAACTCCTGCGCCTCACTAATGACTGCAAAAACTCGGTGTTGTAGATATAAAATGAAGCGGAGTTCTGCAAATGTGTGGCCCTGCAGTGTTTCTCCTCAGATTTGATGCAGAGACTGATTTTGGTTGATGTTGGATGTAACAATATTTGCACAACAGTGAACATGCTTTTCCAGATTGAAAATCACAAGCGAAGACTAATTATAGACAAGCAAGTGGTGTGCACAGTCAGTCATTCAGGTGCAGGAACGGTTGATGATGAAGTGAATTTGTCCATTGTGTTGTTAGACCAGAATGAAGGAAGACAGAATTGCGGGATTGTTTCTGTTCGATTCGAATGATCATTTTTCATAACATGTTTTACTGGTGATTCACTAGTTTTACATCAAGTTGTGTGCTGAACCAGTTGATTCTTCAGTGATTGGCAGCAGTATTAGTTATTCGTTTGTTGTTTTTAAGGAGCTGTATGTGACATCCAGAGCATATCTATGATTAAGAGTCTGAGCTGGGAGTGTCTGCAGTGTTCTGCTGACGTTGGTCAGGGCGGTAATATTAGCGGCAACCACCTTATGAGCACAGTGCAGAGCGGTGGCCATTAGCTTGGCAATGGGATACACACAGGGACTCACACGCACTATATTAGCAGATGGCCTGTACAGTTGTCACAAAGGGGAAAGTTAGCTATAGAGACCAAAACTATTTTTTGTGCCAGGCTGTAAATATGTTTATTTCTGCTGTAAAGTTGGGCATTTTAACATGGAGTCTGTGGGGATTGACTCACTTCTGGAGCCAGCCTCAAGTGGCCAATGAAGGAACTGCAGTTTTTTGCGCTGCAGTGTCAGCTTAAATTTTCAGCCTCAGAGGTTGCTTCTGAGTGTGGGTTACTGTTACGTTTTATCCAAGTAAAAGTCAAGGTAAAGTAATGAAAACTGCTCAAATTTTAAGATTTAAAGTTTCACTCTGTTTTATATTATAATAATTCTTGCTTATTATTGATTTGTGTGTTTGTGTATGTGTGTGTGTGTGTGTGTGTGTGTGTGTGTGTGTGTGTGTGTGAGAGAGAGAGAGAGAGAGAGAGATGGGGGGTATTCAGACTAAATCAGCATTTTGAAGATGTTTATATGTTAATTTGTGCTTTGGAAAATTATGCCTGTCATTTTTTATTTTTGCACTTAACCCTTTAACAGCTGTATCAGCATCAGTTGTTTTGTGCTGGGTTCTGGCACCTGTCAAAAGCATTTACACCCCTGAAACCTGAAAAAAAAGGGCTTGATTCTTTTTTTATACATGGATTATAAAAGAACTGAGCACTTTGACAAAACAAGTCCTGCAAATTGCAAAAAATTAGTAAGAGGTGCCAAGACAATTACTTCAAGATAAGCTGGGGGCAATGATTAAAAATGATCAAAAAACTAGAAAAAAATATTTGAAAAGCTTTATTTGTAATTCTTATAATTAAATATTAAAAATTATGTAACGGCACTTTCTCAGAGTTATTTCCTTGTTTTTGTGCTTTCTTTCTTTTTTGTTGCTTATTTTCAGGTAACTTTTAACTAATTCCTTGCTACTTTTAGTGCCATTTCCTTTTAAGTTGCTCATTACCTTCTTGCCATGCTTTTGAAAAAAATCAAGCCAAATGCTCAGGTTTCAAAGGGTTAAATGAGTATTCAAAAAAATGTTGATAGCTTCTTTGATTTTGAACGTAATTATTTGCAGCACTACTCTGAATAGCATTTTTCTGAATCATTTTTCACATTTTCGTTTAGTGGGATTCGGTTATACAGTATCAGCAGAGTATTTCTGCAGAGTAAGACATTTTTGCGCTTTGTTCCCTCTGTTGGTGCACACACGGTCCCATGCTCACCCATAACATCCTCTCCTTGTGTCTTCCTCCCCCAGGATACCAGAGGGACAGGCAGAAGCCGGGTCCCTGGCTGCAGGGAGACTGCGCTCCCTGGAGGACCAGCTAACCAGAGCCAAACAGAAGATCCACAGCTTCCAGAAACTCACTGGAGACGGTAAGCAGGGCCGCACCATGTAAAAGGTTGCAGGGAAGGATTTGGCACAGAGCTTGGAAATATGAAAGGATTGATTCTGAAGGTGTGGGGGTTGACTATATATGGTATAAACCAGTCAACGGCTCTTTTGAGCTTTTGCCTGCTCAAGAATCTCAGTCCAGCCTGCCGTTAAACCTGCTGCAGCTCGGCAGCGATGATGTCAGAGCCGCGCCGTCAGATGGGCAGGGTTTTGTGTGTGTTTGCCACTCTAAGCAGTGGTCAGAGGGGCAGGAAAGCTGTCAGGTGAGCGGGGAAATGTGTGAATGAAGTGGAAGCAGTGTGAATGCCCCAATGGCAGAATGGAGGGGAGCTGAGAGAAAAGAGACAGACAGAGAGAAAATAAAGAAGGACATGTGAGCGTGGAGGGCAGCACGGGGTCAGCCTTTCTATCTTGCCGCAGGGGAAGAAAAAGCTAAAAATACCCTCCAGCTTTTTTTCCGCCTAGGGAGGGAGTGCGGAGAGAAGAGAGAGCGCAAGATAGGAAGGTAAAAAAAGCTTTTCCCTCTCCACCACCAGCTCCTTCTCCTCGTGCTTGAGGCTGTCCTTCCCTTTCCTCGATTTTTTTTTGTTTTTTCTCTCCTCAGAAACCAGAGCAGTCAGCTGTGTTATCTATGCAGGTTACTCTACATTGTTTGGGTTCGGGCAGGGTATAAAGTTCCTTCCTGTTGTTAGAACTGTGTGAGAAAAAACATGAGAGAGAGCCATGAGGCACACAAACAGTGATCAAGTGCTCCTTATTGAGGTCAAAGCAACTCCCAGGGACAAAGAATAAAAAAGGAACATTTTAATGGTTATATTCCGAAACCTTGCTTTGTGCCATTAGCCTATTTAGACTCATATCATCTAGTGCTCAAACATTCCTAAACACCTCTTGGCATCTTTCCCCTCCCAGCTGTATTCCCATGGAGCTGCTTTGAAGTTAACATCATCGATTCATTGTTTCAGATCATACCTGAGCTTCAAATGTCGTGCCAGCTGAGCATCTTTATGTTTTGCTGTGATGTGAGACGTTCTCTCTTACTTTCCCCCCCTGCAGGCCCCGGGCCCACTCAGGAGGAGCTGCGGAGGAGGGTGGAGAACGGCGTTAAGGAGTTCTGGTACTTTGTTCGCAGTGAGGTGAAGAAATTGGCCAGCGCTGAGCCCAGCGAGAGGCAGAAGTACGCCGACACGCTCCTGCAGGACCTGGGACACCAGGAGAGGTGAGCATGTAGTTGCATGAAAGTGGAAATGTCAAAATGTTCCACAGGGATTTGAAGGAAACCATTACATCCATGGCAAAGCTGACACTGGGGCAGTGTCCTCGTGAATAACACTATCACCTCCACAGAGACTTGAACAAACCTGTTTTTTCTGGTTGGATGTTGTTCTTTTATTTTTTTCACTCCCAATCTAAAGTCATGCACATTTGTTGAATTTGAACCCCTAAACTGAGTAAGTGAGTGAGCATGATTATGTGTTTGTCCTCTGTATTGTTGTTTCTTCAACTTAACAAACTCCCAGAATGTATTTGGACCGGCATTCCTTAAGGATGTCTTTCCTTTTAGTAAATATAAACCCTTCCAGTGTGGTCTGAAAGCTTCTTAACAAATCTTTTTATGTTTATATTGCTGCAAAGTGTTGATAGTGATGTTCAGTCTCACGTCATTTATATCTATTACCTCATTAGCCTGGAGGATATTACTGAGTCATCTGTTGGCACTACTGATATACTGTTGAATAGGGAAGTAACAGTAATACATGGATCTGGATCAATTATTGATTCAATGATCAACAATCAGTTATCACTTATGCAAAGGGAAAACATTGATAGATAAATATGCCTTTATTTTGAAATTTCCATAGCATGTCTTTGTCACCATTCCTGTCCAAGCGCACCTCTTTTCTTAAAATCTGAACAGTGCTAGCAGCTTAGTGTCAAGCAGAATAACAACCAAGGAAAACACAATGAGGATATTAGCTGATGTTGTCTCATGTTAATTAGAGGCCCCTGATTTGAATTTGATCAAAATCTTGTTGAGGCAGACTTTTTGATATCAGCAAATATTGTGTCATAGTCCAAAAATTCAAATCAAATCATCAATAACTTCAGCTTTCGTTTTTGTGTGGAAAAAATGTGTAGAAAAAGAAGTGTTTTGTTGGTGAACCTTGAGAGTTACAGTGGACTTTTTGGTTAATGTTGTCGCTATTAAGTCATGTTTTGTTTTTTTCACTGAATAAATTAAATTTTATTGCACTTAATGCACAAACCCAACACAAAGGCATAGAAACAAGCCCCGAGGAAGACTTTTTCCTATAAACTTACACTGTGGAAAAGACCTCCACTTTTTTTTTGCCGTCACAACCCCCACAGAATGACTCATTTCACTATTGGACTTTGATCCATTCACACCGATAACGTTTCAGAAGTCTGGAGGAGGTGCAAGATTAAATAATTGTATCCCTGTTCAAGTTAGGGTTGCGTTGAACCAGAAGTGAGCCGTTCGGCTAGCTGAAGTTAGCCACTCAGACACACTCTGCCAGGATGGGCAGCCATAAATCTCTGGGTACGTTTGTACCGTAGAAACAGAGCTCTTTTGGCTTCATGCGCCACTGAGCAACTTTTGTAGGAACGAACGGGGCCCTGCCTCCGCAATATCAAATATATTCGATATATCCCCTAGCCTTAGCTCAGAATCCTGAGCCATGTTTTTTTTTATTTTTTCTTCCCATTTCATCCTTGTGGATGCATTCAGTGTTGATGACTCACAGCTATTGTTTGCCAGCTCTGTGTACTGATGATTTCAAAAGTTGACACTTCTGACAGGAGAACTTGAAAGCAGCACTGGCGGCAGTTGCTGAGAAACAAAGGGCAAAGTTCACAGACGCGCTCTCTCTGTCACCTGGATGGCCGGCGTCCACGCCGCTGAATGAAGAAAGGCCTGATGTCACTTAGCCAAGTGGTTCGTTGTAATCCTGCTGAAGTGGCTTACGGGGCCCATTGTCTTAGTCATTGCTGCCTAAGCAGCTTTCCAAAGACTGATTCCTCACCCTGTACACACACACACACACACACACACACACACACACACACACACACACACACACACACACACACACACACCTACACATACAGTCACAGACTTTCACTCTCCATCTAAGCCCCCCAGCTTTCTTTGTATGTGCTGCAGGCAGTGAGGCTGGGAAATGCAGCACAGATAGGGGCAGAGGTGGAGAGAGCAATGAAATGTTTGACTCGAATAAATGCACCGCTCCCTCATTTAAATTCTGCTCAGGACGTGGGTAAGGTCCTTGTCTCCAACATTGCCAAAGTAAAATGTTGCACAATTAAAAAAAACAAAAAAAACAAGCATGCTATTACTCACACACTTCTCCCAGTGAAGCCAATCACTGGGTTATGAAGAGCTTTCAGGTTTCTAAGATGCATCCACAGCGGAAATGAGATGGTGTGAAAGTTCACAGAGATCGGCCTGAAAGCCCAACTTTTCAAAGTTCAAATGTCTGTTACAGGAAATGAACACCTCTACAATTATAAAAGAGTGAACGGTGTAACATCTACTGTGGTAAACCTACACATCACCGTGTATTTTGATACTAAGTCTCACAGAAAACACTAAAATCAATCTAGTTGAGTTTCAAAGTTAGAATGTAATTAGAATGCAGAGAGAAAATATCAATTTTAAACATCTGGGTAAATTCCATGATCGAAAGCATAATAACATTGCCTACACGACTATACAGAATTTCAGATTGTTTATTGTTATGTATTTTTTCTGTTTATGAATTAATTGTCAATCATTGCAGCTCTTATCTACTTTTTACTTTTTCTAAAGATTTTCTAGTTTTTGGTGCTGGACTATTCATTAGGAGCACTGTTGAAAATTATATAACACTCAAATGTTAATTTCACCAGACTGTCAGAGAGCAGGGCCTACACTGGAAGAAAAGATGAAGCAGCAGAATGTCGGGTGCAGTGAAAGTCAATTCAGTTCATTCTGCTGGGTTTTAAAGTTTGCATTCACTCGCAACAGCTGCTCCTGTCATCCATCGATCACAGAATGATACAGAGAAACACACGCACATTTAAAAGAAAAAAAATGTTGTTGTTGTTGGCGCCATGCATACACTGTAATTCTGTGACGAAACATAGGATGTTGAATGTGACACACCAAAAAATAGAAAAGCAAACTCATCTACAGGCAATGGGAGAGGAGACTTTCTCCTGTTTTTAGTGGGTTTTTGTGCATTAAAAAAAAAACACATATACGTGCTATGTTTGGTGAAAAAAGGCAATGATATTGAGATCATCCTGAGAATAGTAGCATACATTATAAGCTGTGTAACAATACAATCTAAAGATGAAAACAAACATACGGAGTAAGGTATAACATTCATTCATGCAGCGGGATGGATAGGACAGTGTTGTTAGCGGTAGTTGAAAATTCAGGGTCAAATAGGGTACATTTATTATTACGTTTACATTCCAACCAGTGACTCACAACATGTTATTAATCGGCACGCTGCTGTAGGCTTCCAGTATCTTTTCTTTTTCCTCCCTTTTGCCCATCCACTGCCTTACCTTTCCCGGTGATATTCAAGCTGTAATGTAGGCCGGGAACCTTGTAATTGCTCTTCCGTTGGTGCAGCAGCATCAGAACTCCGAAAAGCTGTGCTCTGCTGCCAAGCCCAGCGGCTGCAGCCTCAACGTCTGCGGTCGGAGCCAGTCAGAAGCACTGGGGAAGCCCACAAGCTTCGCATATGCCCAAGACTGCACACATTTACATTCACACACACACACACACACACACACACACACACACACACACACCCCAATACATAGGAACGTCAGGGCTGTGTGGTGTTCTCCTGTCTTGCTGCCAAATTCCTCTGGGCTTGTCTGTTGATTCCTTCTTGTTAAGTTTTGTGGCCAGCCAGGTTTGCTTCTCCTTCCCACAGAGGGTCGCTGATTGCTCCCCTGCGCTCTTCTGGAAGAGAGTTTGACATTCGTGCACACATTGTGGTTCCAGCTTCAAAATGGGACAATGAGTAATGATACTGTCTTATTTGTGGAGAAAGGCACTATTCACCCTGCCGTACTGTTGAAATGGGACGTGTTATCTGCTTTGTGTGTTTGTGTGTGTCTTTGCATGCACTGCTGAATATATGCATAAGAACTCTCAGTCACACAGGATGTGACTGATTTGGGTCAAAGAAGTGAGTAATAAATTAAGCTTGCATAAGTGTGTGTGTGTGTGTGTGTGTGTGTGTGTGTGTGTGATGTGTTTGCATCTGCCCTTAGCTTCAAGTATCAGAGCTCTTGGGCATGTTTGTAAGTGGATGGTCACGATAGTTGGCAGCGTGTGACATGACACAAATTCGCTGTCAGAGTCTTGCAGATGGCAGACTTAATCCAAAACAGAGCTAAACAACGAGAAAGACGCTGTTGTCGTCAGTCAGCTTGACAAAAACGACACTTTTTCTATAAACATCCCGAAAGCTTCGGTTGAGCCTCAGTAAAGTTAAATGCACAATATACTGTTACCATATGCTGTCTGTCTGCAGGATCTTCTTATCTAAATCCCTACGTAATGTTGCAGGAACTTTTGTAGGCGAGGGGCAATCTACTTGCTGGAGTACACAAAGTTTACTATCATGTGGCTGTTGTTTTTGTTGAGGAGAATGTTTTTTGCAGGAAATCACAGAGGCTGAGTCTCGGTTAAACTTAATTTATTCTGTTTGAACTTCTGCACGTCTGCTCTGATTTGAACAAAAGATAAATAAGATGAGCGTCTTATCTGGCCAAAAATAAGGTCACAGACAAGATATGCAAGTTTTTTATCATGAGATGAATAAATATGCAAGTTCACTTGGTCAAGATCATGTTGACATCTCTTCTGCATATTCAAGTAAGGCTGGGCGTTATATATTTTGATGTAGATATTTCATGATACTTTACATTCTATGAAGAGTTTAGATATTTTGCCTGTTTTTGACTGATCCATTTAATTAGATAACAGAAAAAAATAATGCATTGAAGTGTTTCCATAATTTTATAGATCTGGCAGGTTGCCAGGCCAAGAAAAATCCCTACAGGCTCAACAAATCTTATTTTTAAAGCCAAAAATAACTTTAATTGTTTCTCCCGTATTCATTCTACAGCGGAGCATTGTGTGCCGTGATACAATGTGTTGTCGTAGTTCACTAAAACGACACGAAAAAAACAAAAAATAGGTGTGGAAACACATTTTAGTTAACTGAAATAAAAATAAAAACTAGATTTTAGAGAAAAAAAAGAAACCAGACTGATATATATATATATATATATATATATATATATATATATATATATATATATATATATATATATCATGTACTTCCAAAACTAACTAAAATAGAATAGAAATACACACTTTAGTTTTAGTCTTTGTCACTTTGATCAAATTTGTCAACTCAACAAGCATGAGGAAGTTTTGGTGCATATGTTAATTGAGACTGAGATGTCAAATAATACATATTTTATAAAATACCTATTTTAAACTTCTTAAATCATGCCCCCCACCACTACTATATAATAATGCTAAATAAACTAAGCTAAACTAAAACTAATGTTTAAACGAATAAAAATTGAACTTTTTTGCGCAACCCCCCCCCCCAAAACAAACTGAAATTAAACATTCTAAAATAATAAAAAACTAAATGTAACTTAACATTTTTAAACAGTAAAAACTAAACTGAAGCTGAACATCTTTAAACAATAAGATATAAACTGAATCTAAACTTTTTTAAACAATAAAAACTGAAACTGAACTTTGTTTTGACATGAAGAGAACTTCGGTATGCTGTTGGTTACAAAAAGGAAGGCTCGGTAGTGAACGACACACTAACATGCTGACAGATTTTGTGTTTTTGGTTGAGCTGAATATTCACTTAAAACACATCAGAGATGTTTTTTGCCTAATTGTTTTCCATGTTAAAAAGGTGAATTAATGGCACTAACAGGTAAACTAGCTTAAAACGGGGCTTTTTCTTAAATTGCTTTATGTGATGGATCTAATTAATGGCAATGTAAAGAGTGGTGCATGTAGATTTCGAAAAGTAACTGATAAATATTTGGAAAAGTAGGCTAATTGTTGAATATGTAAAGAAACTTGAAGTGTTACATTTGAGAATGGTGGTGTGTGACAGTAGACGGCAGACTAACACATACACACTCATGCGCACACAAGCACACTTGCCAAGGGAAAACACAGTGCTGTACTTCATCACGTTGAAGTGCAAAAACCCTGTAAGTTCAGTATTATCATAAAACAGTCCTGCTTTTTGATTTGCAATGTCTCAATAGTCGAGTACAACCAGAGATTAGACCGGATTTACAGGATTTTGTAGCCAATCTGAAAAGGACCCCTGGATAACCGACCTGAACCCAACATATGTAAATGAATTAAAACAAAAAGAGAGAGAGAGACCAGAGCGAGTCCACAACGATCATTTTGACACACAGACATGGGACCTGGGCTCATACAATGGTATTATTATATTCAATTAGAGTGAATATAGTTTGGACACAACTCAGGGCCACGGTCAGGAGTTTGTTACAAGGAATCAGCTGGTAAACACCTCTGTACATAAATATACATGAATAACTCCTGACCCTAAGTTCAAGGAAACATGTTGATCATGAGGTTTTATTGAATTATTGAGTAGCAGAGCAGCATTCGAAATGTGTATCTATACATTTCTGAGTGTGTAAGCTGTCTGCATGGGGCTGAAAACCTGTTGATTGATTTTTTTTTTGTAATTTTTTTTTGATCTACCAAACACACATTGCCAGGGTTGTTCATTGCCGCGATCACAAACAGTGTTAAGAAGTTCTGACTCTCTGGTTACCCAACAAGTTTCCCTTTGAACTGCACCATGACCATGAACTTGTTACTGAATCCTTGCCGCACATTTTAAGTGGCTGCTGTGGGACTGAAAAGATTTACAAACCAGGGCTGGTAGAGTTGTTGATGTGTTAGTGAAGGACAGATATGTTTCATCGTCTTTGAGAATGTATGCACACATGTTACCAAGTGCTCCCTTATATTTGTATACTGTGCAGTATAACTTTGATGTGATGTAAGCCTTACAGCTTAACCCCTGGATCTCATATTATCATTGTTAGTGAGAGAACAGGGAGTTACCTTCACACTACAGTAGTAAGAAAGTTCTTTGCAAATTTTGCAAATCTTTGATGGTGAAAAATTAATGGAGGAAATCATACACATCAGTTTTTTCAACATTAGATTTCTTTTTTTTTTGTCTGCCCCATGTCCCTTTATGGACTTTGTTGTTTTATGTGTGGGGTTTTTTTTCCTACAAATTTTTCTGCATTGGTTACTTTTACTTTAATACTTTTAGTACATTTTCTTAATTTTACTTACTTTTACTTAAGTGATATTTTCAGTGTAGGACTTTTACTTCTAATAGAGTATTTGTGTCTCTGTTTGGCTCATTGTACTGTATCAATAAAAAAGGTTTTGTCATTTGTGTGTGTGTCTGCAGGTCCATCATGACAGACTTGTACTACCTCAGCCAGGCGGACGGAGTGGGCGAGTGGAGAATGAAGGAGGCTAAAGACCTGTCGGATCTGGTCCAGAACAGAATCACCTACCTACAGGTACCTACAGACACACCTGCTGCTCCGCCAACTGGCCTTGTACTCTCACATACACAAGGAGTCATACACACAAACGCACACACATGTAGACACAAATACATTGTAAGCATTTATGCGATGTTTCTATCACAGGTACAACAGCGCATATGCGTTTCTGAGGACATCTTTCACACTTGCTTGTCTCATTTGCACCATCCATAACTGTCAGCATCAGTTTCCTCCAGGAGCAGGTGAGGGGTGTGATAGCACACTGTCTCAGCAGTCGGATCTGACAAGCTGGATCCTTGTTGCTTGTCAGCGGTTTAGTGACACACACACACACACACGAGGCAAAACCCACATGCAGACTTGCAAAATGACAGATCGGCAGACACGCATATGCAGAAATGCAAAAACGTCTGCGCACCACAAAGACAGACACATATTTATTCAGGCTGAGTTAGATGCACATATGCTTACAGAACCACACACAACCTGAGACCCATGACACATCCACTCACCCCCAGCCGCCCCACTCCCCTCCCCCAGCGCCGGTGCTGCCGGGTTCCCGGGTGAGGCAGCGCGGCACGGCACCAGGCCCTGCAGCATTAATGAGCCGGTGTGTTTGATGAAGAGGACCCAGTCAGTCTGGCTGGGCGGAGACAGCACCACTAACAGCTGCTGTCACCACCGCTGAGGGATCACACCGCTCCACCAGCTGCCGTCACTAATTCATCACACACACACACCGAGTCGTGCACAGATGGATTCACCGACACCTACGCAAGCAATTGGCGCATACACACACATAAGCACAGCTACAAGATTGATGCTCGTACGCAAAGAGATGCACTGTTCGTGTGTGTGGCTATCTCCTTTGTACACACACACACTCACACGTCTATATGTACACACACTGACAGACTCCACCCTCCTATCCTGCTGTCTCTGCCACCCGCATCATCCTCTCCCTTCTTTCCTGGTTTAACTAACTCCATCTCTGCGTCTGCTCCATCTGTCCACTCACAGCATTCAGTGAGCGTGTCCGGCGTCGTCAGATGGATTTCTGTTGGACACGCTTTTCATTTGTTCTTGCACTGCGAGCCTTTTACATAGTGCTATTAATTGTAGCGAGCAACATAGTGTTTTTGATCTTTTGTGTTTTTGCATTTCCCAGAGGTCACTAGCCACTCAACGAATGTGTCCAGGGCCTTAACTTCTAACTCTACCCCTCACTTTTTTGTGTCTTTTAGAGGGGTCACGGGATCTTTAGAGGAAGAGAGCAGGTCAACAGTACAGGGTTGCCATGGTCATGAAATTCCTTTAAGTTATGTAATAAGAAATAATCCTATCCAGGACTTAAAATGGTCTGAAATTAAGAGAATGTTTTTGAAAAGTACTTGTTTTTTAGTTATAAAAATATATTCATAAAAATCCCAAAATATGAGCAACCTGAATCAAAATACATTACAAGTATTACTAATTATAAGGGCCGGAGTGATTCATCACCATAATCGTCGTCATTGACTACAAAAATACATCAATTTGCAAAACGTTTACTTTAACAGCCATGCAAGAGTCACAGAACACGTTCAACCAACGTTACAGACAGCTTTTTCTGTCTATGACTGTTGTTACAGTCTGTTAATTGTTTCCGTTATTTTCCTCGTGCCACACTGATGCAAAAAAAAAAAAAACAACAACATCTGCCAGTGATTATCTTAACAGCATATTACATATTAAAAGATACTTATTCTCAATAGTTAAGGGTAAGAGCTGCCATGATATACAGTGATGAGTCACAGCAATCCTGTAAGGCCCAGTATTTTTCTGATCGGGAATATGATTAAAAACATCTTTTATATGGATAATAATAATTATTAATATCATACCACAGCAGTTACATGGAAATTAGACCTGATTTAAAATATTCAGCTGTTATCATTTTTTCTTTGGAGAAGATTATTGAATAGAAACATTTAAATATTAATGAAAAATATTTTTGGTTTTGATTTTTGGGAGAACTAATTGTTATATTAATCTAGTAATAAAAAAAAAAATCTTTAAAATAATTAATAAATTAGTCGTTAGATTAGTCAACTAATCGGGAAAAAAATGCATGAGATGCATTAGATTAATTGAGATTAATAGAGAAAAAAAATAATCGATAGGTGCAGCCCTACTTATTATACCTATAGACCAGACTGACATCATATCAGTCATGCTGTCACATCAGGAGAAAAACAGATAATGGCAGAAAAGCTGTTGTGTAGTTGTCGAACCTACACTTTCACACTGAGAATCAAAGTCATAAACTAAATACATGTCAAATTGCATTGAGATCAAGATTATCTTTGGTCTTCTATGCCCAAGAGGGGGCTGAGCCTTGACGCTTTGCAAAGTGCTGGTATGTTTTGGTCTGGTCTATTGGCAGTAGGCATATATGAAATGTCTAATGGGCAAATAAAGTTAGCAAGTGCTTATAGTTTGTTTATCTGCAAACGCCTGGGATGCCTGTGTAACAGTGTATGGCTATATTGCTATATAGGCCTGCCCATTTTAAACCACTTAAATAAAGTCATGCAGATTTGAGAAAATATGGAGAAGTTCTAAAATTTCATGGGTAAAAACGTGTAGGAACCCTGGTAGTAGATGCCACGGAGACATGGCATACATCGTCTGAAGGAGGGAATCTGAAGATTAATTTTACATGCAGCTTAGCTCTGTGTCAGTTTTTCCTAGTCATAAATACGTGATAAGTGTTGTGTTTTGGTTAGGCGCCTATTAAAACTTTTAAAGTCCAGAGTGTCCAGAGAGTATTGCATGTAGGCCTCCCTGTAGTTTATGTCTGCTAGCAAACAACACAAAAATGCCTGAAAACTGCTTTGTGTTTGTGATGCACTACCAATTTGGTAAAGAATCCATAAGTCAGTTTTTATAAGTTGCCAAACTGAAAAACTGAGCTGTTAAGCAGTAAGATGTAAAGCATCAGCAGGAAGATAGGGAAAACTGTGGGATCCTGACACTTATTATGCCAACGTACAGCAAGTGTTTTGCTCATGTGGCCAGACAAACTATTCAGGTCGAGGCTAACTTAGCTATGTAATGCCTGGTTTTGATCTTTGTTGAGTTAAATGAAGATCTTACCTGATGGTTCGATTAAGTAGTTGTTTCACTTACTCATTCATTAGTATTATATCTCCAATAAAAGTAAGGTGAACACTGACTGGCGTTATGTTTGTCAGTGTCACTTTTCCTTTCTGGTAGAAAAAAGGTGCTAAAATGATCCTTTGACATGCTGAAATCTTATGTTTTTATGCCCACTGTAGGCATTTTGTTAGTGTTTCAGCCCTTGGTTTCATATGACGCATTGTGCTCTGTCTCTATAGGGATGTAGAACATGTGATGGAAGTACTTTATGGTCATTTCTACGCTCAATAATATCTTATGAGTAGAATTAGTTTGGGTCGATACCATCTGTTACACAGATTTGGGGCTGAATGTAAGCATTTTTGACAGTTCAACAATTAATAAAATGTTTTGCAAAATCCCTACAAATTCAAAATAAAGACACTAAGACCCTGAGTATCCCCCTAGAAAAACACATGCTGTTATTAGGCTTCAAAAAGTTTTGACAATTACAGTGATGGTATAATGGTTAACACTGTCGCCTCACAGTAAGAGGGTCCCCAGTTCTGTGTGGAGTTTGCATGTTCTCCCCGTGTCTGCGTGGGTGGGATATGTACATCGCGTAGGTAATAGGCTTTTGGTTAACTTGAATGAATTAAAGAAGGTAACGCCTGCACACTTACTCCATGCCACACAAATTTATTTTTTTTAAAAAGTGTGGCATTGAGTAAGTGTGCAGGCGTTGCCTTCTTTAATTTTCTCTGGGTTTTTTTTCTAGCTTCCTCCTACAGGTTAGTGAAAACATACCTATAAGTCATCCATCCTCTGAATGCTCCAGGTTTCTAGTTTGTAGCTATAAAGTTTCATGAAACTGTGATGCTACCCCTAAGGTCACTATAGGTCATCTTTTACAGTAATGTCTGTTTCAAAAAATGGTGAAATGGCTACTACGGGGACTAACATCATGACACGTGAACAAAACGTGGCTCCTTGAATCCACAAGAGTCACATCTTCCCAGTCAGACCCACTTTATGCAATTCCAAAATTATTATTTTTGTTTTGACCTCAATTTTACTGTTTTGGTTAAGCCTTGCTGCTCCATTCAGTGTAGTTTTTGGTTGCAGAAGGCAGCAGTTTGCAATGATACACGTACAAATCAGCCACACTGTGACACCATTTGTTTTGTTTTTTAACCTCAAACTTGTCAAAAATTACTTACACGATTAGAGGACACACAGAGAAATTCTTCTACGAATTGCTACTTTTTATGTCATATTTTGTGGATTTACAATTCCTGCTAGAGTAAGGGCCAGCTTTGTAGAACTTTGGTGTATGAATGTGTACTTTTTACTCTAAAATGAGCCAGTAGGGGGTGTGAGGATAATGACCTGCTTTGGATTCTTGTTTTTTGTTTGTTTGCTTTTTGTTCTCTTTGTCTTATTTGTTTCCTTCTATTTTCTCACTTTTTCAGATTTTCTTTACTGGTAGAACTTAAATGTAGTATTCCTATTTCTTATTTTTGTATACAAAGAAATCAAAATTTACATCCAACTATTTATTGTTATGTTGCTGGGAAATAAATAAATTTAGAAAATAAGACATGCACTACCTGCATAGCACCAAACAGTAGACAGACAAAGTTAGCTGCATTAGTAAAGCCTTTAACAGTTACAGCAGAGACCGAAACAAAGCTAAAAGCAGAGTGAAAGAATATTGGATGGATACAAACACAACTCCAAATGATTACTGATGTTGCTCAGTATCTGCTATATGTGTGAGCTGGCAACTGTTTGCTAAAAAACTTGCCTTATTGACTTAAAAGGTGATATGTTGTGTTTACACCTTGTTGAAAAAAAAAACAGTTATTGCAGCTTGATTTTAGTCCTGGCTGATTCAGCAACACCTGCGTGCTACTAATTGTGTTTGCAAGTTAGTGTTAATAATACAGGTCTGAGAGTTCAATTTGAAGCTGATAGTGTATGTGAAAAAGTGCAACAGAAGGAGAGCCACTGTTGTATCTGTTTACAGCTGAGCAGGAAAAATGTGGAGCGAGAGCATTCCACACAACTCATTGTTTCAATACTAAAAACTAAAGAAGACAGGCAACATCGTGACACAGTAATCAAAACCTTTGATCAAATGTCTGCTGCTTTGTATGAAATGCAAGCATTGAACTGGCTTTTGTTTCCCACGTCTTGTCCAGTGAGCTCAGGCATCGTTTTTTTTAAATCCCCTGTGTGTAGGTAAATAATTTGAATCCAGTTGTGAGAAGGGCAAACTCAGCAAGGACTGTGTTATCTGCAAAAACAATGAAGTCTACCACACAAAGAGGCAATTACAGAATGCAAAACATTAAATGGCTTCTGTTTAGAAATACTGTCAGGAGTAAACAGTGCAAAAATTGGGTTGATATAATAAAAATCTTGATGAAATATTTAAAACTTCAACATCTACTAACTTTTCTCTTGATTTGGAGCTCTTTGACTATCCGTTGTGGGTGTTAGTGCTCATGTTACAGCGTTTCCCACAGATTTAGAATCTGTGTGTATCCGTAGCTAATTATTGTGTTCCCCTTCTCTAAATGTTTGACGTTTTTGTGGGTCCATAAAAGCAGCACAAGCAGAACTCGTGATGAGTTCTTTTTTTTCCTTAGCAGCTGTTTGTGGAGTTTAAGTCACTGGGTGGAAAATTGATCCAACTGAGCTGATCAGATCAGATAAATGGATGAGAGGAGCAGCTGCTGCAGAGGCAAGTGAAAGCAAACTTTAAGACCCAGTGCCTTAATGATTAAGTTTCAGTTTCCCTACGCCCAACGTTCAGACGTGTAGAGTCAGCTCCTAATTAACAGTACAGCTCTAAAAATACAAAAGCAGTCTGTGGCGGCAGGTGTTTTAATTGTGGCAGGCCACCACAAATACTAAAAGAATGCATGGAAAACCCTCTGTGAGCTACTCAGACGCTCCACTTTCCAATGTATTGTGTGTAGTGCACAGCACGCACCACCAGAGCTCAGTCTCAGGTCTTTACTGGTGGAACAGGCAGCTGAGCTGAAAGACACACAACACCTAGTGGTGGAGGGATAAGTTAGAGGACTGTAAACAGCCGGCTGCCAGCCAGCTGCCAGCAACAGCAGAGATCATCGGGAATAACAGCATGTGTTTTACAACTTTCTTGGAGAATTAAGGATTTATTTTTGACCAAACTGGAACTGGTGATTGTTGGAACAGTGGACTAACTAGATTAGAAGAAGGAAGAAGGTTTCAGTGAGCTTTATTTTGTTTGAGGAGTTTGAATGAGGTGTGTTTTATTATGATTTAGCTAGACAATTAAGCCTTATCAGTCTTCCATAAGGGAGAAAAAGTTGAATTCAAAAGGTGTATAGTTATATTTCTCTGTTTAGTAAAGAAAATAGGCTTGACAATATTACTTTTCTGAACATTTTGTGGTTTCTATTATGTATTTATAAGTCTTAAAAAGCTGAACTTAAGTAGTGCACTCGCTGTTGCTGTATGTCACATTTGTACCATCATGCACCGCATACCATGGTGAAATTTCAGGAAGATATGAAGTATTACATATCACCTGCCTAGTGTTTACACCGTGGAAACACATGCTAATACCAGGTCTAAACAGGCTCTGAATGACGCACTGTTGCTTTCTCAAGCTAAAAATGTGCATGAACCTGTGTGTGCACTACAGGTGGTTTTCCTCTGAAGGCGTCCACAGGGAAAATGCAAAGACTTTAATGAGCTGGATGTATTTTAAATCAGCTGGCAACAGAGAGCAGCAAAACAGACATTTACTTATACAAAATGTAGTGGAGTTTTACTTTAGACATCTTCAAGTGCCCGCAGCTTCCTTTCATCTTCTACTGTTTTTGGCATCACAGTGGATAATTACCTGATGTACTATTTCTCTTAGCCAGTTGTTCTCTTATTCCCTACATAAACAATATCACCATGGTGTCTCTGAACTGAATCACTCTGCTCTGCCTCTATGTTTCACACTCAAAAAGCACACCATTTAAACAGGCACTTAACCTACAGTACAGAGCGCTACTCAGAGGCTGCCTTTGTGCACGCATCTGCCGTCATTATCCTTGAACTGAGTCTCTCAGCGCTTCGGAGTCATTCCAGCCTCATCATTATCAACCAGGGATCCGATGGTGGCCTCCACACCACATGGCTCATGCCACACATTGAACCCATACAGACGTTGTTGCTCAGATGTCGAGCTTTAGTTCTTTTGTCAGGACGCCACTGTAGATTATTAGCACAGTAAGTTAGCTTACACCTGTGGGGCTAGTAGTCAACTGGCAGCCTACAACTCGGGGGAAATACATGTGCGGCTTGTTCTGTCAGCTCGATGGCTGCTGTTCATGTTATTGAACAGCAACAGCAGTTTTCAGCACCTAAAAGAGCCTCTCTGCCCCTATCCTTCATTTCTGATTTCTTCTCCACGCCCCTTTTTTTCTGTCGCCCCTGTCCTCTTTCTCATTTCATCTCCACTGTTTTTTTTTTTTTATCCCCTTTTTTCCTCTCTGCTTCCCTCTCCTTTCCTCCTCCCTCTCTTCCTCTTCCGCTAGTGTGTGATAGGCAGCGGTAGCCGGTGGGTGCCGCGCGGCCTGATTACTGTGAACCATCCACAGCTGCAGCAGCCTAATGAGGAAAACACTCCCATCAGCCAGTAATTGCTGTTTAGGAAGCCGGTTGGCACGAGCATTGCAGAGTTGCACAGACCGGCTGCAGAGCGAATCACAAACCGCCCGGCGACCCATTGACAACACAGCATGTGTCACTCTGTTGGTTTCCACTTTTTTTTCCAAGCAAAAAAAAAAAAAATCCTTGTTTCTTTCCCCAGCGTCTCTCATTTGGTATTCTTCCCATCAGACTCTGTGTGATATTGAAGCTAATTTATGAGATGAGGAATGGGAGTGAGACGGGGAATTAGTGAGAGCAGGAAAAGGAGAAGGAGGGAGAGTAGAAGAGAGAGAGGAGGACAGGTTGAACATAGGAGGAGAGAGAGAGAAAGAGAGAGGGAAAATAATGAGAGTAAGAAAATTGCAAGGAAAAGAAAAGGAAGCAAAGAAGGGGCAGTGAAAAGTGAAGCAGGGAACACAAGAGCACCATAAAAAGAGATAAAGGAGGAATGGATATTAACCCTCTGAAACCTGACATCACTTTTCTTGTGCTGCTTTTAGACGCATTTCACAAGTATTTAACCCTTGAACTCAGAAGAAATAGGTGCAATTTCTTTGAAAAATATGGGGAAAAGAAAATGAGTAACTTGGTAAGAAATGTTCCAAAAATTGCAAGAAATTAGTATTGTTAGAAAATTATTTTTTTTCTAAAAACTAGGCAAAAATGCAAAAAAATATATATAAATATATAATTATCATGATTAAATATTAAAATTATGTTAAATGTGTAAAAGTATGTTAAACAGTGATAAACATAACGTATCGTTAGAAGTACCTTGAGTTTGGACTTACAGGCACTTTCCATCGGTGTTAATATTTCACAAAACTTCTGTTGGAGGTGAAACTTAGTAACCAGATACATTTACTCCACTCTGTACTTGTGCTCTGCTTGAGGTCTAGTAATTTAATTTAAAAAAAAAAAAGATTGATGATTACAAAACTCTTTACATGAACTAGATACTAAACAATAAGAAATTATTTTGAAGTCAGTTTTATGTCTTTTGTTGTGACTTGTTTCTAAGGCTGGAAAAATAAATAATAATTTATATATATATATAGATATATATATTTGTTACCATAAAATATAAAAATCTGGGACAGCAGCAGTTTAATCGTTTAAAAATGAGAAGGAAACAAGCAGGGAAAAAAAGATGGAAAAATATTGTACAAGAGGAATTTTCAAGGCTGCCATAGACAGAGGAAAAGAGAAAAAGAAACTGGCAGGCAAAGAGAGAGGGGCAAACTAAGGTATAAAATTAGAGCGAAGTGGAGTGTGAGACAGACAGGCGAAGGGAACAAAGAAAACAATATCAGCCATGTGTTATTACAAGTCAGGGAGCAAGGCTTTGAGAGATACAAGACGAAGGTCAAGCAATAAAAAATGTTGAAACGTTCCTTCCTCTCCTCTTTACAGAACCCCCCAGACTGCAGTAAGGCGAGAAAGCTGGTGTGTAACATCAATAAGGGCTGCGGTTATGGCTGCCAGCTCCACCATGTCGTCTACTGCTTCATGATCGCTTATGGCACCCAGCGCACGCTCATCCTTGAGTCCCACAACTGGCGCTACGCCCCCGGCGGCTGGGAGACCGTCTTTCTGCCTGTCAGTAACACCTGCACCGACCGCTCTGGGGCCACCACTGGACACTGGTCAGGTAGGTACACACACATACCAGCATCACTGTGACCGACACACAGCCATAGCCCTCGGCGCTGCAACTGATTGTGATTGGTTGCTTAATAACCAGAGAAACAACAGTGTGTTGTGTGTTTCTCTGATAAAAGATGGAGTCTGCCGGACTCGTCTTTGTGCTGCTGCAGCGAAAACTAAGTGTGAATTCCCTGGCTAAGCAAGAGTTTGCAATTCCTGCTAAAGCAGTTTGGCAGCAAATGTAGCAGCAGCAGGTTACTGTTCAAAGGTTTCATTGCCAAGAAATCTTGTGACTTGATTTCAGTAAACAACCTGCTCCTCTGACCTCTAGGAAGTTACTACATGTAGTGTTTTACAGAGACAGAGGTCGTCTGGAATACGTTTTGTGAAAGTGTTATTCATTATTTGTTAGCTCTGGCTTCTTGCACAGTTTTGAGTCATCATTTCCAGTACACTTAGAATATCTTTCACTATGGACTATCCAAGACAACAGAAATTAATTTCAGCAGTTATAATAAATGTGTGGTGTCTTAGAGGTCCTGCTTATGGAAACCTCAGATTTCTTTTACCAAAGAAAAAAAAAGCAGAAAAGCATCATATCTTTCCATTTATAATCAGTTGCAAGTTATCTACCTGGGGAGCATTTTTGTTGTTAGTGTGACATCACGGTGGTTATGTTGATAAACCGTTCACACTTGAAACATAATCTGTCTAAATAGGTCCCTTTGTATTTTTTGGTGAAATGTTTTGCAGTGTGTGTGAATGACAGCTGACAGCAAGTTAACATGAACCCAAGTGGTTGCCTAGCAATGCAATTCAAGGGAAATGGTCAACAAAAATTAGAAAGTGCCTCATGGTGTCATTACAGTCATTCCCCCAGCTGCAATTAATAGATAAATGTGGAAAGCTCAGAAATGCAAACTGCAAAACTTTCAATTAGTGGATGACCTGCTCTACCTCCTGAGCCACAGCTGTAACTAAGATGAATACAGGTGTTCCAGCTCAGACAGTTTAGGGATAATGTGTTTTTTGACTATTAAAGCACGTAAACATATTCTAGTAGAAACTCTAAATCCAAGTATGAATCTGAAAATGAGCATAATATGGGACCTTTAACCCTTAAACACCTGGATGAAAGTCAGTTTTCTTGTGCTGCATTCAGAGGCCTTTCACTAGCATTTAAACCTCTGAAAACCTGAAAACACTGGGTTGGTTTCTTTCAGAAACAAAGAGACAAGCAAGAGCAAGTTAGCATGAAAAGTTCGCCATAATGCAAAATGAATACGTCAAGCGTTTGCCGTCTCAAAAGAGCCAATCAAATCAATTGTTCATTTGCTACACAGAACCGCGGAAGAGAAATGTGAGGAAAGTGAGAAGATATGGCCTGTTCCAAAGTAAGGAAAGTAGACAATAATTAAAAGAGTGAGAGAGACAGAGAGAGAGGCTGCTCCACACTGTTCACACTTTTTGTAAAAATGTGGCACTTTTTATTTCTACTTTATACTTGAGATACTTGTATTCATTTCATTTTGCCAGGAAAGGGAGGAGAATGTGAAAAAAGAGAATAAAAAGATTGTTCAAAGCTCTGTTTGCACTTTTTCTACAAAAGGCATATTTTTTATGCAAAAGGATTATGGTCTGTTTTCTTTTACTTGTAACGTAGGCCTAAAGTTCATTATGCTGGGACTAACTATTTATGTACGCTATTTGTGTCTGTATGTTAAAATTGTTGAAAATTGACAAAAATATTGTTGAAATGATATGGAATTGTACGTTGTTGATTTTATTTGATAGACATTATGAGTTTCGGACCTTTGCTGGGAGGAAATTTTAGTAACTGGACCTCTTTAAATTGTAGTTGAATACCGCTGCTAAATAGCATGCCTCACAAGAGCGGCTAGTAGGGCTTTAGACCCTTTGACTTATCATTTATGTGTGTTTTCAGAATTCTGCCCCAGTCATGAACTGTCCATAATGAACTCCATGGTAACATAGTTCATACCTGATACCAGAATACCTTAGACAGAAGATCGATGTGCTTGGTAGGTCGTCCTTACCAATGCTGAGACAGGAGATTCATTATGAATGAGATTACATAAAGGTATGAGTTGAAATGGTGATTTTGAGATGATTAATGGATAATCCTACAGTGTAAGTGTGTTTGCAGCTGCGAATCTGACAAAACCAGTGCCTTTGTAAATGAAGATCAGTGATGATTTGCAAGTTTTACGATGCCCACCTCTCTCTCTCCCTCTCTATCACTTTCTTTCTCATTGCTTTCATTGCTTCTCGTCGCTGCATCCTTTCAGCTCACCATTTTTCTCCTATCGCTTCATTTGACTTGTGCTCTCCTGGGCTCTCCCTGCTTATCTCCTGCTCTCCTAGCGCCTTCCCTTTCTTATTCTCCTGCCTTTCATGTGTCCTTTTCCACTTTCTAATGTCTTTTTTTGGCCTGTCTCACAAACAGCCTCCTATAGATCCATATATGCCATCTGGCTGTTCGCAGCCAACAGCCCGCTAACTACAAACGCCACTCCCCAGGCCGTTTGCATTCTGAATTCCTCTCCTCATAAAGTCTTGTTTTTTGCAAAGGCATTTTTTTCTGTTGACCAAGCCAGCTAACTAGCTAGGCATTGCTAAGCCTGTCGGGTACTTGGCTATGCCTGTGTGGTCATGCCTGTTTTGTTAACAGTGCAGGCAAGATCCTTCCTCAGGGCACTGGACCACAAAGGGACGCTAAAACCTTGGATTAATAAGTAGATATACATTCAATATCTCTCTAATTAAGTGGAGTGTTTGCCCATGCCGGTACAATTAGTGTTTGAATGCACTGAATACTGATCTCCTTAAAACTTGCAATGCCCCCTGAATTTTTAAGTGTTATGTTACTGGCCTTTTATTCAATGGTTAACCAGTGTTTTCCTACCTACTGTGCAAATTAGTGAAGATGATAAAGGATTTTGCATAGTGCCTGGATGGCAGGGAGCTTTTACACCTTCAGTACACTTTAATTTCTAATTGTGTTACTCCCAAACTTTTATCATCCTCTCTCTCTGCATCGTTTTGTGGTAAATGACACCAATCCTTTGTGGTCACCTGCACGTCCAAATGTGATGAGCATGCTGCTTTGTGGGATCTAAACTTAGCAGTTCTTTGTACTGTTTGCCTAATCTTGTGTCCATGTGGGAAATTGATGTTGTTGGTATTTTATGTAGCAGCCCTACCAGATTCCACCTTTCCTCATTTATCTTTACACGGTTAGCCCACTTTCTTTTAAGTGTTTCCCCCAGGATGTGAGTCATTTATAGACAGAGAGAGGATGCATGGTATATGCATCTGTGACAGGATATTTCTGTCTGGAAAACATATAGCTCGAGGGGAAAAATCAAAGATAGTGATAAAGTCATTATGGGACCTGCTGATTTTCTTCCCTCCAATGAGGAAGTGGGAAAAACAAAACATAACAAGAAAATGCACATTGGAATAATCATCGCATACAGGGTGCCGCTCCTTCGCTTGCTTTGTGTCAGAGAGAAAATGGTATAATTTAGAGGAGAAAACAATTTAAATGTTGATGTTACAGTAAGATATATATATATATATATATATATATATATATATATATATATATATATATAGAGAGAGAGAGAGAGAGAGAGAGAGAGAGAGAGAGAGAGAGAGAGAGAAAAATTATATATTTTATTAGATTTTTATCATTGAATGAAACAATCGATAAAAGCTGGTCTCACCCAGTGATCTTCCCCTCTGTCAGGGCTGAATATTATTGAAAATATTTAATGCTAGTGCTGACACAATACCCAACTTTTGGTGGGTACTATTCACAATACCTTACTTTAAAGACATTGTTCTACAAAGCATTTTTCTTATTCAACAAAAGCAGACAAAATTGTCAAATGTTAAAGGGACAGTTCACCCCATCAGTATTCTTCCTCTTTTCTGTAGTGCTATTTATCAGCGTAGATTGTTTTGGTGTGAGTTGCCGAGTGCAGGAGACATCAGCCAAAGAGGTTTTTTTTAATGAAGCTAGATGCACAAAGCACTAAAAAAATATATTTGAAAAACAACAGCAATGTCTCTTTCCGTTATCATGACTCAAGATAATCCACAGACCTTGCTGTGTATAGTTTCAAATAGGAAGTATTCTTTTTCCACCGAACTACCACCAACCCACCAACTGCATCACTGCGCAGAAGGAAGCAAGCATCTACTCATGAATGTGCATGACAGTGCAAGATTTAAACATTAATGGCGTCCTCCTTGGCTGAGCTGTAACATTTGCCAGCTAAGTGGTGCTTGGTGAGGTAGATGCATGCTTCCCCTTTGTGCATTGATGCAGTTGGCGAGTTTAATTCAGCAGAACTATTGTTGACTTTTGGTCAGAATAATGTCAGTTGAATCAGATTATGAATATTTGAATGATGGAATATAAATATTTGACAATTCATTACTTTTTTCCATCTATAGTGGGAGAGTTTTAACAGGGTTTTGTGGAACACTCAGTGTGACAGCGACATTCATGTGATATAGTAAACAAAAAGTCAGCGTACGGATCAGATCTATTCACCACCATTTTTTGCCGGCACTAGATATTAAACGAACACCAGACCCGTTATGGTATTAAGTGAGTGACTGAAATTTCCCCAGAAGTACACTGACTGACAAAAACAACCCTGAATCCCACTCAACTCGGGGGTTTCCAAATGATGATTTAGATCTTCAACTTTCAGTGGGCAGTCCTAGTTAGATTTTTAAAACTATTACTAGTATTTTTTTTGGTGCTGCATTATACTCAGGAGTGGGCAGACATCTCTATGACTGATATTCCTGACACTTGACAAACAATCTAGATTGACAAATAGCCCTGCAAGTAAGAGGAAAAACACAGTTTTCTTTTGTTCTGGGGTATACTGTGTCTTTGAACGTTGTCCAAACATAAGCAGCCTCATCAGACCTTTGCTTAAATAAAATACAATTGGAAACTGTTGGCTTTAATTAGGAACTAAAATTGCAAATCTGAATTTGTTTGTTGTTTGTTTGTCTCATTACATTGCTATCATGTAAAGAGAGTATTGATAAAAGCTGACCCACCTTTCCTTTAGGACTGGATACTAGTGCTGCAAGCAGCTGGGCAAAAACTTTGCCTGAATAAAACTGTCTAATTTTGGCAAGAAGTGTTGCTTTACTTTGGAACTATGACTACAAATCATGAGAGATATTCAGTATCAGTTTTTAGTACTTGAAGATGTAAGATTCTCAGCACTACAGGCATATTTCTGTCAGTACCAAAAGAAAGTAATGAGTTTGAGACCCAGCACTTCTCTCTATTAACCCACTGGTGCATGTTGCTGTTTTACTACAACTTTTACGTTACAGGGACAGCATGAGAATGCAGCACCGCCTCACAGGCTTGGTATAACAGACTAAATTCTGAACACACAAAGGGGAAACCAGTCTTCTTATGGAACAATGGTTCTTTGATCAAAGAGCTAATTTGCCAAAGAGAGTGTATTCCTTTGAGGTTCTCTGTAGAGATATTACTGCCTTATGAGTGAGTTTGAGAGCAGCAGGAGAAACAAAATGTTCCCGGCCATGTAAAGACTGGAACAAGAGTTCTCCAAGTTCATAAACTCCATCACAAATGTGTTATGAATGGCAAAGCTCCGTATTTTGTGTCGGGATGGTGTCACTCTTGGTTCTGCGGTTTCATAGCTGTGTTAATCTTATGCAATATTTATTAGGCTCAGTATAGATCACAGGCTTAAAATACAGTGCAGACCTATGTGCTGCAAGTCATGACGCATACAGGAAATATATGCAGATGCTTTGGAGTTGAGATGAAATTTAAAAGAGCTTTGTGATCTAATTAAGTAGCTGTGGGAGGCAGACGTACTGCATCTCTGTACATTTGTGCCAAGAAGTGCAGGCCTCCGAATATGCCCATTCCCCCTTATGTGAATCATGCCAATGCTGTTATATAAGCAAAGACAGGCCTGGGAATATTTTTTCTGTTCAATATTTAATGCTTCTACCAATTTATATTCAGTTCATGCTCAGGCATACACACACATAAATTGAAGCCTCTGTTTCTGTCCTTGTTTTTCACATGTTTTTTATGTACCCTTTCTGTGAAAGGCCATTTTTAATGACTCATTATGCCATTTATTTTGGAGTGTGTTGTGGATGGGTTTGCAGCTGTATTAAGGCCTGTCTGTGGCAGTTAGAGAAGCCACTTTAGTCTGACAGAACACGGGCCTCAAACTTGTTTTTGAGCAAATCAGGGGTTTACGAAGACACACACACACACACACACACACAGAGACAAAAAAAACTCCTTGGGTTTTAAGACTGAAAGAGAGTGAAGGTTTTGTCTGCCAGGCATATCCCTTCTGGTGCGATGAGATTAGCTGGGGCTCTTTGTGTGTATGTGTGTGTTTGTGTGTGTGTGAATGCACATTTTCTTTTTATTGTTGTTTTATTTGGATCCCCGTTAGTTGTCAGTGTTGGATCACCTTTTTTCCTTCTGTTCACAAGACCCCGTACATGTGCATGCTCATGTGTTTGTATTTTGGATAGGTGAATGTTTTCCACCTTTGTTCGCACATGCAGGTGTGCACCGTGCACACATACATGTCTTTGTGTCTCATGGACAGTTGGCCTTGATGCGCGTGGGGGTCTGGCAGTGCACCGGGGGCTTTCTTCTGCCCAGAGAGGTGACCTTCGTAATCAGTCCAGCTCAACTCTCTGCCCAGGGCTTCTGCCAAGCAGGACTCAGCCTGAAGGGGCCAATGCCAGACCACCAGCCCCCGCAACCCCTCCAATCCAGGTCCTTGCTTCAGCCTCTGGCCCTATACAGCCTTGATCGAAAAGAGCTTACCTTGGCCTTTAAGCAAGGGCAGGCAAAGAGCAGCTGTCAGTCACAGAGGCAGGACTCACAGGGGTTGAGGGATTTGGATTCATGCTTGAAACAGAGCAGGAATTGATATAACAAGGTTAAAGAGTAATGCTGAAATCTCTTACTGCATTGCAACATAATACTCTATTTGGCTGAGTAACAATGTGCAGTTTAGGGCTGTCAAACTTTTTTCTTTTTTTAAATTGCCATTATTTGTATTTTTATTAATTGCATATTTACAATTTCATTATTTTTCATTTCAGCAGTTTTGAAATCCATATTGGCAAAGTAAAGAAATTCTTACCAGACTGTACAAGCATTTGCACTTTTCAGGAGTTCCAGTGTAGTTGCTTTCTCTGATTCATACCAAAATGATCGTTCCCTGCCAGGGTAAGACTTGTGGCTGGCAACAACATGCCAGCCTGAGGACGTCACTTAGACCCCAGTCTTCCACGATGTTGATTGGTCTACAGTCAGTTGCCACTCATTTAGCAGCGCTGTAGTTCTTCAATTTAGTTTCATCCACAGGTCTGTGGCGATTCACATGCTCCAAAATAGTGCTTTGCTGCCTTAGCAATGAGGTTGTCGACTGGCATCAGTCTGATTAGCTGCACCTGTGTGCTCAGCTTGTAGGTGGTAGCAGTTTCAGTTTTGGACCCCAATATATAGATATACTCAAATACAACAGGCGAAACATTAATTTATACTGCATGAAAAAAACTCCATGGTGTTATCCCAAAACTTCATGGCACCAGCATAAAGTGGGCATGTCTGTAAAGGGGATAGTTGTGGGTACATTCAGATATTGCGCTTAACGCATTAACACTGACAGCCTCAGTACAGTTATTTCAGTAAAAAAGACTCTGAAAGACTCAGTGAACTGAGAGATGTTAGTTGACTTGTTGATGTCTCCAACTTTCATATATTAAAAAAGAAAACAAGTACAGTTCACTTTAACTGCATGTTGCAGCTAGCTTGAGCTATTGATTGTGAACATAAAGTGTTCTAAGTTTGCTTTGTCTGTTGCCATCGTATTTAAGTCCTCGAGATCACGTTACTGCACTGGGATGCTTGGCAACTGCCTACAAAGCACAGAAACCCTTTGATTGTCCTCCAATTTTAGTTAATATGTAACAAGGGGCTTTATTAGGACCACACTGCTGTGCTGCATTAATGTAATAATAATACGTCAAAAGTACTTTTAAGACACTCAATTTGCCATCAAGCCCCCCACCCGCCCTCCCTTCACTCTCTCTCAGTGCAGTTAAACTACTTGTATTTGCATGAAACTCAATATGCATAAGTTGACCATATAGAGAACTGAATCCTCTTAAAAATTAACTGATGTTCGTCCCTTTATTGCTGGTCCACTTTTCAGTCCACTTTAAGAGGAGTTTGGTTAATTTAAAAAAAAGACAACATGTGAAAATATCCTTAGAGCCTCAGGTTTGATTGCAATAAAAAAAAAAAACTAAACTGGTTTTAACTTGAATGCTGAAATATTGAGTCAATCTGCATGAAACAAATCACCAATTTTGACGGTTAAAGTTGTTAATCAGGCAAAGATGCAAAACATTTAGTGGTTTCAGCTTTCCAAATGTGAGCATTTGCTGTGTTTTCCTGGATTGAATTACTGCAAATGGGACTGATAGCCACACAAAATAAGCAATTTAAAGATATTACTTTGGGCTCTGGGAAACTGTGATAAGTTTTTTTTATCTAGTTTCTGATGTCATAGAGGTTTAACAGTTGATGAATGAAATTTTGAAATTAAATTTCAAATAAAAAAATATAATGATAAAATAAAATTTAAAAAAACAACATCTAATGAATAGATAAAAGTAATGTCTGCTTTAAAGTTGTTAGTTACTGTTTGTAAACAGTATGGCTAGTAAGAAATTTCACTCAACCATTTAATCGTCAATCAATCAACCCACTTTTAATGTCAGTAAGAAAAGTTTGGATACTCCGTCTGTTTTTATTATCTTGATTGCAAGTCACATGCTTAAGTGATGATTGGATCTTCATGTGCTTAAAGAAAAATGTATATAAATTTCAATTTGGATATACAAACTGTGGAATATCTATTTACCCCAAAGAAAAAAAGTGGCGAAATATTGTCCAAGTGCACTCTGGCAGAACCACATCTCTGTTTATGAGGGCACTGAGAAAAAAGATGAACAGAGTCACTGACCGTGCAGTGAAGCTTTGGACAATCAGCTGTCCTGACATTTTACAATGAGATGTAGTGATATAGCCTCCCAACGCAAGTGAGAAAGCCAGTTAGAAAATGAGGTTATGCATGTGGGACCAAGACGATGTTGCAGAATCATAGAAACTAATACTTTGAACATCTGGGGATAAAACTACGCTACAACAAGACTAGACAATAGCTAAGAAATATGCTCACGACACCAACTGGGAATCACTTAAAGTTACAATAAATCGCTCTCAGTGCTCGAATCTGTAAAAATGATGGATGGCCTTCAGATTTGACAAAAAATTATTTTAAATATTCAGTCAATAGTGAAAAATATTTGCTTAGCACAACCTCTGCACCGGTAAATTTCTGTAAAAAATGAAAGTGAAAGGCTAACCCGGATTAATCCTTTTTTAGGAACAAGCTTTGTCTGATTGGCACTTTGCCCATGAAGTTGTCTGTAATTTTCATATCTTCTTCTTGGATGCGTGCTGCTTATGTTCTGTTCTTGGTCACTAACTTTCTACAAAGTCCCAAGCTCACCTGCAAGCTGTGCCCAGGAACATCCCCAATGCCTCGAAATAAAAATCCAATTTAAAAAATCCAGGCAGAGGCAGAAAAACACACCGTCACACACTTTTAGTGCTTGACAGGTGATGATTGAGAGGGATTCTTCTGTATGAGTGTACACATTGTTTTGTTTTGGAGTTTTTTAGGAAAAGTCTGCATAGATACCTGTAAACTTGGGCTGAGCTGTCAAAAAATGTTGAATATGTTTAAAATATGGAGTGCCTTATACTCAGTATGTTTCTCTTTGGACCCTCCAGGAGAGGCCCACGATAAGGATGTGCAGGTTGTGGAGCTGCCCATCGTGGACAGTCTCCACCCTCGGCCTCCCTACCTGCCCCTGGCGATCCCGGAGGACCTGGCCCCACGCCTGCACCGTCTGCACGGCGACCCCTCCGTCTGGTGGGTGTCCCAGTTTGTCAAGTACCTGGTGCGCCCACAGACGTGGCTGGAGAAGGAGATCCAACAGACCACCGCCAAGCTGGGCTTCAAACACCCCATCATCGGGTAAGGACACTTTTCAGTGTGTGCAGCTTTGTTTTCTCCTTTTTCTGTGGTTATATAACACTTCTATAATAATGACTGTGTTGCTATAGCATATCTCTACAATAAAGTTTACAAAGAGCTTCACAATCTAAGCAAACAGAAGGCATAGGAAGAAGTAAACAAAGACGTAGCCGTAAGGGCTGTGGTGGAAAACAAACACCGCTTTGGGTGAGGTTAATATGAGGTTAATACAATAGTATTCAAAGTAACTTAATTCGATGATAGTGTTTTGTTTGGCTAATTTCCTACTTTTATTTATCTTTGTAAGGCTTTTTGCTTTTTCATTACTTTCCTGCTTTACACTAATACAGCTCATATTCATGCAAATCAACTCGATTAAAGACATTTCATCACTCTGTACTCATCACTCAGTGTTTCTCTAATAGCGCTGCATGATATGGCTGATTCTGCCTTGTTTCATGTATTAATGTCCCCATGAGGGTTTTTAGTCTCCAGTCCAATCCAAGTCATTTAATACCAAAGACCTCCTGATCTGATATTGTTGCTAAAGCAATTAAACAGCTGAGAAGTGAAAGCATCTCCGACAGATTTTAAAATCAGTAAAAACGAACAAGACAAGGAAAGCGGAGCTCATAACACGGTTAATGACCGCTTTAAAAATGAATAGCCTGGCAGCTTTACTTTTATCTTCAATAGTCTTTGTTGATTAAAGGATAAGGCCGGCTATATTCTATATTTTTCCTTTTGTCAACAAATCCCATGAAAAGACCAAAAACAACAATAGCTATATCCCACTAACAATTATTGTCTGTGTGGCCAAAGCCTGCTATTTTATATTCTCCTGTGCCACAGAGCTCCATTGTTGTCCAAAAACGATTAAAAACACGTATGAGTCACAAAAGCATGTGGTTTACTTTGAGGTGACCCCACATACACCAAGCTGAGGGTGTCTTAAAATGTCTTAAATTAAATTTCCTAAAGATTGGGCCTCAAAAAAAGTTAAATAGTCTTGCATTTGAATTTGTGAGGTCTTATGCCACAAAGATCAAATTCTGTTTATCCATATGTTGATTTATTTTTGTCAAAAGCTCTTCAGGATGAAACTCCACATTCATGATGATACAATTCTTTAAACCTACCATTGAACCTTTGTTTGCACTATCTAACTCAATTTAGTAACTACATTAATATGCAAAACCTGCCTCTATCAGGACCACATATACTCCTTACCTTTCTATTAACCTGGATTAATAAGAAAAAGATTATTCTTCCTAAAAATCAGGCCTAGATTTGTTTAAAAATTCATTTGAAACAGTCTTTAAAAGCTGTCCTGATATCTGAGTATAACACCTAGATATAACTTTTCATGAAACTTGGCATAAATGTTGCACATGAGATGATACCAAATGTTCCAAATACAGTGCGTCATTTTCAGGTCTGATTTCGCTCTTTGTATCGTCCTGGCTTTGATTGTGACTGCTTTGTTTCGTGTCTCCAGAGACTCTGCTCTTACAGCTTAAATCTGACTTCTCATGGTCCAGCACAGCGTAATTGAAAAGTATTTATCGGTGTGAGGCGCTCAGTTCCCATGAGGGCCACACCTTGTGGGAATGTATGCAGTCACAATACAGGAAGCTGCTGTTGACAGCAGCTTCTAAGAAATGTGTCAGGCATGTTTAGGTATTTTATTTATTTGTAAAGGTCTTAAAAAGCATTCAGTTTAAGTGTCTGATACCTACAGACACCCCGATGCTGGCGCCTTAAATTCTCACTTGTAATAATCCTCCTCTGAAAATAGTCTCAAAAAATGCACAGTTGCCTCCTGTTTGAGTGTAAATTACAGCGCCCAGCTGTTTGAAATTTTTTAGCTTTATTTAAAATTGACACATTATATTTGAGACCTGTTTTTAAAGATTTACGTTCAAAGCAGAGGCGAACAGACCTGAGTGCAGCAGACAGGGTGAGATGTGGAAAAGTGTTGTTGACAGACTAACATGTTGTTGGTTTCAGTCTTTGTTGACAAAAAACAGCCGTGCTTGCAGCTTTAAGGCTGTACTTGAATACAGAGGTGCTTTGAGCTAAATGCTAACATCAGCATGTTAACATGCTCACAACAACAGTGCCAACACGCTGAGGTTTAGCGTGTATAATGATAAGCGTGTTAAGGCCTTTGTACACCAAGTCTGTGTTTTCGTCAATAGTTAAAAAGAGATACAACCTCATATTTTGTCTAACATTTACACACTGACTCCGAAGCTTTTGTCCATTGTTACAGTTTTTGGAACAGGTTGGATGTTCTGTTTTTTGCGTTCATCAAAGGCCTTTAGAGACGTGATCCAAGACGTAGTAAAGAAACGTGGCATAACCAGCGAGACACATACATCCACAACAGGAGAGAGAAACGAGGTGCACAATATCATTTCATAACTCAGACAGATTACTTCAACAGGTCAGATATTCAAGGTATAATACTCAGGATGATGATGATGACAAGGAGGAGGATGTCATAGGGCCACTTTTGCAAAATAACAAGAGGCCAGGGGCCAGTAAATAAACAAACATTACTATTATTAATCAGAAAAAAAGATAAAAATGAGTCAACAAGGCAAATTCAGCCGCAGCATCCCTGCATAGATAAGGTGTGCTCAGGGGTGTTTCTAGGATTTGAGGACTCATGGGGCTTGGCTTGGACGTCTGTTGGGGGGGGGGTCGGAAAAACAAGCTTGATTTTGATGCATTTTATGCACTGTGGCACCTAATATACATTTCAAGTATAAAAAATAATCCCATTGTGATTCAGTTTACCCGACACCGAGGGCCAGATTTGGCCCGTAGGTCAAAGTTGAGTATCACTGTCACAGAGGATGAGGACCACACACACAATTTTTGCAACAAATAGAAAAATAAAATGTATCAGATTCAGTGTGCAAAAATGTTCAGAATAATATTTATTGGAATGTGGATTTACAAAATTAAAAAAAAAAGCATACAAAAATAAGGACTTGGTGTGCAAAGGCTTTAAGCATGCTAGAAATGTTTAATTAGCACAAGTATAGCCGAAGCTCATGGGGATGATTGATTTGCAGGTATTTGGTCATGAGCTAAAATATTGGACAAGCTAAAATCTGGACCTCATGATGTTGCTAAATTAAAAGTTAAGGGGTCACTAAAGTCAGTAGACTTTATTCTCTGGGCAATGTGAGTGTACAGATTTTCATTTAAACACGTCCAACAGTCGATGAGTTTCAGTCAGGACCAAAGTGGCGGACTGGCTGCCACAGAGCCTTCCTTATCTTATTACAACTCCCATTAGAGCTCAGGAGCACTGCAGACAGGATGTTCTCTCCACATCCCAACACAATGCTCCTCAGTGTCCTGATATCTGAGTATAACACCTAGATATAACTTTTCGTGAAACTTGGCATAAATGGTGCAGATGAGATGATACCAAATGTTCCAAATACAGTACGCCATTTTCAGGTCTGAGTTTACTCTTTGTGTCGTCCTGGCTTTGATTGTGACGGCTTTGTATCGTGTCTCCAGAGACTCTACCTCTCATGGTCCAGCACAGCGTAATTGGAAAGTATTTATCGGTGTGAGGTGCTCCGTTCCCATGAGGACCACACCTTGTGGAAATGTATGCAGTCACAATACAGGAAGCCGCTGTTGACAGCAGCTTCTAAGAAATGTGTCGGGCATGTTTAGGTTTTTATTTACTTGTTTATTTTTCCCTGTCAGAGAACGTTCATGTGCTGTCTGCCAGCTTGTCTTTACTCAGGCTCTCTGAGCAGCACCTGGATCAAAAAGGACTTTGTAAATAATTCTAGGCTGTTGTTTTAACCTCCTTGGTGTCACATATTGAAGGGATTTATCATATGAGGACAATGCATATGATGACTGGTAAGCTGTCAGCGGCAGGAAAGTATGTGCAATGACTTTGAGATACTTTGCTGAGATTGTCTAAAGTTTCTGCACTGTCCCACGAGGCTGATTCCACCCGCCTGCTAAAGGAAGCAGTTTAAAACAAACGCTAAGAATTATACTCTAATAGTTTGTGAAGTCAGCCTGGTTTCGTTCTGTCGTCCCCTTCATAAGTCTCACATCCATATGTTCACAGTCTCTGTGCCGGCTCCTCGCCCTTCATAACTACTCTTTTTCTCACCTTCGTCTTTACATTTTGCTGCAAGCAATTGTCACCGTTCTTCCTCGCTTTTTCTGTCCTGCTCAGCTCTCACTCCCTCTTGTTACTCTCTCTCTGTCTCTCTCTTCTCAAAAGCTCTCTGCTTTGGTTTTTACCTCTTTGCCTTTCATCACCCCGGCAGCCGCTGTCTCTTTTTCCCAACCCTCTTTGACTCTCCTCCCACTTTTACGCCTTTTTTTTTTTTTTATTCCGCAACTCATCCTAACTTTTTTAATCTCCCCATCCTCTCACATTCGCTCATTTGTGATCATTGCTCCATATTCATTTGTTCATGCAAGATTTTTAAAATTTTTATATTTCACACTCACCTCTCCCTCACGTTCCCTGGGCGCACATCCCTACCCACAATGCTCTTGCTCTCATAGTTTTACACACATCTCTATCCCTGTTCTTTGTGTTTTCCACCTCCCCCCCTCCGTACACTCATATATCCAACCCTTTTCTCCCTCCGTATCACTGGGGAAAGGCTTATTGAAATGATGTGCTGGGTAGAACAAAGTTTTCATCCCTTTTTTTTCCATCCCTTCTCAGCTCTTGATACATCCACTCCACTCTGCACTGATGCTGCAACAAAGTGTCTGTGTGCTTCTATCAGCACTGTGGGGGAAGGCGATGTGTGTGTGTGTGTGTGTGTGTGTGTGTGTGTGTGTGTGTGTGTGTGTGTGTGTGTGTGTGTGTGTGTGTTTGTGTGTGTGTGTGGAAAAGCAAAGGGGGGGGGGGGTGTTGAATGTGAGATGTGAAAGTGGTGCTGAAAGAGATCCATAGTGTCAGTGCGTGTAAAAGGCGCGGCAGCAGCGGGAGATGCAGGGGTTGATGGAGAGAGTACCAAGAGGGATAGAAAGGCAGCTTGTCCCCAGAGCACCCGGCAACCGGCAGCCGACCCCAGCGCACGCCTCAGTCACCACCACCGCCGCTCTCCGCCTGCTGCTCCCTCAGGACGCGAGCTGCAGGAAGGCTGGAAGCCACTGACTAAAAGCAGCTATCAGCACAGCTCCATCCTGCCACCATTTAATGCTTCCTAATGGCAGTGAGGAGAGTCAGAGAGAGAGAAAGTAGAGTTGCTGCTTTTATTGCAGATACCACAGTAGCCTTATCGCCATGGCAATGTGGTTACCAAGAGATGGATTTACTGTATATATCTTTTATAGTATCTTGTTTCAGGTCTACTCTATATGAATAAGGCTTGTATATATTGGTGTGTGTTGTTGTTTTTTTTTTAAATGTCTTTTTATTTTCAGATTTAAGAAGCAATACAAAACCAAACAAGACAGTTTCCCTCCTCCCTCCACCCCCGCACCTATTACAGATTTACTTCGCCAACCATGTCAGCAAAATTCAGTTAGACATAAAAAAACATAACATGAGAGACATTACGTAGGTTAATATCCACAGGGCAAACTATGACAGTTACAGCAGCAAGTCTACATCAAGTCTGGGTCAATAAATAGCAGAATGAGACAGTCCATGTTGAATATAGTGTTGCAACATCTTGATAAATAGATCATATATGCTTCTCAGACTGTCATTTTTTTCCTAAGGAAAACATTTAATCATTTCCAAAAACCACTTTAGCAAAAATGGGTTGTCTTTTTAAATCACAGAATGTCGCAGGGTAAAACAGAGAGAAAAGAAAACCTTTAAAAAATATATAAAAACACAACCACACATTGTGTCAATCATGTTTACACACTGACTTATAATCTTCTCAGAGTTTTCTGAACATTTTCAATTTTCTGCATTTTTCACAGTCGTCCCAAAATCAGCGGCAGCAGCTTTGTGAGCTCAGTGCAGAGCGGCAGCAGTTAGCTAGCCAGTGGAACACAGAGAAGCTTGCATTACAACACACACACACACACACACACACACACACACACACACACACACACACACACTCACACACACACACACACACACACACACACACACACACACACACACACACAGAGGTAGCTTGGCTTCATTCTCTGCTCAGGCCACTGTTTCTCCAAAACATCTTTACATAGCAAATAGTGGTTTACTGTTATATTAATGTGCTTAATGTCAAAAACAGCTTATTTAAAGCACCTATGGTGCATAATCAGCAACTTCCTCTTATTTTTACTTTTTTTTTTAATCACATTGTGTTAAAACTATAAGATTTCCCCAGCTGCTGCTCAAGAGATCGCATTTTACAATAAACTACAATTGTCGAATCTTGAAGCAGGAAATGGAGCAAATACAGGTGCATGAGGATAAAAAAACATCAAAATGAAAAACTACTTTAGGCCATTTAAGCTACTTTACCAAAAATAAAGTCCTGGATCTTTTTGTTTTTTTTTAATCTGTAAGTGATGTTATGTGTGACATAGGGTTAGGGTTAGGGTTAGTATGTTAATAATAAAATGCGGTTATAGTTTTTATACAAATGAATTAACTGCAAAAACAAGCTAAAAACACAACATTGATCTTAAAAGTTAATGAATATTGGGAAACCATCATAACAAGTGTCGTTTTTATTGGTCCCCCTTTAACCGTCTTCAAAATTTGGGCTTCTTTTCAACATAGACGAGCCTAAAAACTTGAATGTGGAGACTCATGCACACCTTAAAGACTTGGGGACAGGTGCATGGGAGGAAACTGTTCATAGATGAGAAAAGAGAGAATTTCCACACTCTGTCCAAATACTTACAGAAAAACTTAATTAGCCCTGTTTGCATAACAATAAAGTTTTTTTTCTCTTTTTTTTCGAACATATACAAGCTCATAGCATATCTAGTTCGACTGTTATTGAAGCACGGAGTGAAAAGGGGCGGGACTTTGAATTCTCAGGAACAACTTTGACACATTTTGATGTCAAAGTATCGCTTGCATAAGCAGTAATTCTACAGCAAGTGCAGATGTATTATGGTAATTTTCTTTGTCATGGGCATCTAGAGGTCATTGTCAAACAAACCATTTATGTGGTCTTTTTGTTATTGTCACTATCTGCCAGAATCAGCACTTTGCTGTGTCTGGTGTGGGTGCGTTTGATGTCTCTAATGTATGCTTTTACGCCCACCACGAGAATCGCCCTGCCTTGCCAGTACAGTATGAATCGAGAGAAATGAATTCGGTTATTGTGGCAGTAGTGTGGGAGAGTTCTGGGGAGCAGATGGCTAAGAGCTAAGAAATGCCTCGGTGCAGCCTGACGGAGAGAGAAAAGGGCAAGACAAAAAGAGAGTTCACAGGAACAAAAAACAGGAGACATGAAAGACGTGAGGAAGCTGGAGAAAAGGGACCCTGACAAAAGGATGGAAAAGCCTTAGAGTCAAGACCTCTGTCTGAGAAGAGAGACACCAAATGACACACTCTGACACCCCTGCCACCCACTCACACACTCTATTCGTTGGGCTTAATTTGCCCGTAAAAAAAGGGTCTGTTTCTGCGGTGACCATCACCAAGTCACTGATTGATCGCTGGCCAGTGGAAATTAAGTACAGCCTTTTTATTCTCTTTCACTGAACCTCTGACTCTTCCTCTTTTACCTTTTCCTCCTCTACCTCATTTTCACAAAAGAGCAAGAGGCAGCCTTGAGGAAAGAGAAGCTGTTTGAATCCTTAAAGCAACTGGGAAATCCTGAATTGGGGAGGTAAAAGACTAATGTTCTTCAACAAAGTGTCTAAAAAGGCTCTCGACCCCAGCTGCTCCAGTGGAGCTGCTCTTTGGTCAGCAGTAGACAGCTGGTTTCACTGGGAAGCTCCCAGGAGGAACTATGTGAATGTGAGGGAAAAAATGTTCACTCAAGAAGGTTGAAAATGTCTTTTTTTTTTTCTATTTTAGATTTTTAAAATTTCATTTGCTCCTCAAGGCCAAAAGTCACAATGCAGATGTGGGCGGGTGGTTTTGTAATTGAATAGTTCTGCGTGGAATAAAATTGCGTTTCAGCGTCCATCAGTTTGAGGGATGCCTCTGTGTCAGGGGAGGGGAATGTCTCCGTTCTCGCCCATCTTTTGTTCTGTTTACAAGCTGTGCTCCTCCTCTCATATGTAGAGCCGGTGACAGCAGTCTCTCTTTGTCCTTGCTCACTGCAAGCGATGACAAGGACACCCCAAAAGAATAACAGTTGTCTTGGATATTTCTCTGTCTGTCCATTTTTCTCTCACTCTATTTCTAGATTTCCTCTCTCTCTGTCACCGCTTGCCTTTTTCCTTTTTTCCTTTGTCTTCTGTCCCATCGTGGCTTTGTTTGCGTTTAAACCAACAATGAAAAGATTTCTAAGCTATGCCATTCATTCATCTATTGAAGCGCCTTTTTTTATTTTACAACACATGAATACACATCAACATCAAAAAACAGACTGTTGGAGTGAAAACTAGGTTCTCCGAATAAGAATAAAAAACAGAACAAACTAAAAAATACATAAAAGTACATCAGTGTCGTCCCATCTTAGCTTCATCACTCTTAGTGTTTAGAAGTAAGGTCTTCTGTGCTGTTATTGATTCCTCAGCAGTCAGTCACCTTGTTTTTCTTAGTCATGATTCATTTGCGGATCATCCACTCTGTAATACAATGCTGTAGGACAGTCTGCACAGCTTGTCTTCTTGTTGCACATTTGACAGTAGAAAGCACTTGCAAATCCAGTGTGTCTGAGAAAAAGTTCCCAAATTTTTCAAAACACCAAAATTAGTTTGGACAATGCAGATAAAATGCCATTTAACTTAGTAATCTGTCCCAGAATGTGTGTGTTTCTGCAAGAAAACTACATTTTCATGCCTCAGCCTTAAAGTAGCTTATACTTAAAAGTATAGCTACTGATAAATATGAAGTTGTTGTTTTTTTAACAACATAAACAAACATCGCTTACAGTGTTAAAACAGGTAGTTGTGCAGCACACATAAAAGACATTTGTTGGAATGAATCTCAGGGCCTCTGTCCATCATAGTACTCCCGGTTTGAGATAAAAGCAACCACTTGTGGTTCAAGTTGTTGATGGTGTCTTAACAAAGGTATCAATGTGAGGACAATGTTTTTTTGGTGCATAGTTACTAGGGCCGTGTATTGGCTTTGTATTTGTATCTCTACAGTGTGACATCCAACATCATAACACTACTCTTTGTGCAATCTGAGCAAAGGAATTGACATTTGCCTATATCAGCCAAAAAATAAAAACGCTTACAGGATTCTTTCGTAAAACAACCCATAAGAACAGTGTGTAAGATTTAGGAGGATTTATTGGGATTTAGTTGTGATGATTGCAACCAGCTGAAGCTTCTCCTAGTTAGATTTTCTGCAGCGTTCATTGTTCAGGAGGTTTTTACCAGGAGCCGGATAATCCACAGAGGTCGCTTCCTTGACAAAACAAACAGACCAGGTTATTAAAACCGGTAAAAAACACTGAATAAAGGGACATGACATTATGAATTGCTGTTTTTCTGACACTGCTCCACATGTCGGGGACAGGCCGCTTTCCAAGTGCCTGCTAATGTGTGCTTACCTCTTTTCTCTGATAATTTAAGGTCCAGATGTTCAGGAGACTTTTACTGGGAGTTAAATTATCTGCAGAGGTCTCTTCTTTTCCAAAGTAAACAGAGCAGGTGATTTAAGCTGGTCAAAACACTGAATGAAGCAGTTTCACAATAAAAATCACTGTTTTCCCGACACTCTTGCACAGAGCGGCTGCTAACTATAATGCTCGACATGAGAGCACGAATGGCCCTTTCTAGTGCAACATATTGATCTCTGTGGATGAGGACCCTATATAAATGTAAACAGCTCATTCTGAGGTAACAAAAACCCTATTCTCATTTTCAGGTGATTTTACATTGAAGAAAACACACCTGTTATATTATATTATATTATATTATATTATATTATATTATATTATATTATATTATATTATATTATATTATATTATATTATATTATATTATATTATATTATATTATATTATATTATATTATATTATATTATATTATATTATATTATATTATATTATATTATATTATATTATATTTTCCAACACCCCTAATAATTTAAAAAACATACTGTCAAAATATTTTGCAGCTTGGCTCGCAAACTGCCAAAGACTTCTGGAAGTTTGATTTGAAGCAAAGTTTTGCACCTCATGAATTTCACTACCTTGCAACTGTTTTTTAAGTTAGTAAGACTAAGTGCCAAGGTGCATTACATCACATACGTTGTGTTGGGGGTGTGAGAGTCACTACATTACTAGCTTAGAGCACAAATGTCCAACATTCATTACCAACTTTATCAAAATTATTTCAATACAGACAACAACAAAAAATCAGTAAAGCTATCATGAAAAGTTTATTTTTTTGCAATAGTACGGTGCTTGTCTGTAACACTGTGTGTCCCTGTCTGTCTGTCTGTAGAGTCCATGTGAGGAGGACGGATAAAGTGGGGACAGAGGCGGCCTTCCACCCCATAGAGGAGTACATGCTGCATGTGGAGGAGCAATTCCAGCATCTGGCCAGACGTGTTCATGTCGACAAGAAACGAGTTTACCTGGCCACTGACGATCCTTCTCTGCTGCAGGAAGCCAAGACCAAGTCAGTGTCCAGGAGTGTGTTTGTGTTGTATGTGAGTGTGTTGATGTCCATTGTGAGTCTGTCCAATAGACATGGCAAAAAGTTTTTTTTGTTTTTTCATTTTGTTTTGTTTTTCGTTTCCAGTTTCTGTAAGTATCTCATGTCATGTGACATGTGGTACTCGCAACACAGGAAGTCATGTACATGACATGCTTAACGTTCAAGTGCTTAAGTTGTAAGAACTAGAGGCCACTGAGGCTAAAAATTTAGGGAACTAGCGAGGGAGTCACATAATGCAGGAAATCCAAAGGCAGAGTGTCAGAGGAAAAAAAAGAGGCTGTTGGGAATATCTACATTTTCTTTAGAAATATCGTAAAATTACAAAGATCAACTCTATATAACGAAAAATAATATATATTAACTGACCATCCGCATCCATTCATCCTGTGTCATTTCTGAAAACGTCAACAAACACGTCACAACTCATGAACTCTGAGCTTCCAGGAAATTTCCACTAACGAGGTCGTAAATACCACGAGGAGGTCATTCATAAGGACTTTTGTTGTGAACACGGTGAACACGACCCCAAATGAATAAACCATTAATGCGACTGACTCTCGTCTTTTTGTCCCTTCCAGGTATCCAGACTATGAGTTCATCAGTGATAACTCCATCTCGTGGTCGGCAGGCCTTCACAACCGCTACACTGAGAACTCACTGAGAGGAGTCATCCTGGACATTCACTTCCTGTCTCAGACTGACTTCCTGGTTTGCACCTTCTCCTCACAGGTCAGTCCACTGTCCTCAGTCAATGTTTCGAGACAGCATGAAGTTGATACTTTGATGCTGTGTGTTTTTGTGTTTTGATGAAACCGATGGTTGCGATGGATTTGATGTTTGGATGAAAGCAGTCCAAAATAACACAGAGAGCTGACAGGAATTTTGATGTGTGCTGCTGGTAAACAAGGAACCATGGCAATGAAAAAAATATAATAATGTTTGGATATATGTTTTAAAAAATGCAATTGTTTTTAAGCATGTCATGATAAAGTGCTCATTGCAAAAATTCAGAGCGTATGAGTTGTCTTGACATTAGTCTTGACATGGAGGTGGCTGTCCCTGTGGCTGGCAGCTAAAAGTGCTCCGTAAACAGCACTAAATAACAGCAACAGTGCTAACAGTGCTAACAGTGCTAACAGAGCTAACGGTCTTTACCACTGGGGGAACTGGAGGGTGGGCGCTACCCTTGGATGACAATGCTGTCACAATATCATATATTTCTCTTTATACAACTGTTAGTTCCGACCACGCAATTTGATTGGTCGAGAGGCGTTCCATGAGTGCTGATATACATTATAACATCACTGGGACTTTTAACTCTTCATGTATCACTCTGCTTTACAGCTCTTCTAAACCCACTAATTAGGCATTCATTAACAGTTCGTAGTTATTTAACGTTACTGTAAATTGTAACAATATTTAAAGAGCAGGGAAATCTATTCTGACCAGTAGTATCACTCGATAAATACCTGAGCAAAATTACACGTCGTGCAAAAGCCCTCTATCTGCGGCCCAAGAGACAAGCAGCCGCGACAGCCAGCTTTTGGTGTACCGCCGTTAACTGGGAGTAAAGAAGCTGTCAAAGATGTTACAAGGATGTGCAGTGAGGTACGGACACACTTGTCTTACACCAACCACAGCACTCTTATTTCACTGGTACCACAGTCAATGGAAACACGCAAATACATGTCCATGATACTAAGTAGTTCTCCTACACATAACATGTAGCCTGCGGCCTTGTGCTGTGATGATATACAGCACAACAGCACTCCTTCTTGTGTGTTATTGCTTAAATGTATCTGACATATTGAATGAACTGAACCTTTAAGTAGATTCAAATTGGTATATAATGATGCCCGTAAATTGTCTAAAATGTTACTCATAAATTACAGTTTTAAAAAAATTACTGGTCTAACCAAAGAATAAATTCTGGAGCTTTCAGTCACACATGGTGGCCCACATTAGCAGATGGAGTTTACGCAGTCATGGTTGTTATCAAGTGACCTAAGTGTGACCACCTGATGTCACATGAGCCAACATCCATGCTTAAGTCACAAGAAAACAATTGAACTGTTCCTAAGAAAACAGAAAAAACACTGATGAATGCCATCAGATGTGGCAGAGAGCTCTTGAATGTTTGCAGTATGTGGACCATAGTATAAAATGTATCTATTTTATGTTATTGCATTAAGACAAGCATGTAGACAATGCCACCCACTACAGCATTTTACAGCCTGAAATTATTTGCAATGCTCATCCCTAGATGGGCATTTATATATATAAAAGTCAATAAAAAATACACAAGAGACAGTACAAAACACAAACAGCAAATAAATACGCACATTAAAATCACAAAACTCAGAACTGAATGAGAAAATACAAACAGAACAATTCAAGACAGACTATAATACAATAAAACGCCACAAAACAAGAAGCACCAGATTATTCATTCATGACTAAATGACTGATCCTTCTTTAGAAACCGTTTTAGTGTAAACTGTATTTTTCTAGCTGTTGTTAAAGAAGTGTTTTCAGGGTAAAATGATTGCTTTTTCGCTGATTAGTTGACAAGAACTACATAACAATTGATGATAAGAATAGGAATAACTAAGTGACAGACAACCCCCAAGAGCTTTAAACAACAAAATACCGTAGTGTTACAGTTGCCTGTTAGAGCTGCAGGAAAGACAATCGTCACTTGATGTTTCCAGTTTGTCAAAAGGCGTCATGTGACTGTCAACAACCTCATTGTCCCATTTTCACTCACATGTTTCAAAGCCCATTTATCACGGCTTTAACATTACAATGGCATTTGTCATCCATTATTCTGATCATCTCAGCTCCTAAAGTGCTGTTTTATAGAGAGTTATTATAACATGGAGTGGACGGGCTTACCGCCAACCCTAAAAATAATGTGTGAGCAGCATAATGCCTATTCACAGTCTGGGTTTAATAGTCCACCTCAAGGATCTGACTGGAATGAGTCACTTAGCACGTTTTATTCTTCTTTTTTGTACCAGGGCTGAAATTAGAAGTATATGTCGATGAGAAGTCCTTTTGTCCCTCCACCAGCACTTTGTCAAGACTCTGCAGCAAGGATACTCAACCTTATTTGCTTGGGAGCCACTTTTGCAAAATGAAAAGAGGCCAGGAGCCAGTCGCAGCAGCCCCATACATGTTTCTAGGATTTTAGGACGTGTTTCGGATTCAAGGATGTTTCTCGGGTTTTGGGAGATTTCCAGGATTTAAGGACGTTTCTCAGATTTTTTTGATGTTTTCTAGAATTTCAGGATGTTTAAAGGATTTTTGGACATTTTTCAGATTTAGGACATTTATTAGCTTTTGGGACATTTCTCAGTTTTGTAACACATTTGCAGCTAGGATTTTAGGACATTAGGGATTTAGTTAGTATTTCTATGGGGATCCTCCACTGGCATGTTTTTGATTAACAAGCTCTAATTCGATGCTGTTTTATGCACTCTGGATCCTTATGAATACCAAAAGTACAAAAATAACTCCAGTTTGATTCACTTTATTTCTATTGTGAATAAAAAAGTGGTGGGGGGGGGTGTATAGAGTATAATTACTCTACAGTTTTGCTAACGTATGTACATTTAAAGGATCTGTGAAAATAACCTCCTTGTCCTGTCTCAGGTCTGCCGTGTGGCCTACGAGATTATGCAGACGCTGCATCCAGACGCCTCCTCCTTCTTCTACTCTCTGGATGACATCTACTACTTTGGAGGTCAAAACGCCCACAACCAGATCGCCATCTACCCCCACCAGCCGCGCAACAGCGAGGACATTCCCCTGGAGCCCGGAGACGTGATCGGCGTGGCCGGCAACCACTGGGACGGGTACTCCAAAGGCATCAACCGCAAACTGGGCCGCACCGGCCTCTACCCTTCCTACAAGGTGAAAGAGAAAATCGAGACCGTGAAGTACCCGACGTACCCCGAGGCGGACAAACTGCTCAACTCTCAAAAGAAGTAAAAAAAAAATGAAAAAATAAAAGAAGAGAAAGAGTGAGGAGAAACACGCAGACTCCGATTCCAGGGAAGGAGGCTGCTTTTGTACAGAAAAGAGAGGCGTACTTAGTGTGCTAAGCTGGGAAGAAAAGAAAAAGCCTGTACCCAGGGGTGATAAGAATGAGAATGCACTCTGTGTGTTTATGTGAGAGCGTGTGTGTGCGCGCGAATGTGTGTGTGTAAATGCCTGTGCATATGTCAGGTCATGGAAGACTTGCACCCTCTACCACTACTCCCCCCTGCCCGCCCGGCGCTCTGACGTCGGCTCTGTAGAGATGTAGACATTGATTTTAAATAAAGCAAGAAAACAATTAAAATCTACACAACTGACCGAGCTCACTCTCGAGACTGGGACTACTGTAAGACTGGCACACCCCCGGAGTGAGCTTCAAATCAATGACTGAAAAAAATTGACAAACTGGAAAAAAGTGTTTTGATTTTTATTTAATTCTTTTCAGTGGTTTTGATTCTAATCTTGCCTTTTTTTCCTCCTGATTTGTTTTTGTTTACTGAATGTACTGTATCCTCTTCTTGCCATGCTCACCGCTGCCCTCCTCCTCCTCCTCCTCCTCCTCCTCCTCCTCCTGCTCCTCCTGCTCCCCCTGCTCCACTCACTGTGCTTCCTCCATCTCGTCTCTACATGTGCAATTAATTTTAAAAACCATATTGTGCTTTTATCAAGTGTTTTTAACGGTCTTAATTTTGTGCGTATGGGGCTTGTGCATTGTATACTGTACAGTGTGTGTGTGTGGACGGATGCGTGCGCGATCAAAGTGTGCCTGCGTGTTTAAGTCTAAGGGGCCATGTCACGACCTGGTGCCTGATTAATGGTGAGCAGTGTGTGTTTTTATTTCTGGCTTTCCTCCTGACTGAATCGTGTTTGTGTGGCCAGCAGGAGACTGGCGGTGACAGCGGGGACTGTCCGCAGTCGCCCCCTCCAGCACTTGGAACAATGGTGAACTCCAGTCACTCCCACTGGTGACCTCTAGTGAACAATGGTAAGATTATGTGGAGTATGGTGAACTCATGGTGCACACACACACACACAAACACAGGAGCCGTCCCGAGGCTCACCAAAAAGAAGCACTCCACTGAGAAAATGTCCTTTTTTCGGCATCTCTGCTGTCTCTTCTGTCCATCTGTTTGTTTTTTTACTTTTAACATTGCTGTTTTAAAATAAATGAGGAAAAATATGTTTAAAAATGATAATGCTATCAAACTCAGAGTCCCCCATCATGAAGGCTTTTTTTCATAACTTATGTTCTTGGGCATTGTCTTTGATAACCACAGATCGAATAAACTTGAGAACCAACATATTTTTTTCCCTTTCCATTTGATTCTGTTCGCCATCTGCTCCTCCAGCTCTTAAATGGGTGACACCTGCTCGTTCAATCAGGCTGCACATGCTTCAGCGACGTTACGCACGATCTAAAAGGAGACTTTTTTTTTTATATATTTCAAGAGTTCATTTCCTGAAGGGTATCCATCTATTTTTGAAGAGCAAAAGTCATTACCTGAAGTTCATCTTTTGATATCTGCCTAAAAACGAGGACCCTGCTCCTGAAATTGAAATCATTTTGGCATGGCAAGATTAGAGCTCTTCAAAAAGTAGTTTGTTTTATAAATCATTCAGGAAGATGGTGAATCCACTTTCCAGTCATTACGGAGCAAAAACTCTTAAACCCGTCTTTGATTTCCATTTCAAACTGAAGATCAGTACCTTCAACAGAGACATCACCATCCTTCATTTATATATTCCTCCTGACAGCGACATGACATTTCTGCCCCAAATACCAAACATTTCTCCCCGCGGAGACGAAAAGCACCCGTACACTTCCTGCTCTCGTCTAGTGTCCTACTTCCTGCTTCCTGCATGTCTGAGTCGTTTATGATCTGGTTTTGTGTGTCTTATTTATGGACTGTCTTGTTACTTTCTTACTGAGGGGGCTCTGGGAGTTTCATTACAGATCCCTCTTTAATTTCGACGCTGATCTACATGCTTCATTGGACACCCATAAGGAAAGCCACAGTGCTGGTAGTGGAGATGAGCTTTTTGGTGTGTGCGAGGGAGAATAATAGTTTTATTGGGGTTTTTTTCCCCCTCCTCCTGCCTGACAACAATCCACAACCAATTTAGCCCACGTTGACAAAGCATTCACAATGCACATGCAGCATACAGCAGTTCATTGAACGTCTCTCTTCACTGGGAAAGAGTCCCTCGTGGGCTTTATAAACGCACACGCTAACTGGAGGGCACTTTAATTAAAATGCACTCGTTGCTGTCACAGTGGCCTGTAACAGTCGTTTAAGAGAGACGTTAGTTCAGTTAATTATTCCGTTAATTGGACTCTGCTCCTGATAGAGAGCATTCAGGGGTTTTTTCAGCAGGCGGGTTTCTTTCTCTGCATTTGTGGTCTAATTGTTGCTATGCTCGTTGAGAGCAGAGCGAGGCCATTTGCAGGCCTCCCACATAAATTTGTGTGTGTTGTGTGTTGAAAGGGAACCTGCCCATCTGAGTGCCTCATCCATTTCCAAACGCACGTGTCAACAGGTTAAAGTCTTTTCATCTGTCTTAAAGGTTCTGTGTACGACATGCAGAGCATCAATAAAGCAGCAAACAACTATTTGCTCTGCGAAGATATAGCGGAGTAATATCTTCCAGCGCAGAGACTGAAGTCACGCTGCCTCTCTGTGTGTAATCTAAGCTTCTCTGTGCGTTGTTGTGGATGATGATCCGGCTGTACGTGCATGTTACTCCCTGTGTGTGTCACACTGACTAGCTAATTGCCAATTCTGCAAACTGAGCTCATATGGCAGTTATCGCTGATAACGGCAGCCAGGATTCCTGCGGATCATTTAAGTGTTATAAGGCACCAAATTCCTCAATCTAAAAATAAGCCCGTAGTTGGTATCAAAATGCCTTAAATCATCTTCAGATTTTTTTTTAAATGCTACAACATGAGAATTTTGACTTTATGATTTTTTATTGTTATTTTTTGATGTTGCATTTTAAAATACTGAAATATTAACACCTTTTTAAGGAATTTACAGCATTTATCCCCATTTTTGGTTGAAAAGTTGATCTTAAATTTATTTCTTATGCTTTTAAAAAAGTGATCATGTATAGGCTAAGATTCTGTCACTGCGTTGTCTTTTTCTCACCTCAAATGTTTTTAGAAACATTTTTTGGTGTACTGTTTCACTGTAGTTCGAAATCATTTGTCACCAGCCAACATATTGTTTGCGGATGAGTCGAAACCAATTCGCATTACATCACTAACCAGCAGGAGTGTTTATTGGTCCAGTGCTGCAGTGCAAAAATTAATGCCTTTTTTTGTTTTGTAGTGCCAGTTTCAAGAGTATTGTATTCTACTGCATAGTCAGCACAGTTTTAGGACAAGACTTTTCCTTAACCTGGAGGTTCTTTCAGAATTTCTTCATTAAAAGTTATACTTTTGCAAACTTAATAGCAATCCAACCAATAGTTTCTGAGACATGAATCAGAGATGTTAGCCTCATGGTGTCGCTGGAGGATAAACAGTCATCATGAGTCATCCTCTGGGCACCATGAATGTCTGTTCAAAATTTACTAATGATCCATCCAAAATTTGAAATATTCAGTTTGGACCAAAGCAGCAGACAAACTGACATCCATAAAGCCATGCAGCTGGTGTGGCTGAAAAGACAAACTCTGGAAGATACACACTTGATTTGAATGACTCAAACTGCTGAAGCCTGATAGCCAAATTGGCTTTAGGTGAATTTGAAAACTTTGCATAAATTGAATATTTTAGATTTCGTCCCCCGTCTCTTACACTGGAATCCCTTCACACGGTCAGTATGAACACTTACAGTAACCAATACTTTTGTCAATGTACTGTAGCCAATATATGGGCAAGTGAGTGTCGCTTTAAGACAAGAAAAAGGGTGAACCTGTCCTTTAATGCTCCAAGAACACGGACCGATATTTCAACGTGGCCGTGTAACTCTGATGGAATTCATATTATATTGAGATAAGTGGGTACGCCATCGCCTTGTGGAATTCTAATCTTGTAAAGGGCAGCTGAATTAATTCTGACTGACTCATGAAAAAGGGAGAGGAAATGGAAATGATTATTGTAGTCCTGGCCGGCTCCAATCAGTACTGTTGGCACAGCAGTAACAAGTGCAGTCTGCCCTACGGTACCTGGCCCACATCAAAGCTGATGGGAGGAACTCGAACGAGAAACTGTCGGCTTTTCACGAGGCGAAGAAGATTGTAGGGTGTGAATCTTTCTCCTCTTCACCTTAAATCAACTCGGCAATCGGCCGCAGTTTGGCTTTTATTAGCTCAGTATTTTAAATCCTACCTGTTATCTCGACTCACTATGAACCTGATTCCATAAACCTGATTCTTGGCACAGAGCACGGCCAACTTAAGCCGCAGAGAAGTACATCATCACTCAGAGTAACAAAGGCGTTTTGTTTGGCACACGTATTGTACTTAGCGGTGATCCCTGCTGTGAATCCAATAAATCAGTGTTTCTAATGGAGTGCTGACACACCGGAGGACTCTGTTGTTATTTGGAAGGCAGATGCCTCTTGAGACTCCACAAAAAAGCATTTGATACCACATCACCTGTCTTTATGAATGAAACAAGGAACATGTGTTTCTTTATTTGCTTCGTACAAACAGTCAACACTCCAGGTGAAATTGGTTGAACTGTGATACAGGTGGTCTGCCCGAATTGGTGCCAATTTAATTATTTTTGATAGTTCGACCCTTGAAGTTGGAGATGATAAGACGTGGAGTTTTTATTTATCCAGAGGGAAATTGCTGTGCAGCAGCAGCTGATGAAAATGTTGGCATTGCACGTTTCTGCAAACCACAAATGCGTTACATTTGTTTCATACGTATCGAATTGATGTTTCTGAAGAGACATAGTACATGAGCTTTTTCATTGAGAGGTAGGCAAGATTTCTGCCAAGATGTAGCCCACTGCAGACCTCTGTTCGAAACCAACAAACAACACTGGTTGTCTTGTGGTGACATTTGCATTGTTGCTTGTGACACTGAACCTGGGTGTTTGTAACAGCAAATTGTCCTTTCCCAGCCGTGTTTTTTAGCACCAAATGTGGGTCTTTTTCAGCATTTTGTGGCATTTCCTAGCTGTGTTTGTGGCACAGAACCTGAGTGTTTTTATTTGACACTTTGTGCATTTTTTGGTATTTTTCTTTCTTACAATATTCAGCGTTTCGCAACAGTGCTTGAGCCACGAAATCTGGTGTCTTCAGCGGCAGATCCTGCGTTTAAAAGTGGCACTTTGTTGTTTCTGAGCAGTGTTTGTGGCATGGAACCTCAGTGTTTTTCACCAACATCTTCCCAGCTGCATTTGAGCCACCAAACCTGGGTGTATTTTATAGTAGCATTGTAGCATTTCAAAATGATATTTGAGCCACAGGCCCTGGATGTTTTTTACCAACACATCATGGTGTTTCCTAGCAGTGTTCATGGCAATGAACCTGTGAGTTTTTTACCGACTTATTGCAGCATTTCCCAGTGGCATTTGAGCTAGAGAACCTGGGTGTTTTTCATTTACACATTGCACCATTTTAGCCACGGAAATTGGATTTTATTCGCCAGCACATATGAGTGTTTCCAAGCAGGTTTGAGCCACTAAAGCTGTGTGTATTTCCATAACCTGTCCCTGCTTTGCTGTTGGCTTTTATACCACAAAACATGGGTGGTTTAAGCCAAACATGACTAAGTGGCTTTTGTGCCTAAACCTAACCAAACAGGGGTGTTGAGGGATGTAAAGTTTTAGTTTATCCACTACAAATGTGAAATATCAGTGATTTGCAGAAGCACTCGATACAAATATTCTTTCTAGCCATTATGTCGGCAGCTGTGTATCTGGATATAAAGTTTTCAAGGATGTATAACACTGTTGGACTGCTGTGATTGTAGACTTTATTTTGAGCTTTCAGTTGAAGAACTCTAAGATGCATTATTCTCAGATTATTGTAACCAAAAGACTGAAGAGATTACATGCTCATATTCATGTAACATAGTATAAGCAGTCCATGAAAGTTGTACATGTTGCTATCATCCTGCAGGCATAAAGGTGTTAGTTCTAGTTTCATGAGTTGCACGTCACCACAGTGAAGTTGTTGACAGTTTCATGATGAGCACAGCTGGTCTGAGCGCGCTGTGATGTCACACAGATAATAGAGCCGCAGTCACTCGACTCTCTGTGGCTTCCTTTGTTGTAAAGCAGACAGAGGGCTTTGTATTACCAGCCTGATGAAGAGCAAGTGTGCTATTAGCACGGTGACTGCGGTGTCACAATAGTGCATATTAATACACGGTAATGATGGCAGGGAATGTGATATTGTGATGGTGTTTTAAAGGGTAATTGTGGTTTATTGTAAAGTGTTATTTTAATAGTTTGGCTGTCATTCTCATCAGTAATTGTTAAGATATAGGAGCGTTTCTTTGAGTGTTCAGACAATTATACCAGGTTTTAACAATTTCTCTATAATACTGAATTTTCATGATTACACAGAAATTAAATTTTAAAAAACATCCCTTTTTTTAAATTATTATTTAGACTTAAACAGTCAAAACATCACATGATCTGCTTCATCAGGACTGTGATTATGGGTTTCATACACTGTATAAAAGAAGTGGATGTAGCAAGCAAGATGAGGTTTTAGACGACGGTTTTAAAATTTGGTACTTTGGCCGTTGCCATCTTGTTTGTTTGTTTGTTTGAGCAACAAGTAAACGTATTTGGAAAAGAGGGTGGAGCTGTGGAGGAGGGAGGGGTTGAGCTGACACCCTTGTGGTAGCAAACTGTCAATTACGAGGTAACCAAGTATTCCCTGCTTTATCTTCTATTTAACTCTAAATGTACCATAATTTATAGTAATCTGCAAAAATAATCTATTAAAGAGTGTGTTCATGTAGAGTACGACCCCAGCACTTGTAGTAAGAAGCTGACTGAGAAAATACAGTAAGTTGTCAGGGTCTGTAAACAAACTCTCAGTTCAACATTATTTGGAGGCGAAAATGAGTGCAAACTATGAAATTACTCCCCAAACTGTATGCAGTAAACATCCACTTTACAGACCAGCTGCACTTACCACTGTTGCACACACACACATTTTTCCTGTGCCATGAGGGATAATTAGCACCGTTCACATTTGGTTTTACCATTAAATAAAGTGGTTTAGATAAGAGGTTATCAATCCCCAGGCCACGGACAAGCACCGGACCATGGATCATGTGCTATCAAGCTGCAGGGAAACGATATGATTGGGGGAATAAAAGCTGAATACTAATTATATAATGTTATACACTATTAAAGACAATTAATTTTTGTGTGGTGATTAAGTTAGTGCAGTCTGTCTGTGCAGCACTTAAACTTGTATCTCCACATTACGCCTTGAACAACAACACACAGATTTTTAACTGCCGTAGGTCATCAGTATGTGAGGTTACCAGTCTGTCATCAGGGCCTCGCAGATTAAATCTGTGTGGTCCGGACACCTGTGTGCTTTTATCTGGTAATAAACCACAGTGAAATACAGACCTTATAAGTTATGGTTTGAATTAGGGGGGGGGATTGCAGGATCTGACCCCTCTAATGAGGTCTTGCACTCCAAGTTGGGATGTGGGGTTTGGGGGTTTACATAATCTTTTAACCTGTGGTTGTAAATATCGCATTATATTTCCTATATTCATGCCAGGAAGAGTCTTGTATTATTGTTTTAGACACCCCTTAAGGGGACCATACCGTTTCTTGGCCCCAACATTAGTTGTCACTGTAAATGACAATGACAAAATGATCAAAACTCATGTCCCTTTTTATCCGGCCCCCCCCATGCCCTTAAGTCCACTCCTAGCCCCAGATGCCGTCCTACCCAGTTTTAAATACATAATTAAATCAAATTAAATTTTAAAAAGTGGAATTGTAATCAGTTACAGTTACTGAAAAAAATGTAATTTAATTCCAGTTAATTTTGTTTTTTATCTTTTCTGTTAAAAGCTCATATACAGACTATAATATTCATTCTGTTGCTTTTCCTGTGTTTGCCAGTCAGGAATGCCTCCTTTTGGTAGAGCCACAATTTAAAACATTAGCAAGAAAAATAATCAAACTGTAGTCAAATGTAACATGTAAATCATTTTGATTAAGTAAGTAAAATAACTGCACTAATAATTATATTTTTAATAGAGTAACTTCTCATCTGTAAGCGATTACAATACAAAAGTAACCTTCCTAACAGATTTTCAGTCACATTAACCCACAGACAAATTTTGAGTTTAATAGACTGTTGGAAAAAGGAGCCTCCCAGCTTTCTCAGCATGTCATTATTGTTTTTGTACAACTATTCAGCAAAACACATCAAATTATCCCCTAGCTATGATTATGAGAAAAAGTTTGCAGTACGGTGGCCACAAAGACAAAAAACAAAGCGCATTCTGCTTCTGAACTGGGAGCGCCTGCTGTACTCACCGGGCTGCGCCGGAGAGAAGAAAACACACACGGAGTAGCGCAGATCACTCTTGTTTTGTAGCCAATAAGGTCATAAAAACAAGCGCACTCTGAACTGCGATCCGTTTGGCGAACGAAGTTAGCATAAGGAGTTAGCAGTGAACTTCACTTGACAATATTCTTGGATTATTTTTATTTTTTTTAATGAAGACACTTTGATTGTTTTGACCGGTGGATTCTTACGGACTAAAGGAATATAAATAAAGGAGGAATGGACACACATTTGGACGTTAGGACCGCTTCAAAGGTAGGGAGCCACAACATTTTCTTCGCGTCTGTATTTTGCAATGCTAATGGTTTTTCCTCCACTGAAGCGTGGAAAAGCTCACCGAGGATGTGTAGCAACAACAGTTAACATTAAACATACAAAGTCTGATGAGCGGTGTTAGGCTGTTTAAACGCTGGTTAAATAAACAAGTGGCTTCTGGATTTGCTTTATTCACAGCCCCAAAAACAGTGGTAGCTTTATCTATTGAGTGGCTGGTAGATTTTGGAGTCCATGAGCTACAGTTGCAGGTGGACAATAAAATGAATTTCCTGCATACATAGTTTATTTACAGTTTAAGATTGCAGGGACAGCGCGCATTAATAAATATTTCTGCAAGTGTGCCAGTTAAGCCAGTTTGGCTTATTTTTAACTGTAGTTACTTGGCAGATGGGATGAAAACTACAGAAAAAAGACACATAAAACCAGGGTCCCCGCAGATCCTTAAAAAGTCTTAAAAGGCACTGAATTTATTAATCTAAAAAAAAGGCCTAAACTGGTATTAAAATGTCTTAAGTCAGTCTTTCAAAAGTCTTAAATACAAAGACATGACAGGAAGGATTTTATGAAATGCTGTTTTCTCTGACATTGCATTGTAATATCACAATGTAATTTGTGACATTAAAAAAAAAAAAAAAAAAATACTGAGTTCGTCTTCTTAGACACTTCACGATTGGAATTAAAACAGTGGAATAATCCCACAGACAGAATGAGGCTCAATAAATCACTAATAAAAATCACTATTAAATAGTAGGTATTTCTCAAATTTTGGGAAAAATTGTTGAAAAAAAAAAAAATCCCCAGTTTTGGTTATTGTAAAATTGGTCTTTAGTTTTATCCCAAGTGGCATTAAAAAAGTCTGAAAAATTATTACATTTTGATTTGCCTTAAGCTAGGGATCCTGAAAAACAGCAACAAAAGTACTGTAAATAGGGCAGTATACACTTCATAAGATCACATGTAACATAAGAACAGGGAGAACAGCACATATAACAGAAAAACTAAGCAGACTTAAGACTTTAAATGAGTGAGTATGGCCACACACTTGATTGTTTTTTAGCTATGATTGTAAAACCTCAGTTTTTTTTATTCATTCATTTTTTTATTTAAATTTTCAATTGGCTTTATAAAAAAGTTTGGATTCAACATTTACCTAAGGCATTTAAGCAAAGTTTTGTGTTAGAGTTTGTTATATACCAAAGTCTAAATTTTGACAGAAATATTTTAGATTTATATTTTCATTGTAAATGCATATTGGTTCCAAATATCGGTTTTGGTTTTTATTGAGTACTAATAATTGGTATCAGTATTGGCCCTGAAAGATCATCATTGGTCAACCCCTAGCACAGACCACCCAAAAATCAAACTGTTATCTTACCTTGAAAATGATAAAATCGTACACTTTATTGAAAAGTGCCCGATACTGTATTGTAAGGCTTCAGTTTTCTGAAGCACGCGCCTGCACTGTACTGGGTTCCCTTCAAACTATTGATAGTGATTAAAAGGACTCTGTTTTGCGGTGTGTTTATATTTTGATCATGCAGTCCCCTTCCTTCTTTTATAACTAACACTCTCTTTTCTCCGTAATTTTTTATTCTTGATGTTTAGGATTGTCTGTTGGGATTAAAAACAGAAAGACGTCACACCTGGGCTAAAATTTCCATGACTGTTGAGCGTGTATGTGAGCCCATAAACAAACTAATGAGAGACCCCTGTTTTACCTTTATCTTCTTGTGTGAACATTCACTCACTGTAAGTAGTGACCACCGCTGTTTCACATCTGACTAAATTCTGGGCTCACTCACAATCAAGCGGCAAACTCAGAGACTGAAAATTCAAAGTCAAAAACTGCAGGTCTTTGAAAGGCCATTTGAGGCTGGCTCCAGAAACAGGGCGATCCCTGTAGACCCCCATGTTAAAATGCCCAACTTTACAGCAGAAATAAACATGTTTAAAGCCTGGTAAAGAAACAGTTTTGGTCTCTAAATCCAATTTACCCATTTATGAAAACTATACAGGTGGGGGAGTTTTTAAATAACTCACCTATTTAAATTTTATAAAGGCTTACACATAATTAAGAGCGTGGCCACTTTGAGAGACAGGAGCATCCATCCCTTGCTCTCCCACAGCTCCACCCTCCTGTCCAAATATGGTCACTTCTGGCTCCCAAAAACCAAGAGGGCGATGGATAAAATGTCAAACCAAGCCCCCAGGAAGTGCATCAGGCTCTGATGCAGATTTGACATAGTGGAATAACGTTATCTGGGTCTGTCACGTGATGCGCCTGGCCCAGAAAGACTTTTCCATATTGACTTACATCTGGAAAAAGACATCTGTAAATCAGTAAATTATTTTTTTGTGAGCATTATAATCCTGGCGAAACAACTTATTTAATTATCTAGATTTTAGCCATCTGCTTTGATGACATTTGGAAAGTCTAAAAGAGCTGCAAGATTACATTTTTTAGACCGCCATTCAACCTAGCAAGTCGCCCCCAAATGCTGAAACACCCTTGGGTAAATGTATTGTTAAACCTGCAAACAAACTAGTGAGAGACCCTACATGTATCTCCCTGTGTGAACAATTACTCACTGTAATTAGCCACAACCACTCGATTAGATAATCTGACTAAACTCTGGATTTATTCACAATTTATTAAAATGTCTCATGTTTCCTGTCCCATTGGACTTTGGCATCTGGATGTTGCTGTCGTCTCGTATCTCAGCAGTTAAGTGTTATCAAAACCACAGGTGAAGATTTCAAGGTGGACGCAGGGGACACATCCCCCTCAAAATTTATAATATATATATTTCTCCCTCCCAAAACAACCATGAAAGTAGCAGTAGGACTTTTATGTTGACAAAATTAAATTCATTTACACCATAAATTGATGCAGAAAAGGCAAAACTTGGTGTATGTAAATGACCAGAATGCAGGAAATTAAGTGTTTGGCACTCAACATGTTCTTACGGAGGACCTACACCCATAAACAAACTGATGAGCGACCCTTTGTCTCCAGTTAACTTCATTTGTGTGGACAATTACTCGCTGTAATTAGCCACCACCGCTGGTTTAGATAATCTTGCTTAACTCCAGGCTTATTCACAGTTTATCAAAATGTCTCTTTTTGTCTTGCTCCCTTAGACTTTGCCGTCAGGATGTTGCTGTCTTCCCATATCTCAGCAATTAGTTATTAAAGTGTTATCACAACCAATGAAAATGATGGCCTAAGCAAAAAAAAAAGAAAAAAAAGAAAATAAGACCCAAGCTGTAAAGAAAGCAGAATATTCCTTTAAAATACAGTCTTCGATACTCAGTCGGCCTGGATTGTGATGTCAGACTTTACAGTAACCTAATGGGCTTTGTGTCGATGGGACGTCGGCGCTACTGTAAAGCACAAAGACTAATGTTGCTGCTGAAACATCCTCTATCCCTCTGTGTGTTTGTGGGAAGCCTGCAGCAGCAGCAGCTGCTGCGGAGAGGAGAGCCCACAGCTCCAGCGCCGGCCCCGCCTCCGCCTCCCCCTGCTGCTGCTGCCTGCGGGGTTCAGCCCGCTGTGATGACCATTAGCGTCTGGCTGAGGCTGCAGGAGATAACAGGTGATTTAAGGCCCTGTACCCCAACTCAGCCAGAGAGAAATGGCCGGCTGCCGCTTATCTCCCCCTCCGCCATACTCCACACACTTTTACATTAGGCTCCCCTATTCAAAGCCATCTGTCTTCCCAGTCAGGGTTTGATAAAACCGCCTGCGTACCTTGCAAAGGGGGAGGAGCGGGAGACTGAGGAGACACAAACCGCCACTCCGCCTGCATACTTATACACACAGCAATTCAGAGGATCACTGTGGAAGTCGACAACACCACACTTGCTGAATACTTTATCCACGCTGACTTAGAGCCCGGGGCGACACAGTGGGACACGACAACAATAGCTGAGCGCAGCACACAAAAGATACTGTACCTGGTTGTAAAAGAGAGACCTGAGTATGTAACATCACCCCTGGACTAATTGCAAATCAATGGTCTTGGTGAGATGAATGTGGTGGGGATAATAATCGCCCAGGGCTGCAGTACATCAACCATTCATGCACAGTGCCAAACACTAATCACAGCAGGTGCAGCGATAAAAGCTGCGGAGATGTTATCATTCTTCAACAGAGAAAAGCATTATATGTCATTGAGGGCTTTCTACCTCCAAGCGGGGCGACGACAATGACAGAAATATCATTTCTATAGTGCCGGTTGCTCTGAAGTCTTTGGCATGTCTATAGACTTGTGATTAAATCTTAATGCTATAACATATTTGGCAGCCTCTAAGAGGAAAAGGGATTACTTCCTTCTTGGGTGTGTGTATGTGAGGAAATATCCACTATCTTCAGGGCGTGAGAGACAAAAGATGCCTGTTATCATAAGGAAAACACACCAACGATCCCAAAGCGATTGGGTGTAAAGATGGAGGCTGTTGAATTGTGGAGCAGCAGTTGTATAATTGCCCCTGCTTGCTGATTTTCCCACTGTGGAAGCTAAGTGGGCAGTGGCTGTCTTCCTTTGGTCCCTGCTCTGTAATTATGGTGTCATTGTGTGACAGCAGAAAAGCCTCGGCGGCAGCTAAAGGACAAAAAGTCCTCTTGTGTCTGGACATACACTGAGAGAAGACTTGGCTCTCGTTGTCTCTGTCCATCTGGCTTTCTTCTCTACGTCCATCTCTTTCCTTTCTCTATCTTCTAGCTCTCAGTCCTCTATCACCCCTCGCTCTCTTTACCCTTTGTCCCCTCAAAAACCTGATGACCAAGCACAAGTCTAAAGTGTCCAAGCAATTAGCTGTATTGCACAGGTTAATACGTCCCTCCTGATGGCAGATTATGTCTTGAGTGCATGTCGTCATTGGCAGTGCCGGGAAGAGGAATATCATTCATCTCTCTGAGAAGTAAATCAGAGGAGTAGAAATGTCTTGTTGGAGTGTGTTTGACCCCTGCACCCTGATGATCAGGCTGGACTGGTGCCAGCGTGGCTTAGTAGTTTGAAAACCCATTGAGTAACAATTAGACTAAAAGTCGACAGTCATGCTTGCAGCTCTGTGAAGCTTTACTTAGGCAGCTACATCAGCGTGCTAACGGTGACAATGCAGATGTTTAGCAGGTACATGATGTTTAACGTGTTTGCCGTCGTAGTTTATGGTAGAGTCAGGCCCCAGAAAGTGTGCCGGACTTTGAAGCCAATTTGACATAGCGGTTAAACTGTAACTACAGCTTTTGGGCCGTCATCTTATGCCACTCGGCCGATAGACCAGAGTTTGGAGCATTATATTCTCAAATATGATTTTGTCTTCCTTTGACTTTCAAAACAAGATAAAGGAGATTAACGATTTTGTGCCGCATGACGAGTCTATCAATGTCGCTCCTATTTTGTCCTTTATTTTGGAAATCAAGCGCACCCCGTCCCACGGATGTGCTCTGTCCTCCCCTCAAAGTCGAAAAAAGGTTTCAGCGCAAGTTGAAAACAGTGTTGCCAACTTGGCGACTTTGCTGTTAAATTTAGTGACTGTCAGGGTAATCAAGAAATGCAATCAATTATTGTTCTTCATTCCCACGTATGCTGTGCAGGACAGTACACGTCTCCTCTGCCGAGTCTCTCCCATCTCTTCCCTCTCCTTCTGCACGGTAGCACTGCACAGACACTGGGCAAGCGGCAGGGAGGACGCCGCTGCATGTCCTTTGTGACTGAGCCCTTACTGAGAATTGTGTGTTATCGACTCTCCCAGTTTTGACAGGCAGACAAGAAAGCCAATACGACTCTGTTCCAAAAGTCACACAGTAACACAACCTGACCAGCAGGGAAAGACCAGAGACTCACTGTGTGCTGTGGAGTAAAATAACTTTCTGTCTTTAAGGAGAGCATAATGTAATTTTGTCCATTCCTATTGTAAAAGGCTAAAGTGCAAGCTTTAGCAAGCTAAAGCTGTGAAAATAGCCTAAATTTAGTGGATAGATATTTAGGTGTTTTTATGTGGCTAAAATACATGTTGCAGATATATGCGCGTGAGCGTGTGTGTATATATATAATTGTATATATATATAGACACACACACTTAACACTTTGACTTGCTGGTGACGCTGCATCACAGTCAGAGGATCACACAAGTCATTAGGATTCATAAGGGCACCATGGATATTTGCATCACATTACATGGCAATCCATCCAACTGTTGATGAGATATTCTACTAAATATTACGGAGATATCAGGCAATCACTAAAGTCAGTGTCATGCCCTAAATGTCAAAAAAAATCTGTGGTAATATCTCAGTTTGTGCAGACCAACTGACCAACAGACCAACTGACCAACAGTGCCGTCTTCAAAGCCAAGCCACTAGCATGGCCAAGAAAAAAGTGCACAGCTTCAGTCCCTGCAGCAGCCAGACTAGCTTACTCATCCCTGCTTGTGTTTATTTTGGCCCCCTCTCCTCACATTACTGTACATTTGTCTCTGTCGCAAACGAATAATGCAGAAAGGCAAAATTCTAATTGTGCAGCATGGAGTATGATAATTGAAGTGCTCTAAAAAAATGCCTTCCATTAACGCCGGGGAAATGATGGACTGTGCTTGTGGCATTTCAATGGAAAAAGAGCCACTTTTGCCAGTTGGCACCCAACCAGCTGAAGACTTATTCATAAATTTCTCCTGGCATGATAAATTCACTGCCCGGCTTTTTTTAATAGACCCCCCAAAAATCTGAACTGGCCTGAGTTATACAACAAAAAGGTTTAAATGTCAGTTTGATTATGCATAGTTTAATCATATGTTAATTCAGGCGCATGTATCTGACATCGCCCCGCAATTATCCATTTAGTTTTAGAGGAAGCAGGTGTTTAAAGGAGCCTTGGATGAAAGGTATTACCTATAAGCCTTATTATGAATAAGCCCTAATGTTCCCATCCATGTTAGTCATCAGAGTAATTCTACAGAGGATATTTTCTCCATCATTTAGCTTTGTTTCTCTTTTTGGGGGGATTAAAGGAGAGTGCTTTTAGCTGTTTACAGTCTGTAACTCTTTGATTTTGAAAGATAACTAAAAACCTGTTATCTGGGCATGTTTTATTGTCTTTTTTTCATCTCAAGCCTCTCCAGTCACTCTAAAGTCGGTTTGTGAGGGATGTTCTCCTCTAAGACACGAGCATGTAGTTCTGGCTTTTGAAGCTTGCTCGGCAAAGGTTTTATAATTCCAAGTGGATCTTTTTTTTTCTCGCCCCCCCATGCAGATGGGTGAAGTCATGGAGTCTGAAGCTTCGATTAGACACGCTGTTAGATTACTGCCTCAAGCTCCAGTCTCCCTGTGATGATAGCCTCGCCCTTGACCCGACACTTACCTGCTTCCCTGTGATCCTAGCCACTGTCATCTCGGGTACAGTGAAGGCTGCTGGCTGCAGACCAGGGGTGTGTTTGTGTATACATGCACAAGGATTAACACGTCTGCTTGGCAGAAAGCATCTGCACATGTTAAAGGAGTAGTGTGTAAGATTTAGGCGGATTTAGTGGCATTTAGCATAGAGGACTGCAGACTGCAACAACCTGAAACTACCCCTGGAGTAGGGCTGGGTACAGAGAACCAGTGCCAATATTATTCCTATACCACTGGCACATACCAGACCTAATCACAACGCAGATTTTGGTGCCTCATTTCAGTGCCAGACTGTGTGCGAAGCAAGTGTGTGGCTGACAGAGAGGGAGAGAGTAGGGAGTTAAACATAGCAGTGCTGTGTAAACTGTTTAGGCCAGTCTGCCAATTAAAGTAAAGCAGGTTATCCCTGAAGTTAGCGAGTGAAGTTAGCCTCCCATTGGAACCTGACCACACTCACTTAGAGGCTGTATACATGCTGCGTCTTCAGCGTACTGAAGATGCGTGGCAGGCGCACTCATAATCACAATCCACACCGATGCTGATGTGACGCGCACGCATTCCTGAGTACCTGTTTTTCAGGGTGCCCCGAGAATAACAGATTTCAACTTTCAAAACGCAGCAGCACGCACCGCATGTCGTGATGAGCAACAACCATTCACAGCCGTCTTATAACTTTGCTTTCTTCTGTTAATATCAAGACGAGAAGTTGATCATTTTAATGCAGGGATAACCTGAATTTCACATTTCTCCCATAGACTATATTTCAGGCCCAATACACACTTAGGAAACACTTAATCTGCACTCAGGAGTTAAGAGGGTTATAATGCGGTGCTCATTATGGTCGCTTAGCAACCTCAGACGCAACCTGCCTCCGTGCTCGTGAAAGAGTGGACACAAGAGCAGCACCCAGCTCCCTACCGCGCATTTTAGAGGTGGTTAAAGACGTGGCATGTGCACGGCCCCTTAAGGTGGGCTGTTCAGGTGGGCCAGCGGTTCTCATTGTAGGAACGATCTCGGCCCTTTCTGAACAGAAAATGACGAAATGTTCGGCTGCTCTGTCTCTCCTGGTTGATGGAGGCAATCGTTTATTCCAACTCAGAATTTATTTTGCTGTTACTGTGACTTTTATATCATGTCAAATTATTGTTGGAATAGGTTTTATTAAGTATGTCATTTTTTAAATTTTTTTTTGTATTTAACCTTATTTAGCCTAAATATTAATTATACTTTAGATTCTGAGTAATTAATATATTGTTCAATTTAACTTTAACTAAAAAAAAGCCATTCTTTACTGTAATTGACCATCATTTAGTGCATTATTTGCTTAAAAGTATCTGTCCAGGCACCATTTAGGCATAGAATTAGCCAGTTTTAGCACTAGGTATCAGCAAAACCCCAAACAATGCTCAATCCTACTCCAAAACAAACAGACAATATGAATAAAACTGGTAAAAAACACTAAATAAAAACTTCCGTGTTACAAATTAATTTTTACTTGAAGCACTTTAGCTAGATGGAGTGCTCACCTTTTTCTCTAATAACTTAAGATCCAGATTCTGAAGGGTTTTTACTGGGACCTGAATTACTCCTCTCCAAAAAACAAACAGGCTCGGTGATTTAACTGGTAAACACATAAAATAAAGCAGGCTCACATTAAATAAGTAGTGTTTTTCAGATGCTGCTTGTTGCAGCGGGGCTGCTAACTATGGTGACTGTTACAAATGTAGATATAAACAGCTCATTTTAAGGTAACAACACAACAATTCTTATTTAAAGGTGATTATACACCAAAAAAAAAACATATTTATTATATTAAATTTCATGTCTGTCCTTAAACTGTACCCCTAAATCCTGCACGCTGGACCTTCAACACATAGATTAGCTCTTTTAAATTTGGTGGGGCTTTTTTGATGACCTGGGAAATTTCATGTTATCTCTGTCTTTCATCCTACCCGCCTGATCCCTCTAAGTTGTCTATTGTTAGCCCTGCAGATAGTACACTGGCTCATATTTCACCGTGGCCTTGGTGACAGTATTTCCAAGATCGATGAGCACTTTTGGTCCCTTTGTGGACGCTGCTGAAAGGACATACAGCATATAACTTTCTGTTATATTCTCACTGTGGTGTAATTTCACACTTGACACACATTACAGTTGTGATCAAATCACATTTTCCACATTTCCTCGTAAATCTAAACGGAAAAAAAAAAGTTCTATCATTTAATTAAACATTAAGCGCTATTACTTTGCAAACTGCAGATTCAGTCTGGGCTTTGAACTGAGAGCATAGACAGTGAATTAACCCAGCACTCGCACATGGCGTTTATGGTGTTTTTATTCTCATGCCCCCATTCACAGCAGTGAGACCTCGCCAGCCGCCCCTGTCGCCCTCTCTCAGCATGAGAGCGAGTCGAAATTATGAGCAAGTATTTATTAGGATGCCTGAGCACGCTGTTCATCAGCCGCACAGTGGGGGTTATTTCATTCCCCAAGTTTAGTGGAAAATTCAGGTTATTCATATCATCCCAGATGTTTGCCAATTTACTTAACATCCATAACATATGCAATACCCCAAAGCAAACAAGCTCCCTGGCTAATCACAGGTTACTCACTGAGAGGCTGATTCTGTCAGTTTCCATGCAATATGACATAATTCTAATGTCACCTCGCCAAAGGGGAACACAGCGAAGGTTTGGTAATGAGTTGGAGTGGAACAAAGTGTATGTTGCAAACACCTTTTTACTAAGAGGCCTTTAAATGATTGGTTTATTTAAAAAAGATGGTGATGTATCTAGCCTTGTGGATCATTTTGGTTTTCCTGTTGTTTTGAGACATCTGTTACTGTAATGTCTGCATCCACCCTGACACAATAGTGTTCAATGCAATTTTGATTGTGGCGTTCACAGCAGTGAAAAATCCAATATCAACATGCTTTTTTTCAGAAACAATGGGCCTCATGTGATAACCACTCAGATTTGTTCTTGCAAGTTGTACGTACAAATGATTTAAGACAACTTATGGCATTCAGTTATTTCTTGTGTTAAGAAAGTGTTTAAAAGTTGTTTTTTTGTATGTCTATTTAATAGTAAGAGAAGGGATGACATGCAGCAAGGGCTCAGGGCTCTTCCTGGTGATCTACTGGGGCACCCAGATGAAAAAAAAAATGTTTTAATGAATTGAGAGTTTCTATATATTACCAAATATGCTAAAATGAAATAAAAATAAATGTAATATTAACATTATGTGTTAACATTATCAGTTCGATATATACAGCTTGCTAAAGCCACTTTCTCACCAAACAAAAAAAAAAAACATTAACACCCACTGTCATCTAGACTTTGTATTTAATGGGAAAGGTTACAATTTGATTGGCAGTGATGTAAAGTATGACACCTGGGTGGACACGCTACAAATTTCTGTCTGTGTCCGTACTAGCATGACCATTGTTATGAATTTAGCCTGCACCTAGTCTGAGAGAGATACTGAAAAGGTTATAAAAAAGAAGTAAGCATCCTTATATTTTTTTACTGGCCTCCATGCTAGGGGTGGGTGATATGGCCCTAAAATAAAATCATATTTCAGGGTCTTTTTGTAATAATGTTATTCTTGACGATTAATTTCAAAAACAACAATTGCAACAAAAAAGTGTTATTATTATAGTGCCTACAAATAAAGTTAAAAAAAATAAATAAATAACTAAACAAAAACAATCTGATTTCTTTAGTTTGTAAACAACAACAGCAACTTATATTCTGTATAAATATAAATAGTACCACACAATAAAATCATCCATACATTGTACACCTGAACAGTTGCCAAATACCTTAAAAAGTACTAACAATGTATCTTTTGAAGTAGCAATTTCACTTTTAGCCATACTTTTTGTTGCTGTGCATAGCTGATGACGTCATTATGTTGTCAACTCGAAATATTGCCACTATCACATTATGAATTTTTCTCTTCATATTAAAAACTATACTGGTATTATCGTGAATGATATATGCCAAATCCCTACTCTACGCTGCTTTCTGCTGTTTACTGACCTGTTAACTGACAAGTTTTTGTCTTTGGGTTGTATTGTCATGAGTATTTTGGCATGACAACTAAAACAAATTAATACCAGCAGAGGAAATTCTCACACTCTAGTTGCTTCATCAGGGTCATCATGCAAGTTGCTTCCCCAGTGAAAATGAGGACTCTTTAGTCCCACTGGCCACCTTTCCTCTTAGTTATGGACCACTTTGCTTGAGCAAAATGTTCTTTGCATCTGACTCAATGTCAAGCAATTCTGTCTTTATTTCTGTCACCGCACAGCTCTGAAATGACACAATGTTGACAACTTTTGTAATGTTTTCTTCTCCTTTGGTCCCCAAATATCCCAGCTGACAGTGCTAAATTGTGAAGTTACTGATTTCCGATAACAGCACTTCCAGCTCCACTGTATGGGTTTCTTCATTTTGTTCTTGGTAGAAATTTTCTGCTGCCACAACAGCAACAGCCATGGCCAGAGGCAGTGTATTTCTGGGTTGCCCATCCATCTGAAGAAATTTCTTCAAATTTGGCACAAACCTCCACTTGGACTCAAGGATGACCTGATTTGCTTTTGGTGATCAAAGGTCTTTGTGGCCATAAATCAAGAATTCATACACTTATTGTGACAAACTTTCACAGAAACGTCTAATAGGATAAAATTGTGAAGTGCAGCAGGTCAAAGGTCAACTCAACTGTGACATTATTATGTTCTTCAAAAACACTTTTCTGTCTGTTATTACACATCATAACTCTTAAACCAAATTGCTGACACTAGTCTTGGGTGTCTTCCTTGAAACTGTGTGGATTGTACAAATCTTCTGTGCTGCCGGCAGAAAGATTTATGTAAAGCATGCACTTTTTGCCAAAAAATACACTTAATATATTTTATTTAACCCCTTTTAAAGTCTCTACCACATATACAGTATTATATGAGTCTGGACAGACATGGATTTGACTGGTTGGCGGAGGCATACAACCGCAAGGCAGTACTTCTAATTGGAATGAAACTCGTCCACAAATGGAGCAGAACAGGTAGCCATATATAGCAATTTGGGGGTGTTGATTATGCTAATGACTTAAGCTTCACAAGGGCACCTTCTCATGAACAGGTGGCATTCGTCAAGTTGAAACGTGCAATTAACAAGTTTGTGTTGTGAAGACAGGGAACAGTCGCATGAGTAAACCTCACAGAGAATAACAGTAAGAGAGGTTTAGGATAAAAGACCACAGATGTTCCTGTATGAGGCTCCATGTGGCTGTTTCTCTGGGTAATCTATATATAATGTACCTCGCTGGAAACAGTTTTCATGGACACTGCCGAAGATACAGTTTCTAAGGAACAGTTGATAGCAAGCTTTATGGCTGGTTGGACTTGTGGTAAGTGAGAAAAATGTCTTTGTTGTTAATTAAGGGAAGTTGGTGCGTAAAAATGTACCAGAAAGTGTTTGATGCAAGGGCGGATTATCAGACAGTGGGCGCCTGGAAACAAATATGCATAAGTAACCCTACCTCTCCTAAATAGGAGCAAGACACACAAAGTCTACAGTTGTTGAACATGTTTGTGTCTCTTTGTTTTTAGTATAGTCGAGATAATTTAGTGGGTCTTCTTGGTTGTTTTATGTCTTTCTGTGGTAACTGTCCTTTTGGTTATTTTGTGTGGTGGTGTGGTAATTTAGTGTCTTTTTTGGCCACTTTGGATCTCTTTGCGGTAATTTAGGTTTTTTAGGGGGGTTGTTTTGTATCTCTTTGTGGTAATTTAGAGTGTTTTAAAATCATTTTGTGTCTCTGTGGTATTTTTTGGTAGTTTTATGTCTTTTTGTGGTAATTTAGTGCCTTTTTCTCATCGATGTGAGTCTCTTTGCGGTAATTTAGTTTCTTTTTAATCGTTTTGTGTCTCTTTTTGGTAATTTGGAATCTTTTGTGGTCGTTCTGGGATAATTTAGTGTCTTTTTTAGTCATTTTGTGTCTCTTTGTAGTAATATAGTGTCTTTTGGTCGTTTTGTGTCTCTTTGTGGGTTTGTCCCTTTTTGTAGTTATTTTTTTCCTCTCTTCCTGGTCAGTGTGTATTAATTTGAGAGACTGTTTGCAGGCTAGGGCCAGGGGGTCCCTCTTAAACTCCACTTTGGGCCCCTAGGTCTGTGCTTGGTAGGCCTGTTTAGTATCACATTCATGGTTTGATGCAGTGTCTGAAACGTTTTGACTTACTGGCCAAGGTGGCCAAGGTAAATGAAACAATCCAGTGGACAAGAATATTTTTAATGGCCAAAATGATAAATAAAAAATAGCCTTTTTTGTTTCACATATACATTTGTGTCAGTACATTTTATTCAGAAAATAATGTATTATGTTTAATGCAACCTTAAAGAGGCAGGGGCGGCATTAAGTTTATTTTTCCATTTTTATCTCCACTACCCATACCTGCTTTAATCACTAACATTGCCGTTTCTTACATTTCTGTTTATGGTTGAATTTAAAAGATAAATAGAAGTACCAATCATGACACAAGAGAGTGACAACACAGAAATGTAAAATAAAGCTTTTCTACTGCCATAAAAGTTTGAATAGATAAACCTGTGTGAAAAAAATTTCATCACTTGTATCAATTTATTTCTAGATTAAATTAGTCAAGCTCGACACCAGTCGGGCACTTTACTTCTTCTCAGGTTTTAGACATAGCCAATCATAATGGGGTGGCACCTGAGGTAGCCAATCAGATGTCAGGGATAGCCCGGGCCACCTCTTAGATACGCCCTTGCCCTCCTTGTAAATAATCAGACCCAACACACAAATATAGTAGATGTTTTATACACAATTTTCAAAATTCAACTTTGTGTGGGTTTGATGAACGTTAACATGAGCTTGTATTTACAGACCCAGCTGCAGTCGAGGGTTTAAGGGGTTAAAATTGCCATGAGTGTGCACAATTTTGCGCACAGCTTAACTCCGGCTTTTGCAGATCAACATAAATACACTGTAATGCCGCTGCAGATTGTGATAGGTCCGTACTGTATGTGAAAGAGACTAGAATAATGAGATGCAAAGCAGTAATGTGCAGAATTGTGGCTTCAGATTGTCACAGGATGAACTTAGTCGAGCCTTTTATATATCCAGGGAATGTTTTTGCTGAGCCGGTATGTTCTTTTGCATACTTTTTCCTTTTTAGCTCTGCTCTACTTCACCATCCGACTCTTATATACAGTAGATTCCCACCTGGGAGCTGCCCGGTGCAGCCACAGTGTTCCACTGACTGCTGCTGAGCAGCTCCACTTGGGCAATTCACTGTCAAATTTGTTGCTCAAAAGCAACTCTGCAGCAGTTAGTGCAGTGAGGTGGAGTCTTATTCGTTCTCTGACAAGTTTTTCCCAGCTGGTCCTTGGGAGCCAAGTATGGTTTGTCTAGCCTGTGGGGCAGGCAGGACAAGACAGAAAGTAAGCTCCAGCCTCATTCTAGATTAATAATGCAGTGACACTATTCAGAGTCTCCACGACTAATCTGAGCCCCTGAGAGCCACACAGTATGTTGGTACCTCCATGTAAAGGTTTTTTCTGCCTGGCCTAGTGGGCCACCAGGCTCGCTCGAAGCTCATAACATGAAGCCAAAATCCCAGTGTAGCCGTCCCAAAAGGGTTCCTCCTCTATCTTCTTTGTGCCGCAGCTGCAGAGAAGGCCCGCCACACAAGGGTGTCATGATCAATATTCCTGAGAGTGCTTGCCAAGGCCCCTCTGAGATGAGGTAAAGACAGATCTTATCTACTGTGTGCGTGTGTTGAAAAAAAGGAGTGGGGGTTGCGAGACAGAGCGGGTGAGCGAGAGAAAGACAGATGGAGTAAGAGTTAGATGGAGAGAGTTCGACACCGACTGAACAGCCAGGCTCCATCGGAGATAAATGTAGGGGGATGCACTCTGAATAATTTATACATGCCAAAAATAAAATCAAAAACCTTGTTCTTGCTCCTTACAGATAGATGAGTTCCATGGGATCCCGGGAGACCTGCAGACAAAGTAGCGAGGGTGGGAGACAGAGCCGGGACACAGCAGCATGCAGGTCTTGTGTTTTATCCAGTCGCCATTAGTGCATGATTCATAACTGGTTAATTAACATTTAGATTTCATTGTGGAATTTATTGCGGTTCGTTTGGCCTAACTGGTTATGGATTTGGAATTAAATAATACAGAGGCGACAGTGCATGAGAGTAATTTACAATGAGCAAAAGCAAAAGCCCTGCATCACCTTCTATTGACAGAATGTGCAGAATGACACCAGGGTGTGTTTTTAATCTGTCAGTGCTGAAATAAAGATGTACGAGTGACTGGCAACAAGGTAGCCAACAGGTGTAAATGCCAAAAACAGCACTTTGTAAAAAAAAAAGAAAGAAAAGGTGATTACTTATATAATGTCTGTGAAAACAAATACATATTTCTGCATTCGTTGACAGCAGTTTACTTCTACGTTATTTAAAGCAAATGTAGAGTGAACGTAATGCAAGCAGCATATGGTAGCAAAGGATGCTCTTATATGGAAAGAGGCTTTATTCTTTTATAGAAGTTTTATTGCACTTGTTAAAAGTGAAAAGTGCAGAGATGATATGAGAATATCCACATGATATATTAACCAGACAAAATAAAATCCAATGAAACAGAAGTAACTGTTCATGTGGTGTCGGGCAACACTAAATAACATTTTAAAATTATTAAAAATTCATGTTGCGTGTGCATACAAGTATATTTGTGTATTTTTTATACTTTGCATGAACTTTACATTAGCTGGGGTTCATTCCACAGACTTCCAGTCTCTGGGGGGAAACACAACAACCCTTGTGATATACTGTGGATACCCACTGCACTCAAAATACAAAGTGCTTTTAGGCTACTGCAGGTCACTGACACATATTGGCTAGGTGTAAACGCTTAATAGTCTCATGAATTTCTAAACACAGGTTCTGAACTTTCAGGCTTGCCTAGAAGAAATGGATCAGTGAGACATCTGACCTTGCAGAGGCATTACAATTCTGCAGCAAACTGAACCGTTTTGGTTCTAAATGTGCAGCAGTCTGTTTAACACCCTCAAAATATTTAATTAATCATCATGAGTATGTCACAAAAAAAGGAATAATGTTGACTTAAGTTTTGCATATTCAATATTTATCGACGTAATTTAGATTATGTTTCATATTTCATGTCCACCCATTTTTGCAATAAGACTTTCATGGTCTGACATAATAAAGTTAGAGCCAGCAGGTGGTTAGTTTATCTCAGCACACGAAATGGGAGCAGGAGGAAGCAGCTAGCCTGGCTCTGTCCAAAAATAACAAAATTCACCAATAAACTCATTGATTGTATGTTTAATTCATACACAAACAAATAAATAGAATTTTTTTGTGGTTTTCACAAAGGGTTACAAGTTCAGTGATTCCCATTAATAACCAAGACTATGGTGGGCCGCCTTAGTCTCAATGAATGGACCCACAAAAACGTAGGATATTAGAGTGACACCACACAATCCCCCACATCTGCTGTCGCCACACTCGCACTGGCAGTCTGTGGGAAACACTGATGTTGTAACTATATCTTGCAGTGGCTTCCTGAGCTTCAGAGGTGCCAGTAATTAGACTTTTTAACTTTATGCTAAGCTAGGCTAACCACCTGCTGGCTCCAGCTACAAACCTTCAAACTGTTCCTTTAACCAACAGTCCTAACATGCAAAGCTGACGTTTGGTCATTAGTCAATATTGGGCTGTGGTGAGCATATTTCACCCTAGTTATGGCAGCAGTTGGCTCTTGTTGGTTGTTTTTCGGCTTATTCAGCATGTCGAGTCGGTGGTAGAACCCGTCGTTAAATGAAATCACCGTTTGGCCGTTCAGCTCAGTACACAAGAAGAGAAACAGAGGTGAGGAAAACAAACAAAGACTGATGTCAAGATGGCGTGAGATTGTTTTTTAGCCATTGAGCTCTTTAGTAGAAACATTTATTAATTGTTTATTATTTATATGGTATTGTTTACGAGCACATGGTAAATATCATTTGTCCTTTTAATCATCATATCGTCATGTTAATGTGTTGACTGGCTTACAAGTCTTGAATCCATCCTGTAGGTCTTTGGACTTCCCTCTCTGAATGACAAATACTGTCATCTGCTGCTATTATATCCTCTTACGCACTCACATACTGCTAGTTTGCCTGTTGGCTGTAGTTTTGCATTGTGTTGAGGTGCAACTTTTTGACCAAGGCACAGGCGACGTGAGGCAATGCAACAGTCAGTCTTTGTCACTACTTGTTCTGTGATGTCGATTTGTTTCTGGGACTTAACAGTTCTCGTAGGAATAGCAGCACTAAAGGGAAAAATAATCCCATTGGGAGAAGCCAAAAAATCCAGTTTTCTCCTGCTAAGAAGGCTAACACTGGACTCAAAACAAGTGAAATAGGCAAGAGAAAGAGAGAAAAGTAAGATAGAAAGAAGGAAACCTTGTTGCTGGGTGCCAGACTTCCCCTTCCTTTTTTAGAAACTTACAAAGCTCCTCAGCTGAGGAAACACCAAATCCAGGGATTGTCCCCTGACAACACAGAAGTCCTGCCATCCCCGCCACAGGATTTCTCATTGTGCCTTTTAGTCGCTCTGTCCAAATTCTCAGGTCACAAAAGCCTGCACAGAACAACTGCTCAGTGACACGTCCAGCACTACAGTCAGCTTGTTAAAGATATCCCTGCTAAGGATATCTCTCATACCAGCACTTTCACTTACACACAGAGGAATTTTCCTGACAGTCTGATGGATCGTCTTTCATTTCTAAGTTTTACCTGCAGAGCTGGACATCCAGTGGTGTCCATCGTCATTTCTACACATAATCTAAAGCGAACAGGCTCCCCTCTGCTTCTCTGTGCCTCACTGACATTAGTGGGAGAACAAAACCATATTTCTTCTGGGGTGAAATTAATGCTGGAAAAACATATATTGTCACATTTATTTCCTCTGTCACATGCAACCCCCGCATCAATGAGAATCAGCAATAAACATACTGACCAGACATACATTTGAACAAGTAATATATACTGGGCAGACTTCCCCACCAATTTTCAAATATGCTCAAAATGTCCCCTCCCCAGATATATTCATAAAAATATAAAGAAAAGAAAGCTATGCTACAAAAGGAAACCATGCACAGCTGTCTGAAATAATCTGCGCAAATGTTAATCATAAATTTAACACACTTCCATCATTATTACCAACACTTATAGTATTATTGTATATAATTAATGTTAAAACTGTACTGTTTCTGTTTCAGTACTTTCAAATGTATTAAAATGAGGTTAATCTGAATATAATTTGAATTTTTGTTACTGAGGGAATGCAACATCCAGTGAGAAGTCAAATGATATACTGTGTAACATTAAAAAATGCCTCAATCAGGTGCGTCTTATACGGCTGTTTCAGGGTGCCTCTGTGCATCAGTGTCCACTGCCGAGGACTGCTGACCAAACAACGGTATTTAACAAGTTGGGAGTGAGACCAGATTTTCAAAGCATGCTTAGACAATGTCACTTTTTTTAAAAACTTCTAACATGTAGTTTTTTGCCAACATCATGTTTGGAACCATTTCCTCTTAAATGCCGAGTGTGTGTCTTCATTCACTGTAATGGTCTATGACAACATTTTCAAAGCTTTGGAGGAATTTAAGTTATTCCATCACTTGTAATTTCAATGTGTGTTCCAGTTTCCTCACAGTGTTATTTATTCCAAGTCTAGATAAAAAAAATATGGATGAGAGAGTTCGATGGCAAGGCAGCATATTTTAGAGACACTCTTTTCTAATAAATCGTAAATTCTTATAATCAGCTATGCTCAGATATATTTTAAATACAATATTTATGAGCAAAAGCAATATAGTGTAAAACAGAATTTGGTTACAGAGTTAATATCCATGAGATGTTGCCATAAGGCAACAATTCACTTTCAAATAAAGTGACCCCTCTAATCCCTGTCACCGTATTTCAGTGTTTCTTTTCCCCCATCCACGAGGAAAAATGAAAGAAATATTCACATAACAATGCTAATCACGCAGTATAGTGTTTGAACTCTGCAGCAGCTACTCTGTGCCACCAGATATTGCTGGGATTCAAGTATGTAGAGAACATGTTTGGTTTGGTTTATTTGCACTTCTGAAACAACCTAGAAAAGACACCGTTAGAAGATATGAAGCTGGAGAATGACAAGAGAAGTTAACAAGAGGTTTAAATGCCAGATCTCTAATTATGCTAAAAGTTACCACATCAATACCTTTACCCACCACCCCACTCTCACACAGATTTGACACACACAGCACCCACATGCAGATGCAGGTAAACAAAAGTAAGCAGGACATAAAATGTAGCAATCAAAGAAAAAGTAGTCGGGGAAAATAAATAATAAATAAGTAGTCTCTTGCCTTGTTAGTGATCCCAGGAGGCAGCAATGCTCATTACACGCCATGGAAACAAAATAGTTGGGTGGATGAAAAATTGGATTTTGATCTTTACCACTAGTGGGCCAAAAAATGTTTCTGTCTCTGGGGTGCCACTAGAGGAAAAGCCATGTTCCATAAATTAAGGATTTGTTTGGTCATCACACACAGCTCTATGAAATTTGGCTCATCTTTCAGGACTAGCCTCATTTGAATTCACAGAAGGCATGTTAAGGGGAGACATCCCAGCTGAATACTTTTACCTAATAGATATTACCATGATACGTCCTCTGCTGATTACTTATATTAGGATCATTTTTTTGCATTAAAGGTTTTCTGAAATTTTATGTTTAAATGATCTAAATGTTTCAATTTGTTGACACATTAGAGTAAATGTTTTTACAGAGGGAATATTTATTTTTATCCCTCCCTTAATCAGAAACAAACCATCAACAGCCATAAAAAGATAATTTTCATAATGTTTTTCGGAAATAAATTCTACATAAATCAGACTATGAATGATGTGTGAATAAACCCCTCTTTAAGAAAACCTTATTAGGTTAGAACAAAATTGGAAAGTTTGATGTATGTAAGTGCAACTGAAGTGAAATTTTGAGAGATTCACCTGAATATGTAGATATGTATTGAAAAACTCTACATTTCCAGCGAAAAAAAATAAGGCGCTAGGGTAAAATTACAACTAACACATATCACCATGAAACTTCTCCAGCTGGTTACTTACATTCAGACAATTATTTTTGTTTTACGATTTTAATCTATCTAATCAAATATGCACTGATCTGCATTCATTTCCAGAACAAAAATCTGAACATTGAATAAAGCAAGGGTCAAAGTTCTTGTTTCATTTTAGGAATTTTAGATATCTCTTTGTATCCTCCATAAATCAGATAATACTATATATTATAATAATAATATGTCAACAGCTATTGATGTCAGGACAGAAAAACATAGAAAAGCCATGTTTTTAGGAATACATTTTATATAAATATTAAATAAATTTGATATAGGTCATATAAATGAAATATGACCTCTGTACAAACCCAAAGTATAGATGGGAACAAAACTGGAAAATTTGGTGTGTATAAATGGAACCTATGAGGAGTTTTGAGCAAACGGCCTAGATATGTAGCTATGTGATGGAAAACCCACATTTTTAGTGAAAAAAATAAGACAAGGGTAAAAAGGGTAAAAAGGGTAAAAATTTTAGACAACAGATATCACATTGAAACTTTCCCAGTTGATTACTTACATTAGAAGAATCTTTCTTTTTTGTTTTACGTTCTTTTTTGTTTTACGTTTTATAAAATGTTATGTTTAGATGCATATGAGGCATTATTTAATCAAATATGCACAGATTTGCATACATTTCAAGGCCAGAAATCTAAAATAAAAGAAAACCTTAATGTATATTTCAGAAATCTTCTTTCCACTTGCTTGAAAGAAGACAATGAAGCAAAATAGCCGAAAGTCTCAAAATTTACCAGTAAATGAAAAAACAGTTTTCACCAGGGGCGTCTCGCCTCAACATTTTATGGCTATTTAAAAGCATTCTATCCAATACCGTCATTGTTGAGATATTCCACTCTGTATTAAAAGGATGATTAAAAATTGGTTCAACAAAATAAAAAATGTCTATATCTCAGGGCCTCCGTGCTGAGCTCGCCAGTGGTTCTGTGTTTGAGGAAATCTGGATTGAAAACCATATCTGATAGTATATTTATGAGCAAAATTATCAGGGGGTAAAAGAGAAGAAAGTTTTTATTGAGTGAGCCATGGATATATTGAGTTACTTTTGCATGTGACTGACTTGGTAAACATTTAATAAACCATTTTTATGGAACAGAGGTAATGTCTGTATCTTGGTTTTGCAGATTTATTATATTTTACAGCATGTTTCTGCTGCCTGAAGATAAGTCGCAGTATAGATGAGTGCTAGTCCAGACAGAAGTCCAATAACTAATGAGGAGATAAAATAGTAGAATATAGAAAAACTGTTGCTCCTGTCACTGGGGTTGTAAAACTGTCCAAATGATTTAGCCTCAGATTAATCCACAAACCTGACAGAACATCACTACTACCACTTTTTGTTTTACAAGATACATGTGAAATTTGTAGCAATTTCTGTTGCTCACATATACTGTATATCAGCTTATGTTTCTTCATCTCTATCTCCCACTCACATCACCTCCTGTGAGTAGACACTTTGACACGGCAGGTCAGAGTTCAAACTGATTGCACTGGCGATTGCTGAAGTGATGGAGAAATGACTTAAGCTGCCTTTTTTAATGGCCACAATAAGCCGATTTCAAGAATGCAAAAGGAAACGGAGAGACAACGTTTATCTTAGCGACCACACTCTTTCAAGAAATTTGCTATGTTTCAGTTGTAATCAGTAAATATACAAGTAACACAATTTGCAGTGCTCAGTAGTCATCAATCTTCCAATTTACATTTGAATTTACACATAAGATTTGCTTAAATGTTTTGATACAGCACATTCACCAGGGAGGTCACAGCGCGAATCAGATGCAAGCTGTGTTTCTTTACAAGAAAAAACAGGACATTTCATAGCTAGAGGTGGTGAAAAATGAAAACAAATTCAACAACATGAAAGCCAGTAAACAGCAGTACAGTCCTTTTTTTGCTGCTTTTATTTTGTGGTGTGGCAGTGTTCCCTGTAGGCTAGCAGAAAAATCTTATTATCAGACATGTAGACCGGGGTTATTAGGGATATTACGTTACTGTGAACAATGCGAATGGTTTAATAGAGCTATTACCTTTGGTATGGTTATGCACAATAATCAGGTGCAGTTTTCCCACTTGTCATGTGCTGGCTTTGTCTTCTTTGTAGACTCTGTGTCACATTAGATTACATTCTCCCCTTTAGCCTCGAGGGGTCACAGAGTCATTTAAATTTTCAGATTTTCAATATTGAATTTTTGTCACTGAGGGGAAAGCAGAATAATGATTTATTGCATTGAGGGTTGTAACTGCCTCCTGCTAGCGTCCACTGAAACACGACCTGTGTCAGTGTCTCAGTGATTTTCATACTTTTAGTTTCTTCACAAGTGTATCAAACCGTTGAGTCTTAACATTAGTGTTTCCCCTACAATGTAACAGGCCAACAAGACGCCCCCCTCTGCCAGGCCTAAATGTGTGCAAGGTTTGCATAGGATGGCAAAGTACACAGTATTTTTTCCCCTTAGGAGGTAGAAGTCATGACCTGCCCTATTCTTCCTCTGCCTGGCTAGTACTCTGTGCCTTTGTGGGCTAGATTTTGTTGCAAAAGTGGCGTGGCTCTTGTCGAGACGGGGCAGTGCGTACATGTGTGAGCGTATGGTGTGAGTGGTTGAGCGAAAGCATGCGAGCATGTGATACGAATGTCAGTAAATGCATCAGAGCAGAGCAGGAAAACGGGACTTTGCTGAGCAGTAGAAACGGTCAGCTTAGCAGTAAATGTGCAGTGTAAGGCACAGATATAAAGCCGATGCTTGTAAGTAGGTAGGCTATGTTAGCCCAACAGATGTTACAGAAATGTTATTTGACTGCATCAATTCGTTGTTATTCCTGGGCGGGCAATAGGTATCCCACTTTAAAAGAACGTTTTGATCTTGTTCAATAAGTGCAGCTGCTAGGCTGACTGAACTTGAGTCCTTCTTATCACGTCTTGTTCACTCGTCGTGGCAGGCAGTGTGAGCAGTGCCCTACTGTAAAAGCGATTGGGAAAAGTCAGGGATTCATAAGCACTCGAATGATTGACAGACTGACCCAGTGCATAACGGACACTAAAAAGAGACGTTTAAAAAATGTTCATTCGTTTTCCCCCATCACTTAGCGTATCCGCGAGGCCCTGAAAGTCTCATACAGTCCACTTAAAAGTGTCTTCAAATCTGGTGTTTCGGTACCGTTTCAGAGACTCTGATTTGGGAGTGTGTTCTTCAGCCGTGAGTGAAAAAAAGAAAAACTTCTAGTGATAACATCTCTCTGCAAAGCACACAATAGGTAAAAGAATTAGTCTAAATCCTGCTTTGCATAGAAATCTTAATAACGCCCCCTCCATATCCTCACCCCCTCCTCACTCTTCCTGGGATCTGCTGAGTGTGGGGTCGTGTGTATTCTGCTGACAAATGGGAATCCAATTATTTGATCTGACACTAAAGTGCTGACTTCAGAGGGACACAGAGAGGCCAGCCGTCTGCTGGATCCTCAGGCCTGGGGATACACGAGAGTCCATCTGCTGGGGGCATGGCCCTAAGGTGTGTGTGTGTGTGTTTGTGTGTTTTTGTGTGTATGTGTGTGAGAGAGAAAGAGAGACTGAGTAGCTATACCCAGCAATTACATTGTGGGGAGAAGTATCCATTCCCACAATAAGGGGACTTCAGTGTAGGACCAAAAAGCTTTAAGGTTAACTCAAACATCTCAGTTGCCCTCACCATAAAAATAGCAGCATTTGTCTTTTGTACAGATGCTTTAACAAACTTACGTCTGTGTTTTTACTTCAAGCGTCCTTGTGTAATTGCTGTCCTTTTTCAGATGTGAAGGTGGAAGTAGCGTGTTGTTGTTAAACTGCCATAAAACCTCTTCAGTTTGAGGTCAAGGTAGATGTTAAGATGTGAAAAGTGACTTAGACACCAGAAACTCGTGTCCTCATCCTGTCCCCTACTAACAGTCGCTGTTGTTTTTTTCTCACCCATGGCTGCAGTCTTTCTCAAACTTCAAATGTGCATCAGTTTATTTATTTGACTTGGCCACTGGAGGGCAGCACCCCAAAGCATCACATTGTATATATTATTTTTATGTATATGGTGAAGATGTTAGAAAACAGTGGCCTATTAAGGGTTGGGCAAATGGACGAATATGTCAGCCGTTGGCTGATTACAACGCTGGTCGAGGTTTTCGGGCACTTTTTGTCATTTTTATTTTTGCTAATTTATTAGTATGTCTCTAAAGTGAATGATAAGTGGGCTGAAAGAGAAAGCTGGGCAAAGCAGCTGCAGAGCGAGCATATTTTCACTATTGCGTATATACTAAGCCAGGTATCTTTATTCATACCTTCATACCTTACCGGAATTTCACAGGGGTACACGGTGTATGATGGTATCAGTGTGTGGTGCTAACCATCACCACTACTCATGCATGCAGTGTAGCCCAAGCGTTACCTCCACGGCAGGTGATTATATAATATGATGATTATATAAAACTCCAAAGAATAGAAGAGAGCTTCTGAGTCTGGGGATAGAGGTTCAACTATAGACTGTTAAAAATTGTAGATGTAGCCACTGTGATGTCACCCATTGATTTGTAGACTCCTATTTTGAAACCTCAGGTTCACCATCTAATTTGTAAAGCCAGAAGTGACCATACTTGGATGAGAGGGCAGAGATTTGGAGGAGAGAGGGCATTTCCACAGACACTTTTTTTGGTTTTTGCATGTTGATTTTTGCTGCTTTGCCAAGGTTGCTGCTTTGGTTTAATTGAGGACTTAATTGTCCAAACTTAACTTGTTTAATGATCATATGATTAGATAATTTTGGAGGACACTACCAAATTACTGATGACTCGCTGTATTTTAGAGTGAAGACTTTTCTTTTTAGTTAGATTAGGATCAGTGTTTAAGATGTAGTGGTTATGATTAAGGCCATTGTAGTCCTGCAGGAAATGAATGTCGGCTCATACTTTCTTCTTGCAAAGGTGTGTGCATGTTTGCGCATAACATCTGTAAATATTTGAATCCTATATATTTCAGTACAGTTGGGGTACTCAAATAAATCACTTCTTCATGTGAGTTGTGGATGTTCAGAGTGAGGTTATTTTTGCTAAATAAGGACCATTACTCACTTGTTCAAGGGACCGTTTGTTGATTCGACTGGTTTCAAGTTGTGAGCATCCTCGCATGTACAGTATTTCTGTGTAAAGGTCAGCATCTGTTTATGGGGTCACAAACAGCATTTATGGTGTGGGACTGATGGTGCATTAAATCCAACCTATAAAAGTCAGCACTGAAGACAGAAAATGGATTCAAATCATACCTCTCAGAGAAATTACAGCACCCGTATGTGAACAGGTGTGATAACACGCTACAGTGCTGTATGAATCATAGATCATCTTGAAGGTTATTGTATTGGTTGTGGTTTTACCAGCTATCTGCCTGTTAATAGCTTCCCACACAAGTGGTGTGTTAGGCTGAAGTAAAATGCTTGTGGTTATGAAAGATTTAATGAAAAGTTATTTTCCAGAATATGTAGGCTATTATCACAAGCAATCTGCAGAGGCAGACATGAAACACGCCATCTCCTCATTGGGCTGCTTTCATCTATCTGTCTTTCCAGTTCTTGTGTTTTTAACTCATCTTAAATCATCAGCGTTTCCCTGCTCAGACTCTTAAATTCTTTTTTCTCTGATATCTGCCATTTTTCTTTTGTGTCGTGAAAGTGTTTGACTCTGTCTGACCGTATCTCATAGAAAGATAAGCCAAGCACAAGCCAGAGAACAACTTTCAATCCACAGACAGGACTTTCCTGGCAATTCTGACATCTATGAAACTCAAGATGATTAGGTCTTTTTTTATTTTTCTCGGTCAGGTCCCTTAACTTTAAAACAAGCTGAGGAAAGCAGGCTGCTTCAGTGTCACGTCATTCTTTTAACACTGACACTGACACTGGGATTGATGGACCTTTTTTTCTGATAGCCTGTTAGTTGTGTTGCACCTGTTAAGATGGGTCAACTTTCCCCCTTTATCATTTTTATGGTGAAGTCAGATGGATTTTGCCTCCCATTCATTTCTTTGTGGAATGGGCAAAGACACGTAGGGCCTTATTTAAATGATTTGTAGCACATGGCCGTGGTGCATTCGGGGCATGTCCAGCTCCACCCCATAAACTTGGAGCATGTTAAGGTGCAACTGGCCAAGGCTTTGTATTTCGTAATTAATCACTGGAATGATTTGGGCGTAGCAGGGATTCAAGCAATCAGAGTGTCATCGCTCATTCCCTTTAACCCTTTGAAACCTGGATTGATATCAGTTTTTTTGTACAGCATTCAGAAGCATTTAAATCTTTCGAGTTTAAAGCCAGGTCTGCCTGAGCCTGGCACATTACTATTTACATGAGGGATGAAGCAAATTGGAGCTGTTTTCCGCTAATTGGGAAGGAGCAGCAATGTCACTGAAAAAAGGACTTGTTCATTTCATCTTCCATGCACCCTTTATGTTGGCATAGATACAACGATAGATGGAACTAGATGGAGTCAAGAGATTCTTACAACAATAAATATAGCGAAATCGGCAGAAATCAAAGTAATACACCCTTTAACAGAGGCAGCTTTGTAGAGGGCGGCGGTCTATGAGGTCATAAAATACATTGAAACACATGGATGTAGAATTATTTTCACTGTGTTACCAATTTGTTCCGTTCTTCCATTTTTAAAATGTCTCTGTCTTATCCTATGGCTGTGTCGCACTTGAACTGGGCTACATTGCCCCCAAAGTCTCCAGTTGTACTTCTACATTTTGTCCATATCGGTAGCTTTCAGAAAATGCAGACAAATATGGATGAAAAACAGACAGAGTATGGCTCTGATCGTGTCCTTATACACATCTAACATTGAGGATAAATAAGCCCTAAAACATACATATCCATGGCTGCACAGATGGGTGCTTCAACAGGGGCTGTAAAACCGGCAACTGCATCTGTTCAAAACTAGCGCTGATGTTGCACTGCGCTGTGTGGCGGCTGTAAGATAGGGCCCATGGTCTCTTATTTAGGAAGTATCAGTTTATATTCTTGTTTGGTGAAGTAATAAAAGCAGCAGAGAAGAAAGGATGCTGCTTGGCTGCAGAGAGTGCAAAGACGGTGACAGAGGTTAATGACAATAAATTGTTTGATAAAACACTCTAATTTACAACTTTGATTGCTGTTATTAGCCTGCTAGCCCCCACAATTTGTGTTCAAATCCTGCTTATGCCACTTCTTGTCCCTCCCTGCTTTTTTCCTCGTGTGAGTAAATTTCACGGGGCAAAATCCAATACAACTACCGTAGATTGATGACTTCACACAAGTCTCAGAACAGCTCTACCCAACTTCAACCCAAGCAGCAAGAATCAGCAAGAATAAGTGAAAACACCTGTGTGGGTGTTGCTTTGTTATTATACCAGAATATTGGATGTCACACTGCATTTGACTTTGTGTCCCACCAACTGGACTTCAGTGGATTCGTGTATAGTACAAAACAAGAAAAGCACAACAAAGTGTGGTAGTGGCAGAGATGGAAGTCAGTTAGTAATGGAAAAATCAATTTTAACAGAGAAAAAAAAACACTATAAAAGAGGAGAAGAGACAGTATCAACACCCATTTTGCAGGTAGAAGGTGTGACAACACTCTGGACAGGCATTCCTACTTACCTCTTCTACAAGACTTTTACCTTTGGGGTTTGTTTAGTTTTGTACAGTAACATTTTACAAGAGAGGTAAATAAAAATAAGAAAAAAATATTTTTAGAGATATCTCTTTTTTGTCATTGAAATTTTATGAATTCCCAGTAAATACTCAATAGATACTTGTTCATTCTGTAGGTCTGGGGCTTTACGTTTTGTAACTGACGGCACTTGGTTATATTTAGTTGGACAGCATTTAATTGTTTACTACACCATCTTGTTTTCACTGTGGTTTATGCTGTCATTTTACATTTTTATGCCTCCGTGCCAGCAACAGCAGTAGCCTGAGGCATTATTTTGTTAGCTTGTCCATTCATGTATTAATATGTATGCACTTATGTCATTCTCATGAATATGATATCTCATGAAAACCATGATGGAAACTTGGTGGTCGTAGGTCAAAGGTCAAGGTCACAGTACGACTCCTGTGTCTCATTCTCAAGAACAGCTTGTGGGAATTTCTTCATATATGAAACAAATTCCACTTAAACCGAAGACTGAACTGATAAGAATTTGGTGGTCAAAAGTCAAGGTCACTGTAACCTCATAACACATGCTTTTGTCCATAACTCAAGAATTCATATGCTAATTATGGCAAGATTTCTCACAAATGTCTCATGGGATAAAAAGATGAAGTGATGATAGTTTATATTCCAAAAGGTCATAGGTTAACTTCACTGTTACTAAATAATGTTCTGTAAAAGGACTTTTCTGGCTGAGATTAAACACCATAACTGAGGAAAAGAAGGGAAGACATTTGGTCAGATACGGAATTGGTGACACTAATCTTGAAACTGTACTGAGTGTTTAGCTCGTCTGTGCTGCTGGGTAAAGATGTGTGTGAAGCATCCATGTTTTCACAGATGTGACTGTAAACTGTAACTGCAACTTGACTATCTCTTGGATTAGCCTGTAGAAAGTATTTTAGGCACATTTTGTACCTTTATTTGATAGTGGACAGTTGAGTTGACTGGAGGTAGGGGAAGAGACAAAGAGGGAATGATATGAGACAAAGCCATCAGGGCGTCCCAGCAGAGCAGACTACCATCTGCCTCATTTAACACTCAGTATATACGTTTAGACAGCGTGTCATGTGAGAACCTTTCTCCATCAGTGGATGTGAATGCAGCTTGTCTCTTGGACAGCATGTATGGATGATGCGTACGGGTGTTGGCAGAACAATGGCAAAAGCAGAGGTCATCGGCCACCATGATACAAGCTTTTTTAGAGCCTCGGGCGGCTACTCCGTCTTTGTGTTAATGATGGCTGACAACAGGTGATGAGTGGGATTCGGCAGACGTGGCGGGACAACCTGATGAAAAGTTCACTTGTCTCAGAGCAATTAAGCTCTTGGGAAGTTGGTGTCACACCAAAACGTGAAGTAAGAAATGGATTGCTGGCAGGCTGCTTTTGTCACAGAGGACTGCAGAGATGGCAGCACTGTTGGTGTGTGTGAGGTAGATGGCGAGTAACCAGCGGAGGGCGGTTAGAAAAAGATGCACAGGACACAGATTTGCTTGTGGGGGTGGAGGTCCCTCGAGTTTATAGTGATGATGATAAATGAAGGCCTGCTGTAACAGAGCCGGAACACCAGTGGGAGTGAATAAGGCGGAGGAGATTCTTGATCATTTCACTGTGTTGGACGATTTTATAAAAGTGTCCTAAGAAAGGAGGAGTATTCAAGTGTAATGACCAGGTGTCTTAAGTTTGTTCTGCAGAGCTACCTGTAGCAGGGGCCATGGACCCAGCGTTTAGGCTCATACATACTGTATGTAGGTTTATATTTTTATTCATTTAAATTTTTTTATTAGAAATAGTTTTAGATATATCTACACATTGCAGCCTCAATATCATTAAAGTAGAGCCATCTGAGAAAAGACAATCTTAAAGTCTTGAAAACATTTACAGCTCAGCAACATATACAACATGTCACAAGGTCACAGCTATCGCCTGAATTTAAGGGTCACAAGTTAATGGGAAAAAAAGGAAAAAAGTTGTGTGAGACTGTGGGGATCGCAAAATGAATGTGAACAAAAGGTGCCAGCTGGTAGCGTGGTAAGACCATCCTGATCACGTAAGCTTAACGCTGTTTCTCGCTCTGTATCAGTCTGGGCTCGCTGGCGCCACAAACAGTTTCAGCGGGTGGGAATTACTTGTTTTGACAGACAAACTCCTTCAGCCAATCCTGACATTAGCATTAGTGTCTGCTCCTTTACTAGACAATTATGTTGTCAGTTAGACAGTAATGGTCTCAAAAACTATTTCTTTATATTTACTATCTACATGTGAAGTGTACCTCTTTGTCAACTATCCCCATGAGGTTTTCTTGATACACTAGCGTTGTCAGTATAATGTTATTTCACTATTTTTCATTCAGCTCCAGCAGCATGTGGACCGCTGAATACCAGCAGGCGGTGTCCTTGTTGTATGCTCGGAGCATTATGAACACCAATCTGCATTAGGGGTTGACTAATATGAGTTTTTCAGTGGCTGATAATGATGCTAATTTTTTAAAGAGCATGGCAGCTGATGGCCGATATACTGTATATACAGCTGATATTAGGGCCTTAACTGATATGTTGTTTTTGGATTGAATTTTTTATGATGGAGATGGGTTTGGGTCTGTTTCAAGGACTATATATAGCAAAATTTTTTATTTAAGGTGAGTTCATGTTTGAATACAGAAGTGTTTATGTGGCAGAAATCTGAAACACTCAGGGGTCTTCTCTGCCCAACAGTGTTGGAGGTCCCTCTAAAGAAAATCATAATGTCAGTTTTTCTGACAATATCATGGAGGCTTAGTTTTACGTTTTCGCACCTTTTAAAACTATTATAAAATATCCTGATAAGGGAAGCGTACAAGTAGATGTGTTGCTTTAAGAGGAACCGTTGATGTAAGGAATGCCATCAAGCACTGCTTTGGGGCACATGGTTTATTTTTTAAGACTGAAACATTCTCGAGTGGAAGCCATGGTTATAAACACAATGAAAAGGTTAAAGGTCAGGTTATAGTTAAAATCATATTGGCTTGCTTGGAGCGCTCCAGAAATGTATCAAAAGTGCAGTCAACCATAGAGCCCCTGGGTCCGGCCTAGTCGTTGCCTTAAAGTCACATGCTTTATGCTCCTTCCAATCATATGTAACTCTGATTGTATAAATAGATTTGATTCTCCTTTTTTTTCTTCGGCATATTCCACGGCTCAGCGCCACATCTTTTTTGCTTCAGCCACCGCCTGCTTCCCAGCAGTTTAAGTCCCTCCACCTCCTCCTGTATTAGGATTTAGATTTGTGTGAATTCAGCATGTTTGTCTATTCAATATGAGTTTATATCCATTTAACTGTTGGGGATCTCTGCCACCGGGGTGGTGAGCTTAGAGGAAAGCGTGTGCAGACTTGCTGAAGTAACAAACAATTGTGTTATTGTTGCAAAAAAAAAATGATGATGGTGTCTTGACTAAAGTATACAGATGTTTCTGAACACCTGTGGTGTTGTACTTGTACCAAATACAGTAATAATAACAAAGTTCTCACCGTTTGTTTGTGCCACTTGTCTAATTTATAGGTTTTTCATTATTTTATTAAAGGACATTTAAATTCGTTAATTAATTTAGTGGGTTTAGTAACGTCCCTAGACTGCATCTATGATTCAGGGCTCCACAAATACACTTAGCTGATCTTATCTGTGCTTGTGTTTGCATGCAGTCAAGCGTAGTTTAATATAACGGGGATCTTCTCCCAAAAGTAGCAATGTGCTTCCGTTCAATCTTCTACAGCACCAAAATCAAGTTTCACAGAGTGGAAAAATTCACCAAATTAAACATAGAGCCTGTGCTCAGCTCTGCCAGTGGTTCTGTGTCCATGTGGAGTGTGTTTTTATCAGTATACACATCAGCTCGTGCTCCTGATACTGTCCTTCACCTGAAACTCACAGGAAGACATGAAGTCTCCACCAGGAAATAATCCCTCAAAACATGTTGCCTTGTCACAGTAATATTTTTATATTTAGGGCATCTTTGTAGCTGAGACAGCAGTTAACTCCGAGCTGTGTTTGACAACATGAAGTCTCTATTTTGAAAAGCACGAAAATTAGCAAATGCCATAAATGTAATGCATTGCAAAATGGCATGTAACCTGAATGTAAACAGACACTGTACTAAATCAAACAGGCAGATATGAGTATCAGTTGAGTCTGATTTGCTCTTAGTTATTAAAATTTTAACATCCATCAGCGTATTATAGATTTTGAGGTTCTTTCCTGTAGCTATAAATGTGATTTATGCTCTGTATGGATCTGAAAATTTCAGATTTGTTGAGGCCGATTTGAAAAAAGCTGCAGTCTTTCCAGAGCTGACCCCTCAGAAGTGTTTGCCTTGTAATGTGACTCTAAACGCTCAGTTTCAACATATGATATCCACCATGAGCTGACGCTGATCCCTGAGCCTGGCTATTCTGAGTACAGACCAGGACAAGATTCAGTGAAACAGCCTTCAGATGTTAAACTCTATCAAGCAAAAAAAAAAATCTTTGTAGACCTTAAGGCTCATAACAGACAGAGGCTAGACCGGCTTTCCATAACAAACCACAGAGAAGCTCAGGTGATATTACTATTACTATAAAAATAACAATGGTGACTTTGGCCAGCACTGTGTGCATGTGTCACATTTACTTTTTGCCAGTTAAGCTAAGTTTTTTGGCTTCATAGATTTTCACTTTTGTTACACGCGTACTGTAGTTCCACTTTGTAAATAAATCATCTTTTTTTTCTCTTTTGCAAAATCTCTGAGGCTTCCTCCCATCACCTCATAGACCCAATGATAGGAACTTCCTCACCAGCATAAAAGCTTCTTCTTGACTTTAGAAACAGTAGTTTGGTGACAAAAAAAATCAATTCAAACTCCACTTCACAGAGCTTTCAACTTCAACAGTTTTTTCCTTAAACTCCATCTGCTCAGGATGGACACAGTCTTTCAGGTATTCAGCAAAAAAGCAAATCTTCACTCACTTTCTGTCAAAAACCTCTCAGGGAAAGGATCTGTTTGAAGCTCCACAGGAAAAAAAAACAAAAGTAACTGGTTTAGGATTGAAATTTTGATTTTAAATTGTATGTATTTCTCCAACAACAAATATTAGCGGCTAAATAAGCAACAATAACTGTTAAAATGTAACTAATCGTAATTTCCTGGATGTGGTCTCTTTGGCAACACAATCCACAACTGGCATCATTTTTTATTCTTATACTCTTAAATTCTGATTGGTCTGTGGAAGTGCATGATGTAATCTCTTTCCAACAAAGCCCCGCCCACTTCATACCAATTGAAAAAGCATATGAAAATACAAAAACCTTTCATAGGAAGTAGACTTAGGGGTTTAACTTACGCTGATAATTTTGTGTTCATGTAGGATCTTGTTGCTTATGGTTTAAAGCTGTTTAAGAAAATGGGTTTTCAGGGCCTCTAAGCTTACCTCCACCTGGACCAGCTGCAACATAAAGCTGCCATTTACACATTAAGGTATCAATTATTTAACCCTCTGATGGCAGCAATTCTTCACGGCGAGTGCTTTAAGTGCAATTTTCATGTACATTACCTGCAAATACTGTGAAGAAAATGCAAGGCTTTTGCTCAAGTTCAACATGTGAATACTTTTTCACTGTAGGTGAACTCACAACATGCCGAGGGAAGAGGCTCCAGCTGCAGCAGCAAAAGCCAGGAGTGAGCTGTTAACTCCCACACTTATCAGGAGCTGAAAGGGCTGCGATGTTCACTTCCCAGGTATACACACAGGTATTTCCACCCGGCTGCTTTCCATCTATTGTGTGTGACAGGTGCTCAGGCGCAGGCTTATGATGACATTGTTGTGGGGCCCGAGCAGGTGACAGAGCACGACGCCCAATCTATCGCTCATCTGTGCCCCCTACATACACACACACGCGTTCACTCACATCCTCTTCATTGTCTTCCTCACCCAATCATCTGAAGTACCCCACGCTCTCACATTTTTATCCCCAAATGGTGCCTCCTCCTCCCCCTGCTCGTTATCCTGTCACAACCAACCAGGCTCCCAGGTGGCTGCAGGATTAGCCGCATGATGCTGCTTTATGGCACACGAATCAGGAAGAGTATTACAATGAAATGCGTAGGTTCTTGTAAGTAATTTCACATCGGAGTGATTTATAACACAGTGGTGGATTGAGACAGATACCTGGAGGTTTGCAGCAGACGGTGTCCTGGTGTGCTGTACATGTATGCAAATACAGACGAGAGGCACTTGTCCCAATCGTTTCTCTGTTGTAAATTAGCATTTGAAAGATTTATATGAATGATCATTTTAATGCTTCCCAACAAAGCTGCATGAGAATCTCCAGGATAATATTATACCATAGATTTGTATTATGGCTTTAAGTTGTGAGTATTTCAACTTAATTTCTGGTATTTGTTTTTTGTTTTGTTTTGCTTTTGTCTGTATGGCAAACATTGTGTTAATATGCACTCTTTGCTATGATGGGAATTCAATAGGAACTGAACATGTAACAAATTTAGAAAGCCTAACTGTCACAATTGACCAATCCTAATTTCCACCCCCCTGACTGATATTGCACAGTTTTGCATATTGTACAGTTTTACAGTTGAACTACTGAAAATAACCAATTTTGAAATCATACAGCCGTTGTTCAGCATTAGTTCCATGTTAACAAATAATGTTATTCGTTGTTTTCAAATTACTGGACCAAAGGTCTGTTGTAGTGGAGCAAAATGACATCACTTCAGCTCTCTTTTCACGTGTACAGTTGTACAGATGAGGCAGGGCAACTTCAGCAAAATACTTGCTGCTTGGTAGCACATACCTGGGGTCAATAGTTTTCAGCATGTGAATACACTCAGGCTTTTCCACTGTAGCGATGTGCAGCACGACCACATCAGTTACATCTTTGCACTGGGTCACTTCCCTGTCATACGGGACACAATGGGAAAATGATTCCACTAATGTTGGCTGCTTTTTAATGGGTGTTTGTCGGCTGATGTGGTCTTGTGCATCTTGGAGTGAGACACATTTCTCCCACTCGGCTGTATGCCTCTGTTTAAGAAGTTGAAATAAATTGGTCGTGCTGCTGCCTTTAGTTGCAACAGCCTTTAAACAAACTTTGCAGCGGACTGTGGTTTGTTTTAGATCTGACGCCGTAAAACTGAACCAGTTCCAAACAAATGACGAGACTGTGCCTTTCTTGGGAATGCACTCATCATTGTCATTAACACTTGCTGTGTTGTTGTCGTGTGTGTGTGTATCTCTAGGAGCTAAGCGCTGGGGGAGGGCTCAGCCCTGTATACAATATAAATAGACCAGCAAAAAACAAACTTCCACCACAGAGCTGGTGGCAGTTTCGCTTTCAGCCATGCTTATTGGTACTGCGCCTAACGGTCTGATGTCTTTATGTCATCAAGTCAAACTATTGCCAATATGACAGTATGAATTTTTCATATCATATGAAAAAATTATTCTGGTATTATCATGAACAATATGATATGGCACACCCCTACCACAAAGCTATTAAGTGTGTGTGTTACTGTAGGAAGAGCTACTTGAATCCCACAGTTTTTATACTTATCTAACAATGACACTGTTTTAACTACTAAATATATTAGTGGTTGTCTACACTTCTTAGCACGTGCGTACAGAAAATTAAATTTATATAGGGCTTTTTTGTACATATCTGTCCCACCAGCATCACTTTCAGTTGACACAGAGATGCAGTCAGCCATTGCTAAAAGCTATTATCTTCGAGTTTTTAATATCATTCAGAGAAATATGTTGATTTTAGAGTTATCCTGTGCAGCTACTTCAATTTCTTATGTTTCTTTTCATGGATGTTTCCATGTGGAAAAAAGAAGCCCCCCATTGTTGATACTTCCTACCAAGTTCTGCTTACTGTTTCTCCAGCCAGCATCAGTCTGTGAGCACAACGTCAGACCTTTTTGAATCAATGAACAAATCATAAATGTCGGCAGTGATTCAGAGGACTATGACTAGGCTCTCAGATACCTGCCATCTAATATTGTCCTAGCAGAAAATGAATGCTACCTTTTACCTCCCACGTTGTTGCTCCAGGTTATATTCAATTTCAGCACACTTTATTTGCATTTGATGAAGATGTAATTCTTTGAGGAAGAATCCTAATGTATTTCTGACATCTGGTGTTTGTGCGCATCCATGCAAGCCATGTTCTTGTCAGTCAACAAAAGCAGCTTCAGAGGAACTCCTCGTGCTGATAATCCTTTATGGCCTGAGATCAAATCCTGGATGAAGCTGGCTCTAACCCCAGCCTACTTTTACAAAGGTACAGTGAAAGACAAACTGCTCGGCCAGACTTTGATCCTCCCATACAGTGTTGATGTGTCAAACGTTTTCCTACTAGATTATGAACACAGGGGCCGGAGCTACAGATCACATTTTATATTCCAGACACAGACATACCGGATGCCGGCATTAAGAACATTGTTTGCTGTCAAACCTCGCTAAGTTATGGCTAAGGGGGAAGAATAAAAAGGCCTCATAAATTCCTAAATGAAAAGGTAGGGCGCCATCAGAGATGACCGATGCTTGGGCGAATGGAGGTTTCCTGCGCTTTGGTGCGTTTTATCCCAGGTAATGAAAATTAGGTCCCTCAACACAGGAATGACCCCAAAGATGAGACAACCCTTTATCTCCCCCTTTCATCCGACAAGGATTATTGATTCATGAATGTAAATGATCGTTCAGGGTTTGATGTGCCCTTGAAGGTAGTCTCTCTCTCTCTCTCTCTCTCTCTTGCTTTGAATCTTTTATCAAGTCCATGTTAGCTGCAGTTGGTGAAAAGTAAGCGTGACGCTGGCGATTGGGGGATATTCTTCACATCCTGCAATATTCATAGCCTACTGTATTATTTCAGCTTCTTTTTTCCACCTCAATGGGAATTCCACATTTACTTTAAAGAAGTGTTTCACTGCTGGGTAGATGGCCTCTTAATGAAAGTAGGAGGTCTCTGCAATAGAAAGAAGCAAATACTTTTGAAATTAGTGCTACATGACCAGAGACAACAGAGAAACAGGATGCTATTGCTCAAGAGGTAGAAAACCTACAACTACCAGTATGCACTGCACCACATTAGATCGATAAACGCTCACGCTGGTAGGTGACATAATACGAACTGGCAGCCTGCCAGCAAGAAACAATCTCGTATTAGTCAAAACGTTAGGCTAAAACATCTTTCTGAAACTATTTGAGGCAAGAAATAGACAACTCAGTAACAGAACTTTGGTTTATATTTGATTAGCACTGGTTAATTTGACTGTTTGATCTCGTTTTTTCGGCCTCCGTTTTCACTGTGCATGAAGCAGTATGGCCTCCTGTTCACAAACTCTTGCTATTACAGATAAACTGGGCACTAAAATATGTTTCTAAAAACATTTTAGGTGAGTCCAGGTTGGGGCAACGTTCGGGCCTTGAGTGGGGGGGCCCTTCTGTGCGGAGTTTGCATGCCCCCCCCCCCCGTTTAGTGCCCCATTTTACAGCTAAACGGGGCACTAAAATGTTTGGTTGTTGGTAAGAAATAGCAGCGTTGTAACATAATCTTGATCAGCACTGCCTGCTTTTACCATTTGATTGAATTTTTGTAACAAGTTTGAGAGAGAGAGGGGTCTGTCTCTTGATCTGCTTTTATACTCTTTGTGTGAGCAGTGGCAGCATGAGTTGCAGGCAGTATGAAAAATGTGGAAATACAGTCTGTAGTTCGAGTAACAGCCTTGCGAGCTGACGTGTTTTGCATCAGTTTGCGTGTTTCACCATGGAGGAAGGAGTGATATCTAGCCGCTGGTTAGATAAAGAGAAGTTTATCACAGTTCATACGATGGTGGTTGAAAATGAGCAAAGTATAACTGTAAAGGTTCTGTATGTAGCATTAAGAGCATTAACATAGCAGCAAACCCCTTTGCTACAAAAAGACATAATGAGAAGAGAATGAAGTCATGCTACCTCTGTGTGTTGTAATCCAAGCCTTTCTGTTGTTTCGCTGTGGTTGACGGTCCAGCCTGGTGTACATGTTGAGTATGTCCTACTGGCTAGCTCATCAGCGCCGCTTAGCACTGGGCTCATACAGCTGTTACCACAGATATCAAGATGATGTTGTTGTAGAAGGGTAGCACCCATCCTCTGGTTCCCACACGGTTAACACTGTGAGCTCTGTCAGCACTGTTGCTGTTGTTTTGCACCGTTTATGGAGTTGGTTCAGTGTTTCCAACAGAATGACAGTGTATGTGTGGCAGTAGCTGATGACGTTGTTTTTGTTTGTTTGTTTTTTTTTAATCATTATCATATAATCATATCATTCTGTGGACTCGAGCTGAAATCTGAAATGACTTTTCCTCCTCCTCCGCAGCACTTGTTACCCAGGGGGTGGATAATTGATCTGTAGTTTCCTTCACAGCTGATCTGCACACATCAGTGGATGAGAGGAGCTGTTTGCAGATGTTTTTAAGTGAAAGTAAAGTTTAAGACTCAGCAGAATGAATGGTTAAGTTTCACTTTCGATGTGCCTGATGTTCTGCTGCTCTGTCTCTACCCAGAGTGCTATAAATAACCAAATATATATCACAATACTGCTCCGGATTAACCATCCAGCTCCATAAATGTAGTTGTGGTGGCAGATGACTTATTTGTGGCGGGCCGCCAAAAATAAATAAATGTGTGGGAGATCCTGTGGTTAGAAGTAAAGGCTGTAGTTTAATGCCGCAAAAACTCACCTGCAGCAACTGGTAGAGTTTTGCTGTGGTGATGGTGGTGGTGGTGGGGAGGGGTTACCACAATTCATTGTACATTGTTCATGGTACAAAGCTGGCTGAAAATCGGCAAAGTATACCTTTAAATGGCAATGGAGCTCTCCTCACAGCTCTGCAGTGTTGATAGACATCAATGAATCGGATTATTTTTTGTGCAGCCTCTGACTAATCTCCTAATAATGAGGTCCATCTGCGGCGGTGACAATAAGCACAGCACCTTCACTTTAATACTTGATCTTGGTTGACACAGACGGCATCATATTGCCAGTCTAATCCACTGTCCGATGTCACGCCATCCTAAATCTAATTTACCATTCCATTTGGGACCCAGATATTGCTGTTGCCAGTACACCTGTTGATTGCTAACACTGCTGTCCTCATTCACCTGCCTGACAGCACATACACATACACACACACACACACACACACACACACACACACACACACACACACACACACACACACACACACACACACACACACCCTTGCAGCCCGCTCTCCCTAAAATGGTTTCTCCCACATAGTTTCCATAGCAACAGTCCAGTTTTAGTGTTCTGTTGTTTTTCCACAGACGGAGAGTGGCTAATTTTTCAGAATGAGGGTCTTTGATGATAAAGAAAGCTAGGTTGTGAGATTTACATAATGAATGGATGCCACGCTAGATCAGTCACCACCTAGCACTGATGATTGCTTTTTGATGAATTTCTTTCCTGCATGTCCTTAGGAGGCTCAGCTGCGGCAGCCCTCTTTTGTGTCCTAAAAGAGCAGTGCACACATCAATCTATTTAGGTCACTCTTTGTCTCTTTGTGCCACCGTAGCCTTAAAATTGTAGTCATATTGCACGTACCCTGAGGGTGAATGTCAATGTGTCACTTGACGCCTCACACCGGTCTTTACAAGAGAAAACAGCCCATAAGTTTCTGCGATGTGAAGTTGTGCTTTTAAGGTCACAGACTTTGTACCTTGGGGTAAACATAACACTTCATGCTAACCTTTCTCTCAGACCCCCTCTCACATTTCTTATTTGCCCCCTGCCAAGCACAGAAAGCAGACATTTCTGCGTATGTGTATACATTCCTATATGTTTGTGTGTACGAGGTGGGTGATGTCAAGGGAAAGGGAGAATTTAATCACACCCTGACAGATGTGCACGGTATTGATTTGTAGCTGTTTTGTGTGCGCTGCTCCAGGCCCTTTGGGAGGGACATAAACCCCTCTATCAAAGCGACCTCCCCTCAGGGTTTGCACCGCACTAACAGGCTGCATCCCATTTGTGTGTGTAAGCATGTGTGGGCTTTTTTTTTTCGGACGGAGTATAAAGGTGAACCTGAGGTACTCGTTAAACCACTCCAGCACTCACAGGGGAAATGTATAGTTTTCTACAGCTGGAAATGGTCGATTCCTCTCGTGGAGAAAGCAAACCCTCTAAATAAACAAAATTTGGATCAGGTTCACATTTCAGGGCACAAAATATTACAGAGCGCAATGAAAGAATGCCAAATGGCCAGGGAGTGGGTTTCATTACAGGCAAGAGTCCTGTGTATTTTTGGCCTGGTGAGTGCTGGCTTTGATAAAAGGTTTTTACTTTCCACGAGTAAGATGACTGAAATTACATGACCTCTAATGTGAACTGGTGCCAGTGTGATCCGACCCCTCCTGTCTCTTCTTCCTTTGTCTTTTCCAGCCCGCCACCCCTTCATCCACACCCAAACCCACAAACACACTTTGTATTACTCTCTAGTGGTGCTCGCATCAGCAGCCTGGGTGGGGAAGGCTAGAAAAGAGAGCAAAAAGTGAGACCCATCCTCCCTTCACCTCCTTGCTGCCAAATGGATCGGAGAGAGGGACTGTGTTTACTGCCATGGCTAATATCCTCGTTAACACTAATCTGTGGGGAGTGTGAGAGACGGAGAAAAGGAGGGAGGCTGTTCAAGAGAGAGAAGGGAGGTAAAGCTGCAGAGTGAAAAGGAGTTTGGGGAAAGAGTAAAAGAAAGAGCCAGACAGAGTGAATGACCGGTGGACTCGTCTGGGCACTTGATAGCTTCCCTGATGGACTGTGATTGGCTCATTAACCCCTCCTCTTCAGGCTGGCTTTACTGCATGCTCCTCTGCTATATATTCAACACACCACCACCACCACACAGATTCCCACATACATGCAAACAAATATGCTCATTAGCAAGCCAATGAAGTGGGCAAGCATCCACATATAATCTATTTCTTCATTAGACACACTCAGCCAATGGATCATTACGCTAAGTATGTTCTCTGTCAAGCCTGAAGCCCGAGCTGCAACCATCCCAGAGAGGTGCAGTGCCATAGAAAGTTCAGATTTCCACTCCACTCCAAAAAAAAATGGCCTCCGGGATAGGTGTGTGGCCAGAAATAAAAGTGGGAGCGTTAGTCCAGATGATGCAGACAGATGCATTTTTAATTTTGCATGTTTAAGGGTGTAAAGATGCAACTGACAATTACAATTTAATAGTGGATAGTTAAAAAAAAGGCTTTTTAATTTGGCTTCAGCTTGTTCTTTTTTGAAAATTTCTTATAAAATGGCTCGATTAATCAAATAGTTTAAGGCTCTAGTTTTTGTTGGATGAGTCAAATTTAACGCTGTAAAACATCTTAGGGACTGTTCTTTATTTACCAGAGGAGTTAACCCCCCCGAAGCAACAAATATTTTTCCTTGAGCCTTCCTGAATGACGAGGGATAAATGCATGACCCTCTCCCCAATCATACGCAACCAAAGCTTCTCTGCTGAAAGAAACGCTGTGCCTCCAAACTGCTCATAGTTTTTTTTAACTAATTTCTACCTCGCTGTTCTCACTCTGCAGTAAGACAGACTCTCATGGCTCATTGCTCGGTTAAAATGATAAACGGCATAAACCGAAATGCTTGATACTTAAAAACTACTCCAAACACAGATGGAACTGTATAGGCCCAAGCTTATAATTTCATGACACTCTGCAGTACTCAAACTTGTGCTCAAAGTCAAACTGTGCATCTGCACGGCAGCAAAAAAGTCAGCAGGGATGAGAACACTCCGACTGTCAACTTGACTGGTCCTCCATTGTCAGCCATTTCTCAAACAGAGCTGAACATTTTGTTGTCGTTGTCTCCCCTTTCTGATCGCATCTCTCCTGTCAAAACAGAAAGCTATTTTTCTTTCAGCTATGAATCATCCCTGCAGATCTGTGTCACAGTTTCAAATAATAAATTGAAGTCTTGGACAGAAAATGTCCCCATGCGGCCATGTACAATCATAACGTCAACATGACTGTGTCTATAGTGCATTATTTACTGTAAAATCCCCAAGCAGTCCTCACAGGCTGGATGCGCTACGAACAGCTTGAACTTGAACTTTGACTGCATGTTCATTGGTAGAATAACAGAGCTCAAACATTTGTCACACATCACCGCCAGAGCGTGTCCGTTTGCTTCGTCATGTTATTATTATTTCTGAGTGGCAGAGGTGTAATGACCACGAGGTTGTTAACGCGGAAATCTGGTTATGTTTTATGGTCACATTGATGTCAGAATTTATATCGTTCAGCACTTTACGTTCTGTGTGATAAATCCCAAGGACAAGGGTCAAAATGTGATTACCAGGTTGTAAAACACTAAACTTTGTGCTTTAGCTTGCAAGTGCTTATTGGACTGTTGATGAAGGGTCAGGTAGAGGGCAACGGGTGCAAGTGCCACACATCGCTGACTAATTAGATGTGTGCTGTGACATTTTTAGCTCTTTTTTTTCTAGGGCAGAATACAAGACCTTTAATAAAATGCATGGGACACATCTAGCTGTTACTAGATTGTTCCCAAAAACTAAACTGAAACATTTGGTTTTGTTAATAATTGAGACATCAGACATGCCTGTGGCTTGAGCAATCCCATGGGAAGTTGGCTAACCTTTAACTCCTGTGGCGTTTGACCAATTCAAGCTTAGCAACTATAAATGGGCACAACAGGTGTGCCACGCTTTGGAGTCTTCTCACCATGCCGAAATGCTTATGTACTGGCAACTAATAAGAGCAAAACTTACAAGAGCAAATGTTATCCAAAGGGTGCTGTCACTTTTTGGCCCTTTCCAAAACCAGAAGTGCAAAAGTTTAAAGAATGATATAATAATGAAAACAATAAAGTTTATTTGTGAAGCGCCTATCAAAACCAACGTAACACACACACACAGGATAAAACTTGTAAGAATAATGAATAATTAAAAATTGTAAAGACAACACAAAGGGTCTGATAAACTGTGTTTATCTGCTGTAAGGTAATCTGCTAACATTATTATATCTGTCTACCGAAAGCAGTTACTTAGAGTTATTTACAAGGCCAAGATGTAGTGATGTGCACCTCAGGGTTTTTTAAAGACTATACCAACCCCGGCCAATTATGAAAGCTAATCCGCCCTGCCTAACTTGTAGACATAAGTGTTTATCAATTACCCAAACCGAACCCGCAAACCGAAGCTGAAAGTTTCTGGTAATGACGCTAATAACAAACTAGGCTACTCGCTGTTGGCTATAATGAATTGTATATATGTCATTTTCAGTAAATTTCTGAATGTAAAGCTGAGTTTTCTGTTTAAAAAGTACAACCATAGGAGGACAGCAAGTGCTCGCCCATCCTTTAAGTGGTAATGTTTTAAGTATGATCTTAAGCACAAAGCTGATTTTATTAGGGCTGCCTCTTAAAGGTCGCAGGCTCAAATCAGTCGGAGACCCTCAGGCAACTGAGATTGCTTCAAGTCGAGCAGTCATTTTTTTTTATCTGTGGTGTACTTCTGGAGACGTTTTGGTTGCCAGATTTTTCCGCGGAGTGAGTGCTCTTGACTTTCACTACTCTTTGTAGCTGTGACCTGCAGGCAGCAGTGCTGAGTGGCACAAAGGGAGAAAGGGTCCACACCGAAAGATAAAGAAGTGGTGAATTTACAGCTCACAGCAACTTAATATGTATAGTCTCTGGCTTTTGTTTGATACTGTATCTAGTATCAGCAAAAAATAGTGTTGTGCATTTGCGATCCGTCCTTAGCGCTGTTAGCTTGCTTACTATATGAAGTGAATGCCACTGTCAGAATGTCCCGCAGAGCCCATTTAGACAACCAAATACGATTGGACTGGCATAATGCTGAGTTGGATACAGCCCTAGATTTTATACTTGGTTCATTTTCAATAGTTCACAGTTGATAGGTTCAGTGGTTTATTACATGACATCACAGAAATGCTTACTAAATAGGCCCTTGTTTGCTGTAAGAACATGGCATCAGGCCTACGTATTTGCAGAGGGGAATATTTTTACTGGACATTACAACCAGAGAGATTAGAATATGTCAGACTTGAACAGATTTTTCTGCTAAAAAGCCGCAAAAAGCCTGAACGCAGCGGTGCTGATGATAAAGTCGTTCGCTGTGTGAGAGAGAACAGGAGACAGGAGAAAGGGGAAGAGGCCTAAGTTAGACTATTGCACAATGTTTCTCTAAGTTATTAATGAATTACTCAGATTACTGCTTTTTCACTTGACCCGCCCGCCCGAAACCCGTCATTTTTCCAAACAAGCTTATCTGAACTACCCGACTGGATGTGGGTCAATCCACACATCACTACAAAGGTCACAGCATAACAATAGCTAGCTACACACAAATAGTAAATGCACCATTGGCCTTGGCTGGCGGAGATCTCGCCTCGAGTCCGATTTAATGGGTCCTTGCCTGTCATTCAGTGCCGTTGCTGCACTATGTTACGACGTGTCGGGGATTAATGAGCACTTGGACGTTGGGCAGTCTGACCCTGTACATACTGTACACTAAACAGTCATTCAAAAAGATCTGTTCATTCATGTTCGCCATCGCTATTTATTCTACAGTACTAGGGCAAATATCATCATCACAGGTGAAGATACTGGAATATTATCTGAGACTTGTAAATTATAACTTCAGTCTTCTCTTTTTTTTTTTTTTTTTTTTACATCATTGCAGCAGTTCTTTAGTATGACATTGTGTATATAAGTTGAATAAATGGATAATACAGCACATTTGCTGCTTTGCATGCACGGCTAACTGCACTCCTATAGTATTAGTTAGAAGTGAGAAGTGTTACTTCCATGGCTGAGGGGGCTCAGATTATATAACATCCACTGTGTTTTATTTAGTTTCTGGTCTTTTTGAAAAAAGAGGAGGTCATTGTCTTCTTGTGTGTCATGTGGGAGAATGAAAAGCCTTTGTCGTAAGCTTACCCTTTTCAGGAGACCCGCCATCAACTAATCTTGACACATTTCTTTTTCTTTTCAGCGCATTTACATTAGCGACTTAATCAATAGATCCATGGCTATAGATTCAAATGTTACCCCGCCATGGACTCCATTCCTTCTTCATTTATTTTAATATGTGCATGTGATTTTTATCTCATGTTGGGGAGTGTTCGATTTCATGTCTCACAGTGATTTCTATTTAATGAACATCATTGATTTGCCCTCATCAAATCTTCATTAATCACCATGAAACTGACTGTCTCCGTGTGTGTTCATCATGCTTACTCCACTGGAAAGCTTCCACACATTTTGGTCGACAGAGCAAATGGATAAAGAATATTTAAATAAACCTTGCGGCACATCCTTTATTAGTCATTCATAGTGTATTTTTTCTGGCCTCAGTACTGCCTGGGGGCTTAAACATAAGTATGTCCAGCTGTGTGTGCATGCATGCATTTCAGCAGACATGTATGGCAGGGAGTCTTTCTTATTTTAAGGCGTGTGGCTGTGTGCACACGCTGTGGCTGAAAAGCTGGTAAACCACAATTACTTCCTCGCTCTTAACAGTGTTTCTAATGCAGCTCTTCTGGGTTGAGAGGCACTAGCAGAATGTATATTAAGCTCCATTTCTCATACTCTGCATGCTCCAGCACCTGGAGGATGGGCCGAGCATCAGCTCCAGGGCTCTGAGTCAATATTAATCTGCCAATATGAAAGACTGGATTATCACTGGGGTCGATTGCCCGGGCCTCATGTAAGAGAAGCGTATAATGGGAGGGAGAGTCGGAAGGAGGGAGAACGAAATGGACGGGGCTGGAGGAAGGCAAGGGGGAGAGATGGAAAACTTCCAGTGCTTCGGCATGGTGAACCTTGTCGCATGTCTCACAAGTGAAGCGCCCTGAAATTGATTTGAATCAAGTGGAAAGAGTTACAGTGGAGGCAGAATTACAGGAAAGAGGAGGAGGGAATATGAGGAGGGAGCCAAGGACACTGGAAAGGTGGCTGTCATAGCATGAGCCCATCTGCTGGGTGTGTGTGTGTGCGCATCTATATGCTAGGCTTGTGTGTGTGTTGTGAGGAAATGTTGCATGGAGAAGGTTGAGGGGGGCAAAACATAATGTTAGCCTCAAGGCATGAGGAAAACTTGAAGTTGTTTAATTCCAGTCTCCAAAGATCTCATAATCCACCCATGCATACTTCCTACTTTTGACAATATGCGCTCAACAGAGTGCAGCACCATAAATGCCTTTGAGGAAATACTGTCCAAAAGTGTGAGCTGTATTTGAACAATCATCACATCTCATCTCTCTCTCTGTAATTGCAACTTTTTGCGCTGTATATGGCAGTTTTGAACAGCTGTAAACACATACGACTTTGTATATGGTCGGACATCATTTAGCATGAAATACCTGTAGTTTGTTTTGCTCTGGCTTTTAGCAGGTGGAGGGAAAGAGAATGAACCAAAATATATTCAGTATGTTTAGTTAGGGATTTGGTGCTTACTAACCGTGCATGTGTGCACATCTGCGTCTGTTTGCGTGTCATCCCAGTGTGCAGTGATGGCTCAGAAGAGCAGTAAAACATTCAGCAGCACAGCCCAGATTGCGGCCTCCTTCCAGGCCTTTATGCCTCCTCATCTCCTTCCCCACAGAGATCACTTCTGACTCTTTGTCCTCCTTGACCTGCTGTTGAACTACCCCTCCATTATCCTCATCCTACAGTGCGCTCCCCTCGCACGCACATACTCCACCCCATAGACTGCTGTGTCCCAGCCACCGCTCCACCTCCCCTCCTCACACCTCTTCTGGGCCACAGATCCGGCTCCAGCTCCTCGACAGCCCTCTCTGCACTGCGACACTTCGTTCCCGTCCGTCGCCTGCTGCCCGCCTGCTAATCGGGATTGGTGGGGAGGAACGGATCGCTGTGAGACACGGCTGTCCTCTGGAGCCCACAGAACCAGGCCAAGGTCACTCACATCACTCTTGCATTGCCGCTGCCCACAGCAAACAGGGAAGAAGCAGAGAGCGAGGGTTGCAGGAGTTAAAGGAAACAGCGATAAGATTGCTGCCGAGCGGTGCTTCGCAGCTGAATGAGGTCTCGTGATCTGAAGTGAGCACAAGTCAATAGCAAGGCCGGGGTTCATTTTATCTTTCAAATTAGCGATTAGGAGGAAAGCATTGGAATATTATCATCCTATCACATGCCTATTTACCCCTTTTGATTAAATATTCAAGCATGTCACTGTGCTCGAGTGTGAGCTTATAGGTAACCTATTTTCTGCTCTCTCCTTGATCAACACTCATCAATAATTCACTCTTGGCCCATTAGTTTTGAGAGAAATGCCAGGGAGCAACTTAAACTCGTCAGGAATTCATTTCTTATTTATTGTGTGCTGAGACATATGGCACAAGAGCAGCGCTCATTGAGGACGTTTAGAGAAGCTTCACTGGGCAGAACAGTTACACGGCACACTTAAAGCAAACAGCTTGCAGTTAACCTTGAGATAATATTTACATCAATTCCAGTCCAGTGCCACATCACATTGTTAGGGAGTGAGCAATGGGGCCCCATCCAGCTCTTTTTACACATTTACAAGACACACTTACAGGACTCAGTATTTAAGATTTTGGTCAGGAGTTGTTATGGTGTGCCGTCATTCAGCGGCCCATTTCCCCGTTGAGCTGGCGATGTGTTTTATGGAATAAGTTGAGAGACGGATACTAAAGTGAGGGCCTCTGTCACAAATGCACACCGTATTGTCATCAACAAGACCGTTCTTTTTTCCAGCCCATTGCCTTTGCTGTAATTTGCACTCTCTAGCGTTCTCCCCTCCCTGCGCCATCATTATTTCAGACAATGTTTTAGAAATCACAGCCGGTTTCCCAGCCTGTGTTCACACATTTGTCATTACATGTCAGCAGGGCCTGGGGATTTTGCTGCTTCACTTGGCAAAAAGCAGTTGTGTTTGTCAAGCTGCGGCTCTGTGTCGCCGAAGCTGACACACACCTGGAATGAAAAGGGCTTGTGGGTAAAGACGCTTCTGATGTTATTAGGCCTGCGTCCTTGGCTTGTGGAGTCCAGCCTGTTTTACATGTCCCACCTGCGAGCATGTCTTCTTTGCCTGGCTTTTATCCACACGCTTGTCTCTAAGCCCTCTCAAGGCCTGAGCATCCCCTCTTCCTCCTCAGCTAAAGCTCAAACCTTAACACGCTCTGGCTCTCTGCCGAGTCCTCAGCGCTGTTTCAGAAGCCCGGCTTCCAGGTCCTGTAATCTCCCTCTGGCTGTACACACGGGATTGTCACAATGATTTCTGATTAGGTGCTTAAAATGATTATATTTTACTGCTTCAAGAGAGTATTGTGTTACGTAATTAAGTACCACTGGATAAAGACCAAGGCAGTGAAATCTCATATGACAGAATTTCAGAGTTTTGAAAGTAGGAAACAAGTGTCGCACACTCAGGCTCCATATGCATTTCTCTTTGATTCAGATGAAGCTTCGGCCCTCAGGCCTTCTTCTAGATCCACAATCAGAGTCAGACACAGGCACTGATATGTTATATACACCACGCCCTGGTCACACGCCTGATGATGATTAGATAATAGACACGTTGGAGGTGAACCCCGTCTCGCCTGGAAAGTGGACGAGATCAGACGGCAGCAGCAGGGGGCAGAGACAAAAACTGCAGTCAACTTGAATGGTTTCCAGCAAAGATGCCCTATTTCCAGCAGCCTGTAAAGAATGTGTATATACCCTTTTAAACCAGATTTGACATCAGTTTTCTTGTGCTGTGTTTAAACACCTCTCACAAGCCATGGTTGAAACATGAGCAAACTGGTTTGACTTCTTTCAGAAACATTGGGAAAAAGGCAATGACCAATTTGGTATAAAATGTCTCACAAAATGCAAGAAATAAGTAGAAGGTGACAAAGAAAATAACCTTCAAATTTGTTTGGAAAAAAACTCTCTCACACTTGTCACTGTTTTATTTTCATGTTTTTGAGTTGCTGAAGGCATCTTGTTTGTTTTTCTTTTTGCTCACCTGAATGTTTTTACGTGATTATTTCATCACCGTTAGGTGTGGCCTTTTTGACATATCAGTGCCTGTGTGTGACAGTGATTGTGGATCTTGAAGAAGGCCTGAGGGCTGAAACATTACCTTTTAACAAAAAAGAAATGGAGCCAGAGTGTATGACAATTGTTTCCGACTTTCAAGTGTACTGCGAGTGATCAGCACCTCACTACAATGCTTGGTGTGTGTTACATTTCTGAAGTACAGAATTTCAAAGTTTAAAATGAAAGTTCCAGTTTTTTTTAAAATGCGGGGCTTATTTTGCATTGTTTTGTGTCTATGTTGGTTATGATGACATGGTTCTCATATAAGTACTTGCTGAGATACACCCTTTTTCCACCAAAATTAGTGCGTTTGTGTGGGTTTTTAAAATAGATAAACCCACTTAAATCGACTATAGACTCCTTTCAAATTGCTAGTAGAGCAGAGCTGTATGCACTGCTTACCTGTGTGGGTGTGTAGTTTTTTAGTGTGTCACATTTGATGTTGTGGACAGGCCAGCAGCAGGTGTGTAAACAGTCGACGGCAGCATGGAGGCCTATGAAAATTTTACAGTGGTTTCTTCTCTGTCTCTCTTTCAAATTCAATGCAGACTTATTTGGATTGCCGTTTACTTCTTATGTGGAGATGGACGGTAATTAGTTGCGGCCCATCATTGCACCCCGTTGTTAAAGGGGCTGAAATTAGTACATTTACATGGTTGTTGAGTATTCATCAATGCCGATCGGCATTAATGAAATACCGCAGTTATTTAATGTGGGTGTGAATACCGATATCACACTTTCCCATTACATTTAAATTTAAAGGGTGTTAGCCGTTTTTTTGTTCAGTGGACAAGCGGCTATAAAGAGGTAACGTAACAAACAACATCTCCAAAGTGGGCAATCAGTATTGCGGTCCCTTACCTAAGCAGAAGTATCAAAGCTAAAAGTCCTGGAAATAAAATTCTACTTGAGAAGAAAGAAACAGCCTTACCCAAAATGTATTAAAGTTAAGAGAGTCAAACTAGATGTTGTGCAGAACAGGCTATTTAGGGGTGTCACATTATCAAGTCCAAGGGGTCTGAAAAATAATATTTCAAAAAAATGTATTTATCTTTTGCACACAAAATAATATTTATGTACACATTTGTGCACACTGAATTTGCTGGCTGCAGCGGCTGTGGAGATTTTATTGTTAAAATATGTCCAACACTTTTTTTTTCATGGTCTGAGTTTTACCTGCTTAGCAAGGTTTACTGAAAAAGGTTATTGTATACTTTTATTTGATAATTAGTTGTATGCACAGACTGCAAAGTGACTGTCTATAGAAAAAGATGTTATTATTGTTTGGACAAAAAGCCTTGACATTTTAATGGGCTTTATTTTGTTGGCCAAAGATTAATTCAACTGTTCCGTCACATTACATTATCACCATCCTATAACATATTTTCTTTTATTTATGTAAATGAAGATGATTAGCAAGCAACAAAAGAACTGGAAAATAAATATATTTCTGCTACACACATTACCAAATCTTAGTCATTTTTGTATTTATTTATTTGTTATATTCTCTAAGGGACTCTAAAAAGTCACTCGTCACTTAAACTGCTCATACTTTATGCAACCTCTGACATGAGGTCATAATCAGGCATATCTTGGCCATAAACGGTAACAAACCAAAAAGGTCAAGAGCCACTACTTTAATATAAAACATATTTTTAAATGCTAATGTACTGCATGTAAATTCAGAAACCCTTAGATTTATGTGTAATATCATATTTACAGTTACAGTTTGTGTTGTAAACGGTCTCGTTTTGATAACTGGCCACAGTGAGAGTGCTTACTAAAGGGAGAGATTTGATAATGGAGCCACAACTGGTCTTTGAGACTGGTGCTGCGATGAAGGAGGTGAACAGTTTAAATAGCCCTTACAGGGCGGGATTTCACAGTTGCCTTCTTTCCTGGCTATTTTTCAAACAAAACAGCTGTCAAATGGGATAGATGAAGACTCTGTAGATCACAGGGAGGGCAGAAATCTGTTCCATTTTGCTATCAAATGCATCAAATCAAATCCATTACTGCCACTGGAAGAAATACCAGAGTAATCTGATCACAAATGGGTGTGATTATTTGTGGGATTACCACACGTTTGGTTGAGAAAATGGTATTTTGATTGCGAGTGTTTGGAAGCGAACACAATCGTCCACATCTTGAAACAATTGCTGCAGATAAGACTAATGAAGTTGCAGCTTGAAAACTGAAATAAATTGCTTTTCTGCTTGGGTCTGAGACAAAGAAACCCAAAACACAAGTGAAAATGACCACATTTCTTCCAGCAAGTAATTACATTTTTCAGCAGGTGATATTAGTCGTGATTCTTGGTCGCATCCCATGACGACACGAGATTTCAAAGAGCATGACCATGAGGCAGATCACAGACACGTTGGAGCTTTAGAGTTAATTAGTGGCTTAGATCTTACCTCGGTGGTGGACATCACTCCACCTACTTGTGGCTAAGGCAGCACATTAATTGGGTCAGTAAAGGACTTCATGGTGGCAGGGTGCCACAGCAAACACTTTCATGTTCATCAAAGATCAAACTCTCAGAATAGAGTCTGTTCATCCTACTGGCACCACAAATTCACCTCGACAGAGCCCAGACTGAGCCCGCTATCAGGTTGTAACCAACACTTTATCAGTGGTCATTGACATACGCTCTGAGTTCATTTAAAGGTCCAGTGTGTCAGCTTTAACGGGACATATCGGCAGAAATGTAGCATAGTATAGCAAGTGTGTTTTCTTTAGTGTATGATCAAATCAATATTAAAATCCTTGTGTTGTCCTTACCTTAGTATAAGCTGGTCATATCTCATCCGAGTCTAGTCCATGTTACACCACCATGTTTCTACAGTAGCCTAGAACAGACAAACCAAACACTGGCTCTAGATAGGGTCATTCATGTTGGCCACCGTAGTTAGCAGCCCGTCCATGATGACAGTATTGTAAAAACACTAAGTTTTTAACATGAAACTGCTTCATTCAGTGTTTTATGTGTTTAAATCACCCGGAGCCGTTTTCACAAAGCTTTCTAGTTCTATGAGTTGCTCCCAGTGGAGAAATTCCAAGAAAACTGTTTTGACATTTGGTCTTTTGCACCCTGACGAAGACCAAGTGTGGAAACGGGTTGGTGTTTTTAGACAAATGGCCATGTTCTAAATAAAGGCCTTTTATACTAAGTCAGCCACATTTGTCCTTGCTCCGCGCATGAGTGCCTAAATTATTATTATTTTTCTCCAATGTGCTGAACCTTTCCTTCAAGAGCACCAGTTTTCATAGAGACAGTCCTCGAGAACACCATTACCTCATTTTTACAAATATTCTCATAATGTTTGTGAATACAGCCTCTGGATCTTAAGTTATCAGAGAAAAATGGTAAGCACACATTAGCAGGTGCTGGGCTAGTGTACCGTCTACAACACGCCAAACAGCATCTGAGAAACACTGATTTGTGATGTGGAACTGCTTCATGTTGTGTTTTTACTGGTTGTAATCACTTAATCTGTTTGTTTTGGAGAAAAAGAGACCTCTGTGGATAATTCGCCTCCTGGTAAAAACCTCCTTAAGTTTTTGCTGGTCGCAATCCTCACCGTTAGATGCCACTAAATCCCCTTAAATCTTGCACGCTGTTCCTTTTAACAGACCAACAGCAAGATAAATGATGACTATTTTGTTGAAAAAGCTTGTTTAATTTAGAGCCAGACAAGTAAATATTAAAATGGAGTGGTATTAGTCACTTCACACACACCCATACACATATGCACTGCTCGATACATATTAATGTGCTCCACCCTCAGCACGATCAGTGGGCTGGCGGCATTAATATTCCCTCTGATTTCCATGCACACGGGCATTAAAATACTGCCATTAACATCATTACCGCCATGGAAATATATCAACAAGTCATGTTGAATTAGTGTTAATGTGCCCGCTGACAGGGCGTTCGCTCCCCTCCGCCCGGCTGAAATGCCAGCATGCTGTTTTCTGCTCAGCCTGGCAGGAGGCCTGCTCTGGCTGCCCACTCATGACCCTCAAACACTTGCTGTTGTCAGGGAAATGGATCAGCCTTTCTGGTGTGCTAAGTTCTTTTTTTTTTTTTCAAATTGGATTAATTGGAGTAATAGGAGGTTGTCTTACCCTCGCTGCCATGCTTTTTATCTCTCACTAATTGCTCTCTTCTTCCCTGCCTCCAGACAATATTTGTGCTTGGTGTCTCTTCTCCCCTTTCTTCAGCTCCCTCCGACAACCTTTTACCTAAACGATCTCCAATCTCTTTGTCTTCACTCTTTTTTTCTTTTTTTTTTCTTAATTCTGTCTGGCCATTGTCAGTTCCTGACTGCTCAGTTTTTGATGGAAACTGTGCTCTTCACACAGTGCTATTCAAAAAAGGTGCTTATCTCACTTCCTGTGCAGAGTGCTGCTCACCCTCTGCTTGCAGAAAGCGCAACCTGACATACCTGCACATATTGTACAGTGCACACACACACACACACACACACACACACACACACACACACACACACACACACACACACAAGACAGACTAATGCATGAGTCAAAACAATACACACCCATATGGTGATCCACAGGATGGAAAGAAACTTGTTGCCATGGTGAATGCATGGATGTGTGAATCAGTGTTTGACAGTGGCATTTTCTTTTTATTGGTTTACAAGCACAGAGAACCAGCTGTTGGCCATATTGCAGATATCGTATATTTATAATCTGGTTACATTAACATTTGATATAGTAATTAACATATGTTGAAACACAGATGTCTTGCTCAAGGTTAGAATGGTTTCCATTAGGACACTACAGTGTTTGTAAAAAATGTATACATGTCTTTTGGTGTGATGGAAATTACCCTTTTTGAAACCAATAGTATATTTACAAATAATAAATGAAAGTGCAGAAAGTTTGAAAAATGATTCAAATAGGTTTTTTTTAAACAAAAATGTCATAAGTTGCTGGTTTGTGCTTCTTAAAGTTATACTGAATAACAAACAGATTTTTTCAAAAAAGGAAAAAGTAACTACAGTAACTACGGATGCATGATAATAACTGTACATCATCAGCATCAGCAGAGAACGGCATAAAAATAAATATCTGCATCTTCCCAAAATGAACTTTTCAGCCAATATGACAGGCCCACAATATGACACTTCAATTATGCAACTTCAGTTAGCCCAAATAGGTCAAATTTGTCCCAGTTTTGGCTATTGTCTGGATTTTCTCAGGGAGCGCATCATCCAAGCCTGTTAAAATAGGAAGAATTTTACTGTTTTATTTCAAATTTATTACATAAGAATAAAAGTGGCACATAATCTAGGTTAAAGTAGTCTTTGTTTTGCCAGGTGAATAGGGCCATCACGATAAGAGGTGGTGTAATATCATTATCGGCATCGGCAATCTGTCAGTCGGAAAATATTGGCATACCAAATATTGGCAGCATACTAATAAATGCATCCCTAACTGTAGCATTTTCACTTTACTCCACCTCCACCTTTCAGCTGTTTACTAATACTGTTTTACTAACTCTGTTTTTATTCTGACATCTTTTAAATGCCGTTGTGTCCCTTTGTATCATTCTGGGTCCCCTCTCTAAATTAGGAGGTTTTTGCGGATCAGTAAATGCAGCGCAGGCCAAAATCTCCATGACTCTTTTTTCCTCTGCAGCAGTCTGTCACTTCTGGGGTGGATAAGTGATCTGTTGATCTGTTCAGAGCTGATCAGATTAAAAACAGCATAATGCAAAGAACGATTCAGGTGCAGCTGTTTGTAAGTGAAAGTAAACTTTTAGACCAAGCAAAATAAGTAGTTACGTTTCACTCTCAGTGTGTCTGCCAAAGTTGCACTATAAATAACCGAACGGTAATATATTCCAACAGCGGTCCAAATGAACAGTCCAGCTCCAAAGATTTATTTTTTTGAAGCAGATGTTGTGGCAGCTCGCCACAACTAAATGAATATGTGGGAAACCCTGCAAGATGAGATTGATTGGCTATCACTCTTCTTATTTAACTCTTGACAATAAAGTAAATAAGCACATTTCCAAAAATATCAAAGTTTCATTTTGTGCAGACAAGAAAAACACAATAAGTGCAATAACAGTAAGATAGTAAAGAAAGCAAATCATCCCTTTAGGTTTTTACACAGTTTTTATACAAGCTGTATCTCTTTTCCAAGGTGTGACTTTTACAGGCATCAGGCTTCATCATTAACCAGATTACTCGTCTAATCAGGTAAACAAGAGACTTCTGTTTGTGTGTAGCCGCTGGCAAGAAAGAGCAAAGTCCACACAAGAGAAAATGTTTGCATGTGAAGTATAACCTGCTGAAAGAGACGGGAGCACAACAGAAAAATAATATTCAAAACAAGTGGATTTATCCACAGTGTCACCACTGTTCTCCCCTCGCCACTCAGTTGTGTGTGTGTGTGTGTGTGTGTGTGTGTGTGTGTGTGTGTGTGTGTGTGTGTGTGTGTGTGTGTGTGTGTGCACTGCATATCTGCTATGTTTCCATGTGTGTGCAGGTGGGAGGAAGGAAGTGTTTTATGACTTTAAAGTCCAAATAGGGCTTTTTTGTCTCCCACACACACACTGGTGAACTCACTCACTTGCCACAGCGGGTGGGACAAATTTATGTCCAGAGTATCCGACACTTGCTGATGGTTAAAAATGAGTTATACTGAATGAGTTATAAGACGCTTGCGGCTCAGACGGTCCATAAATCCCGGACTAGGCCGTGTCACACTGCCCAGCCGAGCCTGCTCTTGCTTATTAATAGCAATTTACCCACCTTGTGTTTGATGCAGTGCGGCTCTGGCTGGCCAGTCCACTGCAGGCCGCTCCCCTCTGTACTCCACTCAAGGTTCAATCCCCTACTCCAGGCGCCTGCAGTCGGGATTGAGGGCTACACTGACACCTGCTGGCCACAAGAGGTACTTTTGGTGTAAAAACAGCCTCTATCCCCATTAACCCATGCAGTGATCCTCATACTGGAGCGATGATGAAAATGTTACACAGCTAAAGGCGCACACGCCACATGGGCTGCATTCATATGGTGATTTGACCATTAGCCTATGACTTTGGACAAACGGCAGCCCATTATTAAGGTGCGATGGGGAAGGGCTAAGCCTTTAAGAGTGGCTTAAAATCTCCCCTAAGACATTAAATCGCGTCCTACTTTCTCTCAGTCTTTTTTTTTTTTTTTGTAAAACGTCGTTGCCTTTCATGAATTACAAGACTGAGGCAGTCCTCTGAGCGGTGTCCTGCTCTGGTTATAATACGTCTTGCTCAATCTCTATTTTAAACAGAGGCTTGGTAATCACTCACTGTTTAAATATGGAGAATTGTATCAGGACTGCGCTGCTTTCTCATACTTTCCCTGCTCTCTTACTCCCTCCCTACTCATCAGCAACATCAGTAGGTATATTAAAATTGATGGTGGAGAAGCTGAGATTAATGCATATTCTGTGTGTGTGCATGTGTGTGTGCGATATGTGTTTGATTTCATAACTTGTAATGTAAGTACCCAGGTAGTTCAGAGCTATTTCCCCCCTGGGGCCTCTTCATCACTAAAATGTCTTTTGCACTCCCCCATCATCTCTCCGAGCACTCATTTTATCTCTCCCTCACACACACACACACACACACACACACACACACACACTCCACACTCTCCCTCCCACCAGGTAAATTTAAGTTATTGGCTCTGAGGCGAAAAAGTGAAATCAACATGTCATCACGGGTGTTTTTAATAATATCAGTAGGATTATATTGACAGAGAGGATTAAATTGTTTTACACGGAGATTAAAAATCCTTGGAGGGGATGTGGCATTGTAAGTTGCTATTAACACTTAATGCAATCCCATCTCCCACTTAATTCATATCACTGTCTCCTCAGCAGACATTAATATACTGTAATGGTCCAGCGGTTGGAAAAAATCTCCTATCACAGCTATTTCAAAGTGATACCACTTAATAAACATGCTGTATTGATCCCTCTGGTGGGCCTAAGTGAGCCACACTTGTGGTTTCGGTCATATGAGCAAAGGATCAGGTGCTAATGCATGGATGCAGAGTGATGTGGTATAGTTTGTTTATTAAAAGCATGTGCTCACCTTACAATCCCATTGACTTCAAACTATTGATTGATTCAGAACTGCTGAATAATGACTCTGTTCTTGGCTTTGTTCTTGGCTTAGTATCGATCATCTCAATTGTACTGAAGAATATTCATTTTATATTAATACAGTGTTCAAAAAGAACATAATCTACATCTATTTTTGGTGAAACTGTTCTGTTGAAATGATCCAATTCCGCAGGCAGATTTTCAGATTAAAATAGATTCATCACCAAAGTAAAGCTCTTTCGATCGCTTCCCAAAGTGACTTTTTCTGCAGATGCAGCTTTTATGCTTTGACGTTTATGGAGACATAACGAGATGCTGTCAGACTCTTCATTTCCACATAATTGTCCCAGTAAGGAAGCTGTCTCATCAGTTGTCCTCAGATACCTGTATTAGGTACACTGGCTGCATGTGACCAGAATGTAATGCAAGGCTGAGTTTGGTACCTTTATGAAATATTAACACAAGGTGGTGCTCTTGTCCTCTGGAAGAGCTTCTGATCAACCTGACGCTGGTGCTGTGTGCAGCTGATGACACTGGTGAACAGTAACTGGTGTTTAAATGTCTGTGATTAACCGGTGTTGGTCAAAATATTTAACTTTAAAGGATGTAAGATTAAAAAAAGAGCACAACAAGGATGGGAAAGCAAATGATAATGTAAGGAATATTAAGAATATCACTAAATATATAAAAGAAATTCCATCCCTCTGTCTTTGTAAACATAAGCTTTAATGTGCTTTTATATTAAGAAGGTCAACAAAGCTTTCAAAATATTAAACTGCTAAATATTTAATTTGGAAAAAAAGGAAACATTTACATTTAAATCTTAAATGATATGGGGTGTCTAGGGTCCAAGTTAAGATGCATTCATGTAACTGCAATGTCCCTGATTCAACCTTAGCTGGGGGCATTTGGTGCACATTTCCCCATTTTGTCTGTTTATTATCTAACTGGAAAAGTATTCAACAAATATATCAGCCCCATTGTATGTAATGGTGTTAATTTCACAGAATAAGCACATAAAATTGGCTTTTATGATTGTCATAAGTGAGGTGTAATTTTCTCCTGAGGGCATGACCCTGTCACACTGCCACTAAACTACTGTAACATTAAATAGGCATGACTAAATATAAAACAATAAAATTTAATGTGAAGGGAAAAACAATTCTATTGTATTATCAAGAGTTTAGCACTGATACATTCACTACTGTGCAGATGTGGTTTGATCATATTTGATGGACAGTGGCGTCTTCTTGGAAACATAAGCCAGCAGCACCAAAATTGTCATCACATTCTGATTTAAATGCTGCTGAATTCTGATTAGTGTGCTTAGTAGGTGACATCGTGTTTCCAGATTTAAATACTTTTGAAAAGTAGATAAGATCTAAATTACTTAATTTAACCCAAGGGAAATTGCAGACACACCACCGGAGTGTAGACTATGTGTAATACACAAAGTTTTAAAAAAACATAACAGATGAAGCAAATGTATATTAAATATAAAACAAGCTAACAGTAAGGTGCAAAGATAAAACTAGCAAAAAAAGATGCAATCCAATATGTAAAATGACAAAAACAGGTTACCAGTATGGATGATAAATATAGTAGGGCTGCTTATATATGTTTGAACGCTGTACAAACATATATAATTCGAGATAGTTGGTGCAAGAGTTCAACCCCGATATTCAGACTTGTCAGCCATAATAGGCTATAATTGCACTCTCCTACTAAAATACCTTTTAAAAACACATAGTTTCAGTACATATTTTGCAATACACAGACTGCTGTCACTCCCGGCGAATGATGTAAATTGGTTGTACTCAAAAGGTAACCTGCCGTTACCCACCATTACCTGTTGCAATTTTTACCGACCCACGAGAGCGAAAATATCATTACGATGCCACACTGTGCTCTTTGTGGTTATCAATTCTTGTTGAAAGGCAACAAGAGAAGAGCCCCACAGGCCCAGGAGCCAAAAGTGTGTGTGTGTGTGTCCCTCATGCCCTTCACTTGCAAAATATCACTCAAATGAACAGATTCAGACCAGGATGAGACCCAAAATAAACACAAAGAAATACACACAGACTACAAAGAGACATAAAATGACTTAAAAGAGATGCAAAAGGGCAAACAATTTGAGACATTATCTCAAAGTGGCACAGAATAATTATGAAGAAACACAAAATACCCACAAAAAGACACAAAATGTGTAAAAAATACACAAAATTACCTCAAAGAAAAACAAAGAACAACCTCAAAAAGACACATAACAACCATAAGGAGACAAAAAAATGACCATAAAGAGATACAAAATTACCATAAAAAAAGACACTTAATGACCAAAAAAAGACACAAAATGGCTAATGAATATGAGGCATTATCTCAAAGACACAAAACAACCACAAGGAGACACAAAATTACCCCAAAGAGACACAAAACTACTAAAAAGAGATACAAAACAACCATGAGGAAACACAAAATTACCTGAAAGAGACACAAAACAACTTTAAAGAGCCACAAAATGACCACATAAAAGTTACAGTAAAGATCCAAAATCACAAAGAGATGCATAACAACAACAACAATAACGGAAAAGAGTTGGTGGTTCCCTTTGCATACCTGTGCCCACTGTCTCACAGTCTACCCATCGATGAGAAGTGGAGAAAGTGGTACGACGATGTTTATGGATGAGTGGAACTTCCTAAAGACCCACAGCTGTGTCCTCATCACTTCTTTCCTGTTGGCGTAAAATACCTGAGAGCTCGCAGGTGTCGCTGGTTATAAGCAAATAAATAATCTTGTTTTTTGTTTGGTGACTCTGAAACCGCACAGTTCCATATTGACTTGATGGTATTGTTTTTGATGAAGTCATTCCAATAAAGAAACTGACAACAAAGTCAATGATTGTGGCAGATGAGCAATATGTTTCCAAAGCCCCAAGAAGAAAATTATTGAATGCTGTGATAATATTAGCCGAACAATACATACAGTGCCAATATTGCGTGAGTAGAAATAAAGTGTTTGCTTTCTCTTCCATTAGGCAGCCGGGGCTCAATATTAGGACACAGTGCGTCATCCGTCTCAGTCGGCACAGCCCTCGTTAAATTGTTTAGAAAATTGCACAGGGCCGTTTTAATGTGATTAAGACACAAATTGAGCACGCTACCCACCTCCTCCTCATAGCTCCTCTTGTCTCTGGACGATGCAAATTTCAGGCTTGTGTAGTTGGAGAACAGAGGGAGGGGAGATGCTGTGCAGAGCTCCCCTGCATCCTTGACCCAGTCGAGTGGGAACTCGGGCTACAGTCACATTAGGTGTGTGTCACTCGGTGAGGGTGTGCAGAGGTGTGTGAGGAGGAGATGTGTTGTCAAGTGGGCAGGGCGTGTCTGTGTGTTTTGTTTTAAAGAGGCAAAGCTGGAGCATCCCATGGCTGTGAGTGAAGCAAAGACACACCGCCGCCCCTCTTCCTTTGCCTCTCTCTTCCTTTCTGCGGCCCTCTGTGGTCTCCTGGCCGTCCCAAAGTCATTTCAATCTAAATGCAAATTTCATCAACCTCCCTCTAAAAAGACTGATATTAGTATCAAAGCCAATGTGTTACGGCTGTGTCGTGTGGACGTGTCACTCTCAATAGCATCTCCAGTGCGGAAACCTGCCAATCTCCCTCCACTACTGAGAATGGATCTTTTTTTCCTCTTTTCTCTGTTTATGCTTCATTTTCTTCCTCCTCTTCCTTTCTCTCTTTCTCTCCCTCTCTCTCTCTCTCTCTCAACAGCTCTCTCTATGACATGTTCCCTTTCTGGCCACTTTGATCCTTCTGTTTTCTCTTAACTTCGCCCTCCCGCATCCCCTCATATTTGGCCTCGTCTAACCTTTCTTCGAGAAGCCCTCCAAATAGAACCTCATTAGTCCTCCATATGTTGTGTTTCACCTCCCGGAGCCCTCTTGCCCCTGTGCTGCACTAAGCAGCTCACTGGGACTCTGCACATGCTTGCAGATCAACAGAGAAACAGCAGAAATCCACTGCTCTCTGCAGTCACACACATCTCCTTCCATTTTTCTCTCCCCTCTCTGAAAACATCCAGCCTCCATTTTCCTCTCCTTTCTGTCGTCTCGCTGCGTTTGCAGTCAGGTGAAGCAAGGTGGAGTTGTGGGATGGAGGGATGGGTGGAGAGGAGTGAGGGAGAGGATAAGTACACGGAGAGCAGGGAGGTGGGGAGGCTGAGAGAGGAGGCAGAGCACCCCGGGGAGGCTGCGCTCCAGGGGTTGTTAACATGCAGGTTGCATATTTCTGAATTGCAGAGCAGCCTTATCGCACAGTGCTGGGTCACTGAAGCACTTCCTCTCTCAATGTGTGCATGCCTGTGTGTGCACTGTATTTCCGTGCAAAGTGCATGCATGCGAATATGTGCATGCATGTGAATATGTGCATATGTATGTGCAACCGTGCTGGAAACAGCAGGAAATGTGAAGCTCTGATGGGGAGGGATTCTCTCCTTCTCCCTCTCTCTCTCTTTCGCTCTCTCTTTCTCGCACTGCAGCAAGAAACACTCATCAAACTGCAACACGCATCTCGCAGAAGCCCTCAGATACAGCAGCAGCAGCAGCAGCAGCAGCAGCAGCAGCAGCAGCAGCAGCAGCAGTCGAGCCTGGGCCTCCTGTTAACACACAGACATGACACAGCGACAGCCAACAGCTTAACACTCTGCTCCCCAGCTGGCTCTGCTCTCAGGTGGGCCACTAAGGTCTGCCAGATAAAAGCTTGCACTGCAGAGTATTAGGCGTCCTAGCCAGGGGGGTGACTCTCCGTGTCGCTGCTGGCCCCCCTTTAATATCTGGTGTCCCTGCCTGACTGGTGCAAGTTAAGGATTCTGGCCTATGTGTGTCCTTGGGAGGTCAGGCTCTGCTCAAGGCTGCGTTGCATGCTGGGCCCATACATCTCCAACATGTACTCTAAATGAGCCTCCCTCCTTAACATTTTTGTCACGATCCCCTCCATTTGTCACAGCGTGGCAGCGACACTATTGTCATGCACGTCGCTGTCGTCATTATCCAATAACGCAGTGTCGTGCAGAGGTCAGAGTTTAGGCTGTGAGTTGTGTGTGAAGGGAGGATCACGTAATTGTACGGGGGGGGATTGTGTTGCTTGTGCTGAATGCACAATTAGCTCTGTTTCTGTTTTGACCTTAGTAAAGTGTTATAGCGCAAAAGAGAGACGGTGTTAGGTAGGAGTATGCATGTAATAATACCTTCATATTTGCAGTTTGTGAATTCTTGTCAATAAAAGATACACTAGAGACCTTTCAGATATCATCTTTTTTATTCCACACCTTCGTCTTCCTTGTCAAAACCTGATGCCCACATCACTCACAATGCAGCTTGACTGCTGACAGTTCAGTCAGAGATTTGGGCGTGTTAACCTAGTACTGACTACCGTAGCCTCGAGCCGGTAGCCTTAAGCAAAGATGAGGGTTAGGGTACCGGCCTGGAAAACTCCCGTCTTTCTAACTCCACACCGTCAGATATTTGTCATTTTAGACTTTGCAGTCTCTAGTCCCAGCCTGCGCTGACTCATGTGACATCACTTGAGGCGATTTATCAGATTTTGTGCAGCATCTGGAGCCGCAACTTGTGCTCAGTAACGTATTGTTTGTCATAGGTCTCTCCTGCAACTTGATTTGATGCTGTTGGCTTTGTTCAAACATATTGGATCAGGGGAATAACACAAGTGTCGTCTTGCTGGGAATGAAAAGTGTTAATGTTAATGGATTCACAAAATTAAGGTAAATGAATTTGTGCGACACATTTTTTCATTGATACACTTTTTAATCTTTGAGTTTTGGGGAAGCTATTGAGTATTTTCAAGTCAGAAGGTTCAAGTCCAAGTAGTTGTCAAGTCATTGGTGTTTACATCCAAGCTGAGTTGCAAGTCTTTTTTGATTTTGTCAAAACAAGTCTAAAATGATCAAATTTTCAACTCCAGTCAGTTCAAGTCATGTGTCTCAAGTCCACACCTCTGGTTAACAGACTTTGATGTGTAAAAGCAGCAGAGTTTCCCTTTAAATTGTGAGTGCTCTTTTGACCCATTAGACATAGCTTGTGACCCCTTGGAGGGTCCCAACCCATATGTTGAACATCAGTGATATTACAAACAATATATCATATCATTGCTCTACAGTTCCAGCAATAACTGAAGATAGAAAGATGCATATAATTGTCTCATGTCATTCTCATCTGTCAAAACGGGCCTCTGTGTGCACTCATTCATGTTTGCTCATGTGTGTTTGTTTGACTGTGTACTTTTCTGTTAGCGTGCGACCGTGTGTGTGTGTGTTATGGTGTTTGATGTACGTGCATTTGGAGACTGGATCAGGAGGAATGCTGTGACCTGTCCCTGGGGTCTCTCTTCATGACTGAGTGGACTTGCACTTTGCAGATTCAGGTTCAAAACCGCTGCTTATAATAGACACACTTTAGATCTTAGCAACTGACATTGCTCTTGCCTTGGATGCGGCTCAAGGTTGAATGGAGCATGTACTTGTTGAGAATATAACATGTCTGTGCTAAACTACAACATGTGCATCCGGGGTCCTTGAGGAGCACTCTACCAGAGGCAAAGCTCTCTGCTTCTGCCTCAGCTGGCTCCATTGTTGATCTCTGGCCCCTGCAAACGCATTACAGCAATATATTTGCCACATCCAGGCCAGTGTATTTTCTCAGCGGAGTCCTTTTCAGCTGCTGATATGGCTTAGCTTAAATCCCCTGGCCCTGTGACGACACACCAACGCAAATGGGCCAGACAGAGAAGGGTTCAGGGTTTAGAAAGCAAGGGGATGAGAGAGGCTGTTAATTATTCTTGCCTCCTCTCTTTCTTGTCACGTCAAAACAGCTATATCTTTAAATCAGGAGCTTGAAACGATTAGATCTGGACAGATGTGAAAAATCAAAATCGGTATCCGGCGTTGTACCAGCATCATTCATATTCTGGATAGAATTTTTTTCTGGCACGTTGTTTGTGAAAGATGACCCTTTTGGGGATTAAATATTTAAAAAGATGACATTTGCAGCCAGTTGTTATGTCAAATCTTTGATGCTCAATATCTCAGCATTTTGCCCAGATTACAAAAAACATTTAGCATTGAAGCAAATAAGAGATAATTGATCTCAAGAATATTTTGATTTCTGAAATGTCACGGATAAAATCAAATTGGCTGATTGCACCTGTGACCCCTTGAACCCTGAAGCAACATCACTTTTCTTTTGCTACCTTCAGATGCCTTTCACAACCTTTGAACCCTGAGCAAATTGTTTTTTTTCAGAAACATGGGAGAAAAAAAGGGCAACTTGATTAGAAATTGTCCACAAATTGCAAACTATTGGTAGATTTGGAAAATTACTTTTTAAAAAGCTAGGAAAAAGTTTATCTCTAATTGTCATAGTTAAATTTATGCAGTAAATTACAGAATTATTGTTATAGTTTTAAAAATGTTTTTCTTGTTTGTCTTTGTACTTTCTATTATTTTATTATTATTATTATTATTATTATTATTATTATTATTATTATTATTATTATTATTATACTAATTTTCAGGTAATTTTCTTGTATGTTTCATATTTTTTTCCTAATGCTCCTTTTGGTCATTTCCTCTTTGTTTCTCATTGCCGTCTTTACATGTCTTTGAAAGAAATCAAGCCAATTTGCTCAGGTTTCAAAGGGTTAAACTCTGTATCGGGTTAAGCAAATAATGAAAGTGTTAAATGTCTTTTCTGCCCCACATCATCTTCTACCTTCCCCATCTTCTAACTTCGCCTCTTTATCGCTTTGCTTTTAATGATGTGTTTTTATTGGTTGCGTGCCTTCCCTCTCTGCATCTTATCTCTTCTGCATGGCTGGCTCATTTTTCCGACTGGCCCGGGTGTGAGTCAGGGCTCCTGCGGTGAAATGGGAGACCATGCAGGGGGGCACCAGGGGTGATGGCCAAGCCGGGAGGGTCTAGCATGCGAGCCGGACAGAAAGAGAGGAGCTGGGTGAAGAGCGGACCCTGAGGCCTCTAAGGTGATGTTGTTAAAGCAGCAGCAGCAGCAGCAGCAGAGGATGAAAGGTGGGAGAACCGAGGCAAAGTAGAAAGAGGGGGGACTGCATGGCTGATTCAGTGAGTGACAAATTGGCGGGCTGATTGACAAGCTAACAGGCAGAACAGGGAGAATGGGGGTTCACAGCTCCATGCTACTGCCAGCGGCCATCCATGCAGCTCTGAGGTCCACCAAAGGCCTGGATGAGTAATAAGTCATGTAGCCCCCCAACCTTCCCTACAGAACCTTCACTTGGGGGAATGGAGAGGGGATGACGAAGAGGAGGATGAAGGTGAAGCTGATGATAAGAGAGACGATAGATTAATAGCCGTGAAACCGGTGGTTTCTACGTTAGGCTGACAGCGAGCGCCTGTGGCTTTCATCACCATGGCGTGTCCTGCACATTGTGCCCCATAGACTGTTTATAAAGATCGATGACATGCCCCCACTTATCCCCGCTATGCCTAAGTGAGGTTAAAATATCAGGGATACAAGTGTTGCCATCTTGCAAGGATGATGTCACTGAGAGCCCGCATCTGCACAGTAGCAATGTCCGTGGTGGGGGAGTTTCTGCCAAAACGCTCGTCTGACCAATCATGAGCAGCTCCAATAAATGCGAGCACACAGACTGGCTATCACAGCTGTCAATCATGGTGGAAAATCCCCCTTTAGTATAATTTAATAACTTATTAAAACCAAACTTATCATAAAAACAAACACTTGAACAAACATCACGGTGATGAGAGCTAACCTTCAGTAACAGAAACCGTTTTTGGGAAAAAACCTTTGGACTTGTACTGCAGACAGACACCAGCATTATTGGGGCCATTCCGGTTTCGTGTTTGAATGACTATCACAGATGACCTTTGTCTGCTGGTAAAGAAGGGTATCTCCTCTCACGCAGGTGCAGGACATACATGCTTGTTTACTGTTGGTTTGGTGCAATTTTTTGACTGCGACGGCGATGTGAGGGCGACGCAGCAGGGGGCTTTTGTTGCCACTAGTTCTTGGATGTCAGCTTGGTGTGTCATGGCCTTGAGAGAGAACTGTAAGTAGGGATGTAAGCTGCAGAAGTGGACTTGTGTCTGTTTGGGCACATCCACACTTGAGTATGTGTATTTGTGCATATGCATGTACACATGTGAACATGCAGGAGAGTGTGTGGTGTGTTTATGTGTGTGATGTTGAGGCATCAGGAGAGTGCTCTCTGCAGGAAGATGTCCGATCCAGTCAGGCTATGCCACTGATCCCAGGCCGCTGACTCTGCTCCCAGGCCCTGTCAGGTCCAGCTTCTCCCTCTCTCCCTCTCTCCCTCTCTTTCTCTCTCTCTCTTTCTCTCTCACCCTCCTCCGAGTTTCTTACCAACCCCCAACCTCTAACTCTGCCACAGAGCTGACAGCTTGGCCCCAACAGCGCGCTAACCACATTACCTGAACTCACCACAGTCATTATCCTGCACTGGACCCACTGAAGCTTGAAAGTCATTCCAACTTCTCTGCCGGTAGAGGTTAATAGGTGTGTGTGGGTGTGAGATTACATCCCAAAGGCTACGTAGCATCCGGCAAATCCCGGAATTCAATTCTTTCCTGGGAACAGCTTGGAAGGACAGGTGCCAGAGGGTGTTTTTTTCCTCCCCTCCGCTCTCTTTTTTTTTTTATTTTATTCAGTTCACGCTTCCTGACTTGCATGTCAGATTTGATGACAAGAGACAGCCACAAGTGTCTGGAACATTTCTGTGCATCTGAAGGCATAAATGCATCAGTAGTGCACCTCCACTCCTGGAGGAGATAGCTCTTTATGGACGAAACCTTAAATGACCCCAAACAAATTCCTTACCTGTATTTGAAAATGGATTATTGGTTCAAAAATATAACTAGACTTTTCTCATTTCAGCAAAATAGTGCTGCTTTTTATGGCAAGAAATCCACTCCAAATGTTTAACATATGCAGGTTTTTCATGTACATTGGAGCCAATGGCTTCACATCGCTAATTTTTTATTGGACCATTTTCGTGCCGAAACAATTTGTTTAGTGTTTCTGGACAGGGCGGCCCCGACACACCAAAAGAAATCAGAGATGTTTAAGACATACACCGATTGTTGTGTTGTCTCATGTGCCCTGTGTCTCGTCCAAAAAGTTGCACTTCACATACCACAAAGACAACAGCCAATTATCATGTGCGTTCTGCGTGTGTGAGAGGAGATAACTCTCTCTACGAGCAGGCAATGGTAGTTCAAAAAGGAAACCAAAAGACAGTCAGGATGGATTCAAGATGCTAGTTGGCCATTTAGTACAATTACAACACAACTAGATGTTGAAAGAACAAAAGACTTGACATCCCGTTTGATGCCTCGAGTTCTGCATTTTGGCCGTTGCCATCCTGTCTTTTTGGAGTTAAAAGTGACCATATGTGGTGAGAGGCTGGAGCTGTGGAGGAGTGTGGGTTGGATCTGGCAGACAGCCTGTCACTCAAAGCGGCCCGTCCTTAATTATGCATAACTTTGAGCCAGAATAAAATTTAAAAAGGTTGCGTAATTTAAAAATTCACCTGTTGTATAGCTTCCATGAAGGGTGAAATTAACTGAAGAGACTAAAACCATTTTTGTTCAAGGCTGTAAACATGTTATTTCTGCTATAAAGTTGCACTTTTAAACATGGGTGTGTATTGTCATTGACTGGCTTCTAAAGTCAGCCTCAAGTGACCGTTAGAAGAAGTTTTTGGCCCTTTTGTGTTAGTTTATTTTTTTTGTTTTAGCTCTAAAGGGTTTTGCTTAGTGCTAATGGTGCCAGACACACCACAAAAACAAGGGCAACAGATGCTCACCTGCAGGTTAAAATTAATCAACAGCCAACTTGGTGTGTCAGGGCCCTTAAACAGACCATAAAAAGACCAGTGAAACACAAACAAATAACATTTTAGATAGTTTAGCAGCTCCTTAACGTAGGACACACCACTACTTGTTTTAGTGAAGCATTTATTGTCGCATCTTTGGACTTACATGTGTAAATAAAATTACATTTAGTGGCTTATGTAGTTGTGGTTATGGCAGAATCTCCATCTATAAACTGGTAACATATCTGGCTGGTATCCAGTGTATATAATTTAAAAAATCTGATTAGATTTGATAGATTGGCAAAGTAATTTGTCTGTTGAACCTCATTAGCCAGCTGATGAATAAAGTTTGAACTCTGGTTGGACTCGCATGGTGTACATTAAACTGTATCAGGCAATTCAGCAAAATTCATCCGTATAGCTTTAAATGAGAGTATAATTTTAATAATTGGGCCAAAAAAAATCAATGAATGACATTGAAGACTTTTATTTAGAACTGTTTTCCTGTGTGGCTCAATAAAGAAACTCAGTAAAAATGTTCTGGCGGTGCCAGAATAAGGTGCTGCTGCCTTACATAAAGTCTCATTCTAAATGCTGCCAATTTGCTTGAGATTGCATGTAGCTGTCAAGTGAGATGTGTTCGGGCCGTAGCGCAGACATGATGTGCAAAGCCAGCTATGTAGCCACAGAGAGTATGGTCGCTTACACAAACATTACATCAGACGTGTCACTACGAATAGGCAGAGGCAGAGATGGATGGACGTGTTACCTTCACCCTGCCACAGTGCAGCGCAGACAAAATGAGGGCCAGAAACACCGCACAGAATGAGGCACTTTTTTCAAAACCTCATTTGAGAACAGATGAGACGCCTCAGTTAAATGCCACATTGCAGATATACATATCAGAATCAGAATCAGAATCAGAAAAAGATTTATTGCCAGGTATAGTTAACACAATACGAGGAATTTGTTCTGGTGGGTTCGTGCAACATAAATATAGAAAGAAAAAAAAACAGATAAAATAGAAGATACAAATATAAAATATAAAAAGTACGAGTCTAGCAGTGCAAAACAATACAAGTAACACAAGTAACAGCGTAACAGTGCAAGAAACAGAACCATGGAATTAAAGTGTTATATACAATGTAAAAGACAGAATTTGATTGATTTAAAAGGGGAAATAGATGGGGTTTTTTTGAGATCCATAATTTAGCAAGGGTCCTCTCCTAAACTTCCAAAAGTCCGAGCTGACTGATAATCACCAGCAGGAATCCAGGAGTGCTGAGCCCATTAACAAGAGGAGATTTTTTTTGCTTTAAGGGCAGAAAATCTCTATGTTTAACTCCTCTGCATTAGGAGCCAATTACACGGCTGAAAAAAATGACCCGGGGTAGTTTGGTGTCCAAGGTTGTTTGTGCTGACATTCTGCTTTTCAAATGCCAGTCTGTTAATTATGCAAATGGACTACAAGGCCCCTGTATAAACATATACGTAGGCCCCCTTTATGTGTACATACTCCCATACATCCTGCGAGTTATTAGACGGCAAGTTTCACTATAATAATAAAGAAGAGAAAAAAGTGAAATATGAAATGACCCCTCCGGCTGCAGCGAGCCTGCCTCTCCAGTATCCCTCTCAGACTCTCAGGCCCTCGCTCTCCTCCTCCCCTGTCCTCTTTTTCCTTGTGGTGCAGCTCTTTGCGCAGCGATGCTATGCGACACTGGCCAGCTTTAGAGAAGGCGAGTCCACATTGCATTAATTCTGAGCAGAGAGAAATCCAGTATCAGATGTAATGGGTTTGATTCCAAAGCCCTGGGGCGATGTTCTGCGCTGCTGTAATGGTGGTGAGAGTCGGCAGAGATCCTGCACTCATCAGAATGCTGCCTAACACACACACACACACACACACACACACACACACACACACACACACACACACACACACACACACACACACACTCCCTTCCTTCTCATGTCTGCTCCCTCATTCTTCCTCTTCTTGTCTACTTCCTCTTCATCTCCATCCTTCCGTTTTTCTCTCTCCTCGGATGACCAGAGGTGTACTCCACTTCGCCTCTGACTCTTCCCAACCTCCTCGCCATGTTGTTGCCTAATTACTGTCTCTAAACAAGGGGCTTTGTCCCCAGCAGTCCTGAATTAAGTGTCTGCTGCTCATTCGCAGATGGATAATTGTGTTGTTTTTTTCTTCCTCACTGACTTCTCCTCTTGAGCTAAGGCCAGATTTAGTCAGGTATTCTGGAGAAGGCATCATTGGATAATGTCGAATAAGCCCGAGGGTAAGTTTCCCTCTCTTGTTTTTGCTTGTTTTTTTTCTCATTTTAATTAAAGAACAGCCTGTCGTTGTGAGCAGGGCACCTCTCCAAGACAACATATGATTGGTTAAAGGAGTGACAAGTCTAATTGTTTGCTCCAATCATTGCTGTGGGTGACAGAAACCTATGCACTGCTTCAAAAAAAAAAAAAAAAAAGCTAATATACTGTTGGCTAATCAAACACACGTCAAGTGCAATTTGATATTCAGTGAAATATCTGACCCATATAAAATGACGAGGTACAAAGTTGGAGCCATAAAGTGATGTTTAACTTAGTGGAACTCTGTAAAACTTGCAGCTGCATGCTTTATCATGCATTTAACAACATTAGGCTGGTGTTTTCTTTTTAGGAATGGGGCTCATTGGAGTGGAAGTAAAGCTTTTATGGCTTTTTGGTGACTGCGTTCTGCATGCTTTATGACAATGGATTGATGTGCACCTTTGCCAGCCTCATCACAAGTCCAGAGACTTCAGCAGAAGGTCATGAGACAGAAGTAATAAAAGTGTCCAAAAATATCTCTTGTAATCCCTGTTGTTGAATAAGGTATGCTCCATGTTGCGTGTTTACATTGATGTAGCGCGTGACTGGCTGGCCTTGTTATGCCTTCACGTTGGTGATAGCTGAGGCCGGAGGTATTATGTATTCGGGTTGCCGTTTGTACATACATATGTCCTGTTCTCGAGATTGCAATATTTTAAGAACGCCTTGAGGGATTTTTTTCAAATGTGAAACAAACATCCACTTGGACTCAAGGATGAACCGATTAGATTTTTGTGATCAAAAGTCAAGGTCAGTGTGACCTCTTCTATCCCATTTTTGTGAACGAGATTTCTCATGAAAATCTTGAGGGAATTTCTTTTTTGAATTTGGCACAAATTTTCACTTGGACTCAACCATGAACTTTCATTTCATTGGTCAAAGGTCAAGGTCACTGTGACCTTGTGTGTTTGTTATTAAAGCAATATCTCAAGATCAGCTTGAGGGACTTTCCTTGAATTTGGCACAAAGTTCCACTTGGACTGTACTGATTAGAATTTTGTGATCAAAGTTCAAGGTACGAAACGTGTTCTGGGCCAAAATTCAAGAATTCCTACGCTGATGCCGACAAAATTTCACACAAATGTCTTATGGGATAAAATGATAAAGTGATGACATTTTATATCCAAAAGGTCAGAGGTCAACTTCAATGTGACATTATAATGTTCTGCAAAAACACCTCTGGCTGTTTCTCAGTGGGAGAGGGGAGTCATTTGGTCAGATACTGAATTGGTGACACTAATCTTGGGTGCTCACCTTAAAACTGTGTTGATCGTATGGATCCTCTGTGCTTCTAGAGGAGTGACGTGTGTGAAGCATCCATGTTTTCACAGACAGGGATGTGAACTGTAAGTGCAGCTTGAGGTTTACGGAGGCATACAGGCAGTAATTCTAGTTTCCTTTTAGTTTGGGGTAATACTACTGTCTGCCACACGTCCCAGCAGCAAAAAGATGAGGCTTAAGCACCTCTAATGTTGCATAACACAAACACCCAGAGCAAGCTGCTGTCCTTTGGCCGCCCCACCTCTCCTGCATCTGGAGCCTTGGGGGAAAGTGAGGGGCTTCCCTTGGCTCACTGAGAAAACAGGGAAGCATACGTTTACAGCTCCCTCCGTCTGCTGGGGCTCCCCTTATTATTGTGATGGATGGTGAGGGAAAAGGGGAGAGCGATGGCCCTTGCCTCCTCATCACCTAACCATGAAAAGCGAGCAGCTCGACTGACAGTGAGGTAATTACACCGTCATTATAATGTGCACTTGTGCACAAGCATACACACTCTTGCACCACTTAAACACAGTCCTCTACACACCAGATGGGGTCCCCAATGTCTTCAGCCTGGTGCTTCCCCCCCCCCTCCTCTATACGTCTCTGCTCCACTATCTTCTCTCCGCAGCTTTTGCTCTCTGCACCAGCAAGGGAATTCCAGCCTTCCAGGAAAGCTTGCCAGCTCCTGATGGTGGAGTGTGTATGTGTGTGAGCATTGTGTGTGTCTGTGCATGTCTATAGGGACACGCTCACATGCATATACAACACCTCTGTGCATGCTCACCATTAACAAGGCCTGTTTAGCATCAGGCCCTCTCTGTCATCGACAGGCTGACAGATGTGGATGCTGTCAGGAGGTCTCCTCACACACTCTAGACCAGCAAATGAGTTTCAGAGACAGACTGGCCTTGTTCAGCTTTAAGAAGAGTACTCATTGATCAGACACAGTTTCTCATATTTAAAAAAAAAAAATCTTGAGCAATTTTTAAGAGCAACTGACAGCAACAGTCAAGTAATTTAGTTAAGTAATTTTAGACCCTTTGGCGGATTATGAGACAGTGGGCCCCTGGAATGTGCAAAAGGCCCCACCTCCTTCATAGGAGCAAGACAGAGACTTTGTGGTGGTTTTGCTTCTTTTTGTTGTTGTTTTGCTTGTCTTGTAGTTGTTATGCATCTTTTTTTCAGTTTTGTGTCTCTTTGATGTTAAAAAAAACAAAACAACAACAACAACAAAAAACAATGACGTGCATATACATACTCTGCTACAGCTGTTTATTTTCTGTGCTCCTGGTGACTTGGCGCAACAATTTTGTTGCTGATCAAATAGAGTTGGTAGGGTACGCTGCAAGTGTGAGCTGATGGTGTTGTGCACGGCAACTGATGTATTCAGCTGCTAGTGAGAGGAGGGCTTGTGTGCCTGCCTGTCTGCAGCAGCGCTGTGTGTGTAGTTGTGTGTCAATAAGTAGGCGGAGAAGGCACTGCTGGTATCAATACTGTTGCAAATGAGTATCGTATCCAATACTAATTTTTAGAATCGATTAGTATCTTTTTTGACTACCCTGCTTTCTGGTCAGTGTGTGTTATTTTGAGTAACATTTTGTGATTAAAGGCCAGAGGGGCGCCTGATACTTTTGGGCCCCTGGACCTGTGCCTAGTAGGCCCCTTCAGTAATTCATCCATGCCCCAAACTCCTGTGGTTTAACTTTTTAACTTCCTGCAGGGATGCAAAAGTGTACTATAGGGTATGTGAGTACACCGTGGCATCGTTGTCAGGTGTGGTTACAGGTCTGACCACATCAAATCACTCCCAGCTATAGGGATGCAGACTTGAAACTTTCAACCAAAGAAAACACTGCAGACTTGCTTTTCAGCTGGGCATCTAAGGAAAAGTTTGACACTTTGGGAAAGGTGATGGTCAGGCTGGTTTACATGGCATGGTCATGAAATATTTCAGCACATAACACTCTGAATACTACTAATTGTTTGATTACAAATATTTGTTAGCATGTATACTTTTTCTTAATACAGTATGCATTAGCTCCTAAGGATAACTCCAAATCTAATAAGATTATGTTTGAAACAAGTCCTGTATGCTCTCATGCAGATAAATGTTGGACAAATTAACAAAGAAGTATGTCCGGTACGTGGCCTATAAACTGTGACACTGGTGTTATTTAAGCACAGATGACGAATCGAGGTATGACATGTACGTGAACAAAAAACACAAGTGCTTTAATTAGCAAACTAGGCTCGTTTTTGCCATAGGTGGAACACAATGGGCACCTGTGCCCGGATGTGAAAAAGTCCCCCTGGCCCTGGGTAGTTACAGCATACTGTTGTTGAAGGGCCGAAATTGCGTGGAGTGATCAGCACATCTGAAGTTCCTGAAAATAAATCATGGTGGGTTTTTTTCAAACGACAACCTCTGAGGCTGAAAAATGAAGTCAATGCGAAATTGCCAAAAACTGCAGATCCTCTAATGACCACTTGGGATTGGCTCCAAGATAGAGTAAATCCCCCAAGGTTAAAATTCCCAAATTTGCAGTAGTAATAAACATGTTTACAGTATGGTACAAAAAACAGTTTTGGTCTCCTAAAAGCTAATAGCTAATTTGAACATTAATAAAAAAAAAATTATATGGGGTGTGTTTTGTTTTTTCTTTTAACTTACCCTTTCATGTTTTATTATGTCTGAAAGTTATGCATATTTAAGAATGGGGCCACTTGAGTGACAGGCTGTCAATGAGGCATCGCAACAGTCGGAGTCAGATCCACCTTTCACTTCTCCCCGCTCCACCCTTTTGTCCAAATTTGGTCACTTCTGAATCCAAAAATAAAAATAAATAAAGATTGTGGTGGCTGAAATGCAGACATTCGGTTCAGTTCTTGCATTGTCTTCAAATTGAATGTTTAGACTGTGATGCTTAGCTGTGACTTGAATTTTTCTTTTTTTTTCCCAAACTTTTCTTTGGAGGGGCTTTGTTATTGACATGAATAACTAAGCCCATTGTTAAGAAATGCAAAGTTAATAACAGAAACTTCAGGGCCGCCTGAGCCATTAGGCCCATAGCTTAGCTCATGGGCCAAAACTTGTCTCAAAATGAGAATCGGAATCCCTCTGGATGAAAAAATGAATGAAAAGTTGAATAATTGAGCAGCTCCTGATGATTATATAATGTGCAGTAGAACAGTAGGACATAGATTGGTAATGATAGGTTGTACTGGAGCTCACAAGTGGAAAACAATCTGCACTGAGTCAAAACTCAACTCAGGTTAAGACATCAGTTTAGCTTTGGAGGTCTATTTAATGTCCTTGGCCGACTCACACTTCTTGCTGCTAATTGTACCACAATGGAAGAGGGAATTGGCTACTATATAAAGTGTGGAAATTGTGTCAGTTCTTTTTGGTTGGGTCATTGGACACAGACATGGCAACAGCTATTGAAGCGAGCCAGTCATGCTGGAAGAGTTGCCCCATTTCTTGCCACGGTTACTGTGCTCACGTACGTGTGTTAATGAATTATGTATATTGATAGATTCCCAGCAGAACCTGGAGGATGGGCATTTTCTTTCCATAAGAATAAACAAGAGAAATTATACACCATGGAAGCGTGCAGCCAGTCTATAAATAGAAGCGGTGCTTTTTTGCCCGGGGATGTAGTTGCATTTTTACAGGTCAGACTGTGATCTTCTCTTAAGCCTCTGCATTGAGATGTAGCCGACACATCTCTGGGGTGCTGTCGCTGACTCTAACAGGGGCCCCTTTAATCTCTAAAAGCAGGGGTGCATTTCCTCGAGGAAAAAGGGGGAGAGGACTTTTATGCGGCCCCAAGAGGAGGCATGTTAGATTGTATAATTAAAGAGATGTTTTGCCAATTTTTAACCTGCTTTGTATTAAAACAATGTGTGTAGTATGCACAGATGAACAGTGGTGAACTTCTGTCTAATTGGTGCCTAGATATCCCTCTTCCCCTCACAGCAAAACTCCTCCAAATGATGAATTTTTACAGTGCTTGAACTACAGGCTTTACTTCTGCATTTTCCACCACCTATGCCACCAACAGTGCGAACAAAGAGTAAACAGCTCATCAAGTTACCTGCCCCTCTCACTTCGTTTCTCAAACTCGGAAGAAAATTCTATAAAATTGTAGTCAGTGCTGATTGAATATAAATCAAGATAGTGTTACTGCACTGCTTATCTCTGTCCTAAAATGTTTCCAAAAACATATTTAAATGCTGTATTTAGCTGTAAAGGTTTGTGAACAGGAAGTGGGCTAGCTGCTTTTTGCACAGCGAAAATGGAGGCCAAATAAACTGAGCTCAAACAGTAAAACTTACCGGCGCTGATCAAATATAAACCAAGATTCTGGTACTGAGTTGCATATTTCTCGCCTCAAATGAGGCATGAGACACATGTTTTAGCTGACCCTTAAACCATAATATGAGCTTGCTGGCTGCCATTGTTTCACTTGGATCACTCCACATTACATCGTCCACCAGCAGTGGAGCGTCTCGTAAGCCGCAATGCCTTCTGGTAGTTGTAGGTTTCCTACCTTTTGAAAAAGGTGTCCTTTTTCTCTTTTTTCTCTGGTGATGTAGTACCAATTTCAGAAGTCTTTGCAGTATTTGGGAGGCTGTGGCTCAGAGGTAGAGCGGGGCGGGCAGGTTGTCTAATCAGAAGGTCAGTGGTTTGATCCTCCAGTCAACTTGTTGAAGTTTCCATGGGCAAGATACTGAACCCTAGATTGCTCCTGGTGCTGCGCCATCAGACTGCGAGGGCGCATGAATGGTTACTGAGTAGCAGGTGGCACCTTGGACGGTCATCTCGGTCTCCAGTGTGTGAATGCGTGTGTGAATTGCCGAATGTGACATATAGTGTGAAAGCGATTCCAGTGGTCAGAAGACTAGAAAAGCGCTATACATTTATCATCTTCCTACTGTGGAGATGGCCTAGTTCTATGTGAGGACTCCCTTTATATCAGTGAAATAATTCTTTACTATCCTTAGGGTAGGGTCAAATTTAAGATTTCTAAGAGATTTGAATTTCACCATCAAACAGATGACATGACAAAAGTGAGTGCACTGTAAAATCTGACAAGCTGACTTTACTTTAAAAAATATAGGAAACCGATTGCCTTGAAAAACGAGAGTAAATATAACTGAATCTCAATGTCTGTTTACTTCAATTCTAATTGTTAAGTGTTCCTAAAATGTAGTCGTATTTACTTAATTTTGTGAAGTTGTTGCAACTTAAAAATAACAAGTTTAATTTAACCAATCTTTCCAAGTTTTTGCAACTTCAGTAAACCAAGTATACTGAGTTATTTGTCTGTATTCTGCTGGTTGCAAACTAGTCAGTTATATTTGTATTTTCTTAAACGTGATAACAAAATAGAACAGATCTCCTTAATTCATCACTGGTAAAATCCTCTTTGACATCAAGTTAAGTCAGACTTGCGTGGTCTACTGAAGTTGCTAACACTTAGAACAAGGTAATTGTTAATAATAATAAATAAAAGAGCTCCAAGATGAAATTATTCGATTCCAATACAAGCTTGTGAAGTGTTAAACTGGAAATCAGCTGCTCCATCGGCAGAAGTTACCTGCTTGAGCGCACTCGGTTGCACTCGGCCGCAGCAAGTCACTTGAGCGCCTGCTCTAAAGCACCCATAAAGCAGAAGATCCCGGTACTTTCATACAGCGGAAAGAGCATTTTTTGCTTCATGCACTGCTGAACAGCTCTCTTAAAAAATAAATTGGACCCCGCCTCCATGCTGTATCCAGATGTTCTTAATAGATCCACGACACGCCCACTTTGCTGTCAGTCAGTTTTGTGCTGTCATATGATTTCTGATTAAGAGTATGTGGTAAGAATTGCTTTACCTTTTCAATATAGACTACAAAACTGTTTCGAAATGCTAAAAAAATGGTGTGAAATCATGTGATTTAAAACGTGATTATGCCATTAATGTCAATTTAAGCAATTAATTGTTTGACAGCCCTTATTAATAGTTATATTAACTTTACTTTTTCAAGGCAATCGGTTTCCAAGATTATTTTAAGCAAGATCAACTTGTCAGATTTTACAGTGGCGTCTGCAAACGTACAGCTCGTCAGTCTCCCCTTAAAAGCCTTCACAGGAAATCAATAGTGGTCTCCATAAGACTTAATCTGGGATCCACACTACTACCATGGCAGGCGGCCAGCTGAGTGATGTGTGCGGTTTAAACGGCCCCCGCATCCTGCCCGCTTATCTGTAGGTGTCCCGATGATCGCTCTGCTCTCTACTCATCTCGTCTGGCTGTTTTTTTTTTTGTTTTTTTTTTGCTGTATCCCAGCCCTCCTCCATCTCGTCCTCCTCTTCCTCCTCCTCCTCCTCCTCCTCTTCCTCCTCCTCCCCTCCCTCTCCCCGCTAAGTTCGATGCGATCGGCTCTGGGCCCTGCCGTGAGTTCTCGGTGCGGGCGACAGCGCTGCTGAACATGGCGTCAGACGGGATGATTTTAACGAACCACGACCACCAAATCCGGGTCGGAGTCCTGACAGGTAAACCGCACATATTGCCATCGGCTCTTTCACATTTCGCTCACAGTTCCATGAATTCATTTCCGCCGGCGGAGCTTCATACATGTCGGCTGCTTTTTTTTTTTTGCGTGGCGGCTCACGGTCTCTAGCTGGCTTTTGCAGCCTCTTGAACGCGACGCTGATTTTTAAAGCCTGTTTTTTTTTTCTTCATTAACATACATGCTACATTACATCTAGTGCTTATGCGGTGGAAGCGGTAAATGTGTGCTCTGCATCGGTTTGTGTCCGCTCATGTCTTGTCGAGCCGTTTTCCCCCTGCTGAAGAACAAGAGCTCAGTTTATGTGTATTGAATAATTCATGTCCCTATCTGCTTGTCAGAGCTGAAAATTACAGCTGACCGTGTGTTGTGTCGCTGCTAAAGATGCTCGGGCTATAGATTGCATTATTGACACCCAGCTGACCACAGCGATTTTTCAAGTGTTGCTCACGACAGTTGCTGAAGGTGGATGTGGTGATGAGCGCATCCTTGGCCTATTAAGAGCAGCTGGGGGAAGAGGAAAAAATATGTGAAAATGCGTGTAGACGTCGGCTTGTTTTGTGAATGACAGTGCCGGCCGAGGAGTTTACATGACACATGATAGCGGCTCCGGCTTGGTTTGGTGGGGCTGAACACACATTCCTGTGAATGCAACGTGATGACGGCGCGTCTCTCACTTGGCAATATTGGAAACGTTATGCGCTTGGATGCAATGTGCGGCTATGAGGCGGCGGATGGTGTTAGATCTGGTCGCCGCCGGCCTTCATTTTTTCCCTCTGTGTGTGTGTGTGTGTGTGTGTGTGTGTGTGTGTGAGTGTGTAGCCTATTGCTTTGTCATGTTTCTGCTCGTCAAACATCACGCGAGGCGAATTCAGCAGTTGTTGTCATGATCGGAAAGTAATTTTTTTTGAGGATATGGGGAGGGAGGGGTGGATGCATGATAAAAGCTGTCCAGAGGAATATCCCCCCCCTCTCTCTCTCTCTGTCCATCCTGTGTGAGGCTGGGTCGATCAATATTTCATGAAAGCCGTGATCTCACACATACGGCATTCCTCCGTATGGAAATCCAGCACGGAGGAGGTGGTAGGCGATGTGTAGCGATGGAGGAATGACTGTGTAGACCCTCTCATGAAATCTGCCAGGGAAACCCCACCACCAACAACACCACAGCCACCCGTCGTCTCCTTCTCCATCCCTCCTACTCTCCTCTTCTCCTCTCCCGCTCGAGCTGGAGAGAGAGAGGGGGAGAGCGCTGTCCATGGTGCTGAAATCCAGCGTCACTCACAAATCAGTGCGGTACTGACCCGGTAAATACTGCATCAGATAGATACAGCCAGGGATAGAGAGGAGGAAAAGCCCATCTCAAGTAACTCCACCTTCACTTTTTACTGTATGAAGAGGAATTTGGAGTACATGTGAAGAGCAACTTAACAACACATAACCCCAAAAAGCAAGAATTGAGTAAAAAGTTTCAAGAAAATTATCAGAAATAAGCAACAACTACAAGAAAAAAGAGTAAAAAAACAACAACAAACAAACAAACATGAAAACGACCAGAAAAAAAGAATTATATGTATTTTTTCTCTAACATAATTCTAAATATATAATTACAATTATGATTATATATATATAAAAAAAACAAACGAAAAAAAACAACTAATTTTCAGGTCATTTTTTCAGGTCAGTTTTACTAATTTCTTGCAATTTGTGGGGCATTTCTTGCCAAGTTTGTTGTTTGTCATTGCCTTTTCCCCGTGTTTCTGATCAAACCAATTTGCTCGAGTTTCAAGGGGTTAAATAGTTTGTGGGAGGCATTTAAATGCAGCATATGAAAACTGATGTGGAACCAGGTTTTAATGTGTTAATGATCCAGTGTGTAGGATTTAGGGGGATATATTGGCAGAGATGGAATATAATATAATCGTTATGTTTTCACTAGTGTGCAGTCATCTGAAAATAAAATTGGTTGTGTTTTTGTTACCTTAGATTGAGACGTGTATATATCTTCATAGCGGGTCCTCGTGTATGGAGATCGCCATGTTTTACAATAGCCCAGAATGGACAAATGGAACACTGGCTCCAGAGAGGGCCATTAGCGTTTTTGTGTCAGCCACTGTACATAGAAGCCCCTTCAAGATTAGTGTGTCAGAAAAATGTGAAACTGCTTTTTTTCAGTGAAACTGCTTTATTCAGTGTTTTTTACCAGTTTTAAATCACCTTGTCTGTTTGTTTTGGAGAAGAAGAGACCTGTGTGGATAATGCGGCTCCTAGTAAAAACCTCCAGAACGCCTGGGTCTTAAGTTATCAGAGAAAAAGATGAGCACACTTTACCAGGTGTTGGACGAACGGCCTGTCGACAGCATGCAGAACAATATTAAAAACACTGATTTGAGACGTGAATTTGCTTTATTTTCTGTTTGTACCGATTAAAATTACCACATAAAATTTCCCAAGCTCCTGGATTTTAAGTTATTATTGAAAAAAGGTGAGCAAACATATTTTTATAGCGCATCTGCTTTTTTGTTGTTTTTACCTGTTTAAATCAGCAGGTCTGTTTGTTTGGGAAAGTAAGAGACCTCTGTGGATAATCACTGTTAAAAAAATTAATTCCTGAACTACTGGATCTTAAGTTATAAGAGAAGAAAGGTGAACACACATTAGCAGCTGCTGGGCTGGCTGTCCATTTCCAACATGCCAAACAGCATTGGAGAAACACTGATTTTAATGTGCAGCTACTTAATTCTGTGTTTTTACAGGTTTTAATCACATGGTCTGCTTATTTTTGAGAGGTAGAGACCTCTACAGATAATTTGGCTCCTGCTAAAACCTCCCTGAACAATGAACACTGAAGGAATTTTAACCTGGAGAAGTTTTAGCTGGCTGCAGTCTGCAGTACTCATTGCTAGATACAAATAATCCCCCCTAAATCTTAGACACTCGACCTTTAAGCACAGACAAACTTTCAGATTGTTTATGTAGGTGGTTATTTATGTTGGCCCCCGACTAGAGGTCAGAATATACCCACTACTTTTTTTATACCACAGCATCAATGTCCACGCCACATCAGAGGGCGTTAATTTTCTCTGTGTCATCAGTTACTTGAATCCCCAACTGTATCCCCAGTGTAGTGACAGATTGCCAGTTTGATCTCGCTGTGCAGTGTTGCCAATTCCAGCATACATATGTCGATGTTGAGACATGAGGAGACACAGCCGACAGGTTTATTTGTATTTTTGATATATTTCTGTGTGTATATATGGAGTAGGAGGGCTTGCACTGTCAGGGAAACAAAGCATCAAAGGAGTCAGGGGGATAAAACGGTGCATGGTGGCATTAAGTTTCCATGGTTTACCTGACCCTTAGCCTTTTAAGAATCTAATCGTGGCAGGATTACTCATGGCTACACAGACCGCTGTGATTTTTTTTTTTTTCCGTGACATGATGTATTTTGACAGCAAAAAGTCCCCTGCTGTGCTGCCACGAGGAAACAAAGCTCCAAGTATTCAGGTTGTCTCGCTCTTATAATGCTGAACCTTTTGTTGCCACACCTCAGTCTTATACATCGACAGTGTTCATGCCATTAGTCTGCTGTGTGATAGGGCCTGTGTGAGCAGAATGCTAATAGAGTGTGGAGCAGTGCTCAATCTCCTTTCCTGCGAGGGTCAAAGGTCAGCCGTCCACTCCTGCATCCAGTCACCAGGGAGGAGATGAGACCTTGGCTCACCCTCCTCCATCACTTAGCCCCACATCCCTCTAGACAGGTGACAGAGCCCAGGGGATGTCTCTGTTTAGACCCTGGACACACAGTGTAGTGGGGGGATGACGTGTTCAAGTGTGTGTGTGTGTGTGTGTGTGTGTGTGTGTGTGTGTGTGTGTGTATTTCTGGGAATGTTTGAATAAGAGGTGGGGTTTATTTGTGAGAGGTAGGAAATTTGAAACAGCATAATTGGGGCGAACATGCTGTCACTTGTCAAAGATGTCACACTGAAAACGTGACCTTTGTTAGGAGTGGATGAAAGCTTCTCACGCTGTGCTCAGACTATTGTGGTATTTAGGGTTTTTTTTCCCTTCTGTCTACCTGTTTTTGGCTACGTGCTTGTGTGTGTGTTTGTGTATTTTGATGTATGAGTGCTCGGTGCCCAGTTTCTAACTGTCAGTGTTTCTTCCTGTTGAGCACGAGTTTTAATTGTCCTGTGTCTCTCTCCCTGGGCCTGCCTCGGGGTGTGGGTGCACAGTTACACACTCACTGACTTCAGCTAAATATGTGTGCCTGAATTGCTTGATGCATGTGTATTTGTATGTAGAGATGCAGTTGTGAATAAAGAGTTGTGGCCTCAAGTTTGTGACAAAGGACCATATGAACACTCCAAAGATAAATTGTGTTTTCAACATATTCATTTAGTTTCTTGTTGAAATGCTAGCTAGGTAGTCTGGCTTAGTAAGATGTATAGTGTGAATATATAATACAAACATCTGTCTTGACTTTAAGCAACAGCATGTATTATTTAGGGGCATCTAGCGGTGAGGATGCAATCAGCTTAAACTTCTCCCGTGAACCAAGCGTGAACTCCTGGTTAGTGTTCATTGTTCAGGAGCAGTGTCCAAAATTAACTTTTTGACTTACTGGCCGAGGGGGCTGGTAAGATGAAAAAACCACCAGCCAAGCCTATTTCTATACAGGCCAAAATAATAAACTGTTTTTTTGCTTTAGTACATATGTGACAGTAAGGTATTATGTTGAATACAAGCATACAAAAGAGGCCAGAGCAAAATTTTAAGCAAAATTGTTTTAACAATTAGATAAATCATTTCCACAGCCTTAGCTTGTAAATAAGTGGTAGGCAGTGATGCAGCGTATATGTGTAGGGCTTTTGAGAGTAAAGAGTGAAGTTGTAATGTGCTGCCATGACAGTGAGGAACTAAATAAAGTGGTTTCTTGTCTCTTGTCTCTTGTCTGATAGTTTAGCCAATCGGCTGATGTCCCGTTTGGCAAACAGTGTCAAGAAAACTAGGAGTGTTTGAGGCAGTCTAAGGCAGTTTAACCTCACAACACAGGTATAAACACATCTGTAGTGTGCATGTGTGTGTGTCAGACTTCAAAACTGACAGGAGAGGAGCAGCAGAGCAGCGTGCCCATAAATGATGCCTTAATGCGATAGATACTAAGTACTAGACTATTTTGGTACAATAATTTACCTGCCAGTGTGGTGAATAGTCTTCCAAGATTTACTTGCTTAACGAAAAATTGACCTGCATTTTGCACTTGGTGGGTTAATTTCAGATCGTATTTAGGAGCTTTCAGGAGTCTAATTATCTGCAGAGGTTTCCTCCTCCAAAACAAATGGTAAAGACACTGAATAAAGCAGTTTCACGTCAAAAATCAGTGTTACTCTGACGCTGTTTGGCTCACTCAGACAGGCCGTAAGTTCAGCACCTGCTTATGTGTGCTCTGATAAGTTATGAGCCAGATGTTCAGAGGGGTTTTTACCGGGAGCCGAATTATTTTGAGAGTTCTCTTTCTCTCTAAAACAAACCCAGTAAAATGAAACCAGTAAAAACACTGAAAAAGCAGTGTCACATGAAACTGAAAATGGCCCTATGTAGAGCTAATGTTTGATAAGTTGATTCTTGGCTCCTGTAGAAACCTGGTGCTGAAACAGCGATATCCATAGTCAAAGACTCGCTCCCTATGTCGATATAAACACCTTATTCTAAATAAAAAAAAAAAAATAAAATAAAATTAGTTATTATCAGGTGATTTACACTCCAAAGAATACATACCTGTTATGTTACATTCCATGTTTGCCAGTATATCCACTTAAATCCTGCATGCTCAACCTTACAAAAAGTGTGTTTCAAATAGACGTTTCGAGATTTTTCTAGGAAAGCCTTAACCCACATGAGAAGCAGGCTGGGTTATACCACACATTGGATGCATATCACCAGCTGAGCTTTTATGCATTTGTAAGCACATATGAGTGTGCACATGCATGTGCTTTGTGCGTGTGTGTGTGTGTGTGTGTGTGTGTGTGTGTGTGTGCCCTTTACATGTGCGGTATGTGTATATATGCATGTGACTCTGCTCTGCTCTTTGTCTCTCTGCACTAATACTGAGCTCTGGCTGGAAAACACAGCTTAGCAAATCCCTCTGGCCCAAATATAGCTACTGTATGCATACCTACCATGATCACACACTAAGAGAGAGAGAGAGAGAGGCTGGCAAAAGGCATTCAGTAGCTTTTAATCTGTATAAAGCCAGTGTGTATGTGTGGGACCATACGGTATTATTATACGGCAGTGCTCCATGCATGGGCCGCAGATGCTCTTGTTGGATGTGTGTCTTAATTTACAGCCTATAGAAAGCCCCATTGATGCTGGCTGCTGAGAGTGTGGTTTAACTTTGAGCCCTTCCTCCAAGAGACGTGCACACACACTCAGCACCGGGCTTCCAATGAGCAGCCAGGGCAGGAAAGCTCCACTCTGCGACAGACAGCGCACATTTTTCCCTCCTCTCTCTCCCTCTCTGTGTATCAGTCTCTCCCTATCCTTCTCTCTCCTCTCTCTCTCTCTTCAATTTTTTTTTAGCCTCGGTTGTAACAACTGAGAGAGGCTCAGGGATGTGTGGGCGGCTCTCTAAACTTACATGTCTATCAGAAAGACATGAATCGACGGCAGGCAGGCTTCCCAAAACAACCACATTTAGATCGCTCTCTCAAACCCTCTGTTTAACTAATTCTGTGACTCCCTGCAGATTGGGTGGAAGCTTTTATTTTGGTGGAGTAGTGGTCCATTTCTTAATCGTTTGTGATTTGCATATTGTTGGTCTGCAAAAGAGGTTTGTCAGTTTGTAGTTTGAGGCATCACACATACTTGATAATCATCCATATTAAAATAATACACATATATATGAACTTGCTTAAAATGATTTATCCTTTGGCGCAGGTCACGTGCGTGTGCGTATTCCTCTTTTGCTTGTCTGTGTGCACGTGGGCTTGCGAACATGTATGTGTGCCTGCGCGTGTGTGTACTTGTCTGGCTGCAGATGGGATAATAACTATTTAATCTGCTTTTCCACATAATTTAATCTCTGGAGTTTGTCCCAAGCTCACCTTAACAGCTCAGGCGCCAAAGAGGCTCACTAGAGAAACAGGAGTCAAGTCAGCAAGAGACGACCTAGCGTGCCAGAGCACCTTGACCAAAACTAGGCGAGGCCGTCATCTGTCACCGGATGGCATGGGTGGCTGCCAGGTTATGGAGCAATCTCCTCTCGCTGTCTCTTTCTGAATGACTCAATCTACTACAATGCAAGCTGAGGGTTTTGTAATTAAAGGGAAGCTACAATCTCAGACACAAGACCGTTTCAGCATCATCAGACTGTGACATGCAGAAGATTTCTTCCCCAACCTGCCATGTCCACTTTTATTCTCAGTTAGGGTATGACTACTGTTACCAGAATGCATTCACCTCACTAGTACTCAGGGAGTGTTTCTCACTGTGTGTGAGCATTTTAGCATTTCAGCTTTGGTTTTCACATGTGAGCAATACTGATGGCAGAGCTCTTTCTTTTAAAGTGGATGTCATGCTGCAGATGAAAATGCAATAAATCCTATGGTTGCATTGCACTCTATCAATGTAGTACTTAACAATTTTCATGATTTATCACAGATTCTCTGTTTAAATTGCACAAGCTATCGCTCCAGTTTTATCATTCTTCATTTGGCCATAGAAGTTAGGTTTGCATTGGTTTCCTCATCAAAAAGCCCATGAGATTTTCTCATTGGATTGTGGAATACTGTAGAAAATCAGATTTGTGGCAAACAAACGTATATAATACTCTAACGTCTTGTTTAGCAAGATAATCTTCACAAACACTTTTTAGGATTTTTGAGGTCTAAATGTAATTGAAAGAAGTAAATAGTTAATGTTAGTCTATGAACTAACTACACATTGTCATCACAACAAGGCTGTAAAGTCGTGTTTGGCGCATTTGGGCATGATGACATTCTGTAGTCTCATTTAGCCACTTTTTATTCAGGATTTCCACTGCATGCACGTGCGTTGCCGAACAGCTCAGCTGCGGTTTTGCTCCGTGCTCCCTCATCCATCAACCTCCACTGGTTGCGGTTTGAGAGCAGCACAGCGTAGCCCTGCTTTATCAGCTGGTGGGGCAAGACCGAGGAGTTCCTTCATAATTAGCTTTCCTCGTCCACGGTGTCGGTCGTGATCTCTGAAAACCTCTGACCTGTCGACTCCAGGTCTGGATACGCTCATTGTGACATTTTGTTGATGTAGTTACGCAGATCGGCTCCAGACCGAACAAGGATCTGGTGGAAAGTAGCATTAGCAACCACCTTTTTTTTTCAAGACAAGTACAAGCTTCAAAGTTTGCAAATGTGGTATTTACTGACATATTTTATGTTGTCACACAAAACATAAAAGTCTCTTAAGGCTGTGAGATACCGATACTTGTCAAGATGTCAAATATCATCCCCAGTACTCGACCAGGCCTAAAATATGACCCCTACATAAGATTAAAAAAAAAGAGGACATCTCATAGACTTTATTTCTGATACGGTTCAGTCTAGAAAGAATCCAGGATTTAGAAAGAATTTAAACAACAGGTAGGAATTTCTTGTGTAAAGATACTTCACCATTTTAATTACCAAAGCCTAAACACAAGTGCCTTACAACAAGTCAGCCCTTTTTCATATAAGTCTTTATTAACTCCCTCAATGCCATCAGTCTGTCTCTGCTCCCATTAGCATCACAATGTTATTATTTTCCACTCTGTTGATGCTGAAACAGCTCAACGTAACTCCTGACATAGCTGACATCATGGCTGGATAACAAACCTCCCCCCACCCCCCAAAAAAAACCCACAAAATAGATGTTAACATTCGGTTCACTGGTGATATAAAGATACGTGGTTTGGATGGGAATCAGAGAGCCCCAGGCTTGTCTCTACCCACTAGCATGATTTTATTCCTCCGTTTTTTCCTGCTTTGACCCAACTCTCTGTGTCTGTCTATGGTTGAATCATCTCTAAGCTGCTACTGGGGTGTTCCCTTGCAACTATATGTGGGCATCTGTTCAACAATATGCTAGTTTGAGAAGGATACACTTGGAACAGAAGAGCTAAACAGGGAAAAAAAAAACACACAAATTGGGCATACACTTGTTACTGCTTCTTATTTCTCGTCCAATTCTCAATTTTTTTTGATCATTTAAGAGGCTGTTTTATAGATTCATTCATAAATGTTGTTTGAGTCTGGCTGGTAAAATCAGAAATATTGATGACATTACAATCCCAAGGGCCGTCGAGACAAAATGGTAGCATGTTGGACCAGAAATGCATTTTATCCCTTTGTTTGCAAGTGGACAGACAAGGATTTATGCTTCGTTTAGGCGGGGCTCGTGCTGTAGCAGCAGTTTGAAACGCAAACTGACCCTTCTCTCACTTTCTCTCTCTTTCTGCATCACACACAGCTGTGACAGTGGACAGCAGCAAGGCAGGCGGACCACATGACCAGAATAGACAATACAGGATCAGGGACACGAACACAGAATGAGAATTAAGTCTTCACTGCAAAGGAATTATTTTCGAGTAGTGGGGTGTGTGTTGGAGCAGGAGGGGGGGATGTCTCCCCTCCCCATTTTGCACACCCCTCTCTCTCTCTGCTTTCATAGCCTATGGAAATAATCCTCCCGTACTGTAAATAGTCTGTAATTGGGATGCGAGTTAGAACAAGAGGCAGACGGTATTTGGCGGACAAGGAGCAGCGTCTCCTCCGCTCTCGTAGGCTCTTGTCAGCTCTCCAGAGAAGAGCTCCATCGGGGCTGCCTGGAAAGCTATTCCCAGACTGGATGCGTAGGTGTAGGAGAGTCGGTCCGCTCCTCACTCCCTCCTGGCCCTAAAGCAGTGTTACAGTCTGTCATTCATTTGAGGTGATAATCACAGGAGGCTAGCGTAGCCAAGAGACAAAAGAGGAAGATTGCGCTCGATATTTTTTTTTGTGAGTAAGCAAAAGAGCAAAAGAGATGCTGGAGCTTTTTAGTGTCAGCACTTATCTTGTTTTGACTGAAAATCTGCCGTTGTACATGCGGAGCTTGAAGCTGTTGTTTTCTATTGTTGGTATTGATTATAAACAGAACTTTAAAATGAATTGTAACACCTTCCAGCATGTGTTTGATGAGTGGGGAGGTAGCCATGTACAAACCTCTAGATTGATGATGATGATGATGATGATGATGATGATGATGATGATGATTATGTGAAGCTTCCCAGGTCATGATAGGTGAAATTCTCAGTATGTCCCCAAAGCTATTACAAAGAGGACATGAGCAAGACCAGTCCTACTATAGTTCTTTTACTCAAATAATGAAAAGTGTTTAATGCACTTTAGGGAAATGTAACTTTATGAAATTTTCTATGCATGCATGTTGCGATCATCAGACTGCTGGTGCTCTCCATTTGTACTGCAAGCTTTCAACAATAAGCATACCGGTATTATCCAATCCTATTTCATAATTTTACCACTACGCTTTGTTTTTGAGCAGTTTTGGATGAAGTACTTGAGAGTAAAAGTATAGATATCTTACCAGAAAATACCTTTGGTAGAAGTTAAAGTCACAGGTTAGAATATTACTGTATTAAAAGTCTTAAAGTATATAATGTTTACTGTACTTATGTATCAAAAGTAATTTTATGATGTTAAATGTATTTAAGTATTAAAAGTAAAAAGTAAATTGTTAATTAAAAAGAAAGTGGACAGAATTTTGAGAATTATTCCATTTATTTTTTCATAACATACACCACCTTAAAATTGGAGCGTGCATTACATTTGAAGGAAAACAAGGTTTTTTTCACACCTTAGAGGATTTAAAGAACAAAATCCAGTTTTTACCTACCTTCCAAGTCTTTATTTACCCATCCATCCCTTTGTAATTCCTTCCCTATTTTGTAGTAAGTAAGAAAATGAGTTGGAGTGAAAGTATACATTATATTTAAGGTTATGTAGTAGAGCAAAAGGGAAAGTTGACAGAAATATAAAAACTCAAGTAAAGTACAGATACTCCCCCAAAATACTTAAGCACTATAACCAAGTATCATTAAATTGTTAGATTATACCGTTTTCGAGTTCACCATGTAACAGAATTACCAGCAATGTTGTTAGATGTACAATAATTATGATATTCATACAATAACTTTTTCCTCTCTTCAGTGTACATTTATATGGGCAAAGAATGCCATAACATATGATAATTGACCATTTTATTGCACCTGCCCTGTCTCATTTTAATTCATTATCTGACATGATCCTAATAGATCCTATATCTGTGTTTACGCATCCCGTCTCACTCGATGTCTTTTCAGTCAAATGCAATCACCCGTTACAAATTTGGACAAAGCATCATAATTTGGCCTTTTGCGTTAGGGTTACATTTTTGTTGTGCATTTTCAGATCTCATGTTCATTTAAAAATCCATCTATTAGGTTTCATCCGAACACCAATCCAAGGTCGTCGGGATTTAACAACCCGTGGATGAGACTCCACTATCAACCATATTTCATCAGAACTGCACTGAGCCTTTAACATTCAAATGCTATAAATGCTGGGTTTTTTTTACACACTTGCTATATTGGGCAGTTTAACCCTGTAACTATAACACTGCAGCTGCAATGTGTCAAAGAACCTTTTGCTTTGAAGACAAAACACACTTCCTGGTTCTTTATTTCTGCTTTCTTTTTTACACTTCTATGGAGAGACAGCGATTGGGCCCCCCCTCCTTTGCTTGGGTCGGTCCCTCGCGATAACCTGTGCAAGGAGAGAAGCCGCTGAGTGATGGCGATACAGATCGAGATAAAAGATATAGTGGCGTGTTTTAACTGATGAGTCACTCTTGTGGTCCGCTGCCGCTGGATCCTGTGTCCTGGCTTGAGGTGTTAATTAGGGCTGGAGGGACGGAGGGGGCGAGGGATGAGGGGAGAAAAAGAGAGAAAGGGGAAAAAAGTCACTGATTCATCAGTGTTGCCCCGTGTGCTGCCATGCCGCCTCACATCTTTATCAGTCCTCATCTAATAGGTGTCTGAAATGCATACCTCTCTCATGTTTCACTCAGGGAAGGAGGTCAGCTCTCCAGTATCTAGCATCTGTCACAGGCTGACGAGGCGCTGATGTCACAGGGAGCTCCTCATAGAGAGCAAGGGCTACGTTAACAATGCTAATAGTCACCGCACTACAGTGTAAACCTTTGTTTCCATATTAAACCTTTTAAAAATGAGCACTAGCAGTGAAATCACGCAAGTTGTAGCAATTCAAACATGACAGTGTAAACATTCGAAATGGGTGCCTTTGTATTTTCTGCTGGGATGTTCATAGACATATATAAGTAGACCGAGCATCCGGGCTTGTCAAATGCGGCAACACGGTCGCCATCTTGTGCCGGGGCTTCTGACCGGCGGTCAGACGCTGCCTGACTGTAACAGCATCTGGACTGCGTAAATATGCTGGATGAATGAATGAATTAAATCCAATGTGGATCTTGATCCCTGTCATGGATAATCATGCATCCCTGAGTTATTTCTTTACACTTGTAAAAAACTAATTTGTTTATTAGATTAATGTGTATATATATATATATATATATACGCTCATTTACATTTAAGGTTAGTCCTATAAATAGTGAATCAGAGAGTGTGTGTGTGTGTGTGTGTTTATTATTATTATTATTATTATTGTTATTATATATTTTACCTATTTATTTATTGACCATTTATTTATTCATACATTTTAGTCTGTTTTACTTAATACTATATTATTCTATAATTTTTTAACGTTTTTATCTATTATTTGTAATGTTATCCGTATGGTAGCATTTCCTCAGTACACTGTTTTAAGTAGAGCTCTTATTTTAGCTTAATTTAAAAAAGTCTTGTTTTTTCTCAATGTGCCTGTGTACTCTCGGCCTCCCATCCCAGAGATTCTATATAAAGATGGACGACGTGCCCGCACTTACCTGCTATGCTGAAGTGAGGTTAAAATATCTGAGATTCAGGCGTTGCCATCATGCGATGGTGATGTTATTGATGTCTGCGCAGTAGAGATAAAACTGGGGACTTCGGTCCTTAAGGACATGGACTCCACAGTTAAACAAGCACTGCGCCTGATCATGAGAAGTCATGATTAATGCAGTTCTTTATACTGCTTGCTTTAAAATTGTTTTAAACATACTAATAACTTAAAAATGAATGTTGTAAATCCACATCAACTACAAAGCAACAGTTTTCCTCTCTTGGACCCTCAGCAGTGACACAAAGGGAGGGGGGACTGTGACGGGAACTACTTCTCAGATCTTCCATGTAGTGCAGCAGCTATTAAATCTGGCTCACTGCAAGAAGAGACGGGGAACTTCATTTATGTCAACATCACTCAGGTTTTCAGTATTTCGACATTTTGTTGCTGTTTGCCAAACAGAGAAAGAGAGTCAGGTGTAGCTTGAAGAGGGTTGGGGTGGAACACAAGAGACAGAAGAAACAGAGCTAGTCAAAGTGAAGCTATGACAAGTAAATAAATTGCACAGTGTGTGTAGATTTTTCCCACAAAAGGCTTGCTTGCCTGCAAAATAGAGCCCCTTTATTTTAAATTAAAACATGCAAAAAACACTTAATAGAAAAACTTGATGTAAGGAGCTCTCCCACATAATGTGGTCGCGCATTCAGAAGAACAAAAACGAGCATCTGTACCGAGAAAGTGGAAAAGCACCGCTGGGAAGAGGTGTAGCGCTGTGTGACTTCTGGCTGTCACCATGGGCAACGGCCCTTCCGCTCCTTCTTGACACGCTGCCAGGGTGTCCATTGGCTTGTCACTTTTTCAAACCCCTCCCTCGCTCTCTCTCTTTCCCTCCATCCCTTCCTCCTGAGGGCCACAGGACCAGCCATGTCGAGGTGTGATGCGTGGATTGATGTTTGTAACACATGCATCTGGGAACCACCGTCATCTAAATTTGGGGAGAAATGTTTCCGTTTCCGTTGCGACGAAGGTGACACTCCACGGAGGGAGTATATTTGGAAAAATGTTTGATGGCTCTCAATTAAAAATGCTTTTCCCTGCGGTGTTTACAGTTGCTATGGAGCGAGCGCTGCAAGTCATAATTGACAGTAATTATATCAGCCATTGGCTTGCTCGCACATTTATATTTACATCACTTTCACTAATCAATTCCATATCAATGATAATTGAAATCAAGTTTGACGAGTGTTACAAGACTTGGAACTTCCTAGATAAATATAACGCTCTCTCTTTCCCACTCACACACGTTATCTCAAACCATCTCCCTCTTTCACGCTCGCTATTTTTGTCCCTGTCTCCTCACCTCTCTTTCGCTCTTTCTCGGTCCACCTTTCTCACTTTTTTTTTTTTTTTTTTTTACATTTGCTGTCTGTCTGCGCTCAACTCACTCCATCTCCCTGGAAAAGCGAGAGAGCGGGCAGTACAGGGGAGCATGTACATGTAAATAATAGAGGAGGCCAGCTTCTTCCTAACGAGGTGTGTTTGATGGCCGACCTCAGCCCAGTGTGTGTGTATGTGGGTGTGTGTGGTCAAGGTGTTCTCCCATTCTCCTCCTCTATTATTCAGCGTCATGCCTTTTCCATTTTTACCACAAAATCCTTTCAGATCATGGCACCCGGGAATCAAATGTTAATAGACACCCCGCCCACACACTCACACATCATGGCCTCAAGTGCTTAACACACACACACAAGGTCCAGTTTGATTGACTTGACGTGGCGTGGCCCGACGGCTTTGTTGCCCTTTTGCATCATTTATGGTCTTACAACAGGCATGACTGGTGATTTTTCAATCTTAGCACATGACTGTGTATATTTGACAGAGTGAGACGGGAGGGAGGGGCGTTGCCCCACCTGTTCTTTCGCATTCTGTCTTCTCTTAATGTGGCAGCAGATTGATGGAGAGGAATAAGTCTCAGTACGAGTGACCAACTTGGATATTCCACATGAATGCGCTAAAAAGCCAAACGTCAGAGTTTGGCACTTAAACGCAACATGTAAAATTTTGAGGGCTTCTTAAAACTAGGGTGGGAATGATTGGTCAAAAATGTATCAGCAACTATTTTGTTCCCTTTGTATCATTCAGTGTCCTCTCTCTAAAGTCTGAGGTTTTTGTGGGTTCCTGTTCCTCCTTTTTCCTCTTCAACAGTTTGTCACTCAGGTGTGAGTCACAGGGAGGATAATTGATCTGTGTATCCGTTCACAGCTGATCAGATCACATCTGTTGTTGAGAGGATCATCTGTTTGTGGGTTAATTCAAACTTTTAGACCGAGCAGAATGAAAGTTAAGTTTCACTCTCAACGTACGCCTCACGCTCTGCTGTCTCTGCCCTTAGCGTGCTATAAATAACTGAACAGTGTAGTTTATTGATTTGTCAGTTGACAGAAAATGAATTTACATCTATTTTTGATAATCGATTAGTAATAGCAAAAACGTCAAACATTTACTGATTTCAGCCTTTTAAATGTGAAGATGTGCTGCTAATCTTTGTCTTACACAAACATTTGGACTTCTGGTCATGAAAAAAAATCTTAATATCTTAATGGACATTTTGATCAGACAAAATGATTAATAATATTTTTATGATAAGTAAAGATTGGGGCTTTTTTGCCTTATTACATAATTGACAAAATGACATGACCTGGAAATGACGGGAGACAGCAACAGGGAATCACATGAAACAAAAGTCTCCAGTCAGACATGATTGTGGTTCATGGTCAGCACCAAAATCCCTATAGGCAACCAGGGCGCCCCAAAAGGATTAATAATAATAACCAAGAAATAATCAGCAGATTAAGCAGTAATGAAACTAATCATCAGTTACAGGCCTATGGGAAAGATCTATTTGTGATTACCATAATTTATTTAAATAGCATAAATTTGTATATCTTTGTCCGTATTAGTGAGACTAATTTTTCTCCGTACGCATATACCTAACAATTTAAGGTCACAGGTTTTAAATCCTACACAGACAGCATCAAAGTCAAATCAATCCCTGGAAAACTCCCTGTATGCTCTGACTCCTCTGGGGGCATCCCTCTTGGTTTCCCCCACTCTGACATGTACATGTACTGTATGTGTCTCAGAGGGATAAGTGATGAGATGTGTGAAATATGGCAAGTGGAGCACTCTATTAGGCAGCAACCCCCCCCTCGCCCCCAGGCTTTCTTCTGCTTCAACACACACAGAGGCAGGGAGAGAGAGACGTCACAGAGGCTGTGCTGGTGTGGTGGTGGGCCTGAGTTAGATGAATATAGGGGTTTGGGTTTGAAACAGCCAAGTCTGAGCCAAACACCCACCACCAAAAGAAGAAGAAGAGCAGGAACTCCTCCCTGCGTCAACCTCAGCTAGCACTAGCCTTGTGAAGAAATGTGTGTGTGTGTGTGTGTGTGTGTGTGTGTGTGTGTGTGTGTGTGTGTGTGTGTGTGTGTGTGTGTGTGTGTGTGTGTGTGTGTGTGTGTGTGTGTGTGTGTGTGTGTACATGTGTGAGCTCTGACAGTGGCAAGCTGCAATGTAATTGCTGACACTGTCCAGAGGATTGAATGTAATGAAGGTAGCTGCTTACAGGCTGCTTCATTAGTACAGCCGGGCCTGGGGCACTCCCTGTGTGTGTGAATGTGTGTGTGTGTGGGCATGTAAAACTCTGCATCCTGGGAAATAAGGAGAGCCGAATGGTTTGCGCATACACATACGCACATGTATTACCACCCACCCACTCACACATTAACAAACACATCAACAAGCATCGGCAGCACATGGAACGTGTTGATTCTAACTTTAATCTATAGGAGTTCCTCTCCTCCGTGTGTTTGCTACTTTAATTAAGTCTTTTGCAACAAGATACAGCTTTAACCAAGCCATCCTCTCTTCAAAATGCCTTCTTTTGTGGCAATCCTACGCTGCATTTTTGATGCTTACACACATCATTATGCATCACGCTTGACATATTGGAGTGTTATGAACCAAGGGAAGTAGGACTGCGAGTGATGCGTCTGACACTGAGGTCTTCAGTTCTTTTTACTTGATAAAAATCAGGGTTAAGCCGAGTATTCTGATAAAACGAATATCTCATACAGATAATTTACTTTTTAAAAATTGCAAGTATCATCAGAGTAAAATGTGTCAGTATCTCTACTCGTGATGAAAGAAAATCTTAATTTGGGTTGCTGTGTTCACTCTCTTAAGGCTCATTTATGCCTTCTTTACGTATGAAAATAGATGACTATTTTAAATGTTGTAAATATCACTGCCCTCATTTTGGCACAGTTACAGCCAATAGGTGGCACTAAAGGCTGTAGTCTAAAGTTTCACACAACAGCAAACAAAGCGAGGTGGTAATATTACAGCTTTAAGCGTAAGAAGCATAGTAGATGGTGGATGTCTGGATGTCTAGCTGCTTTGAGTTGCAATAAAAATTGTGCTTCAGGGTTTTTCTGATGACCATTGTATGAACTTTACTTTTTAGTTTGGATTTCTGTGTCGTTGTACCTCCGTCGTCATCTTCTTACTTGTGGTTGGTGTGTGCTGTTGTGACCGGTCACAAAAATGGTGGCACCAAGGCACTGTGACGTCACATGGACCACGTGAATACGTTATCACATATTACCAATTCATTCCATTCCACCATGTGTTAAATGCCTTCTCCGTCTCCTACAGTCGTATCTGTGTGCACAAATATGGATAAAACAAACAGACAAAAGGCTCAGTCCTTCTCCATATGTAACACTGACCAAAAATGAACCCTTACTCTTGTGATCAAAAATGATCTTAGGCTCAATTTTAAGATAGTTCTGTAAATAGTTATATAATAATAATGATGATGATAAGTATAGCAGCTTTGCCCACTCTTAGGCTTAGGCTGCACCACTCCCAGTTCATTCTGAATATAGATATGGATACCAGGAATTTAGTTGGTTAAACAGAGAAGGATAATGGTGTACTTGCTCATCCATAATGAATAGATTCATGTTTGACTTGAAACTGCTTCATTTACCTGATGGATCGATTGTTAGAGTCATTACTGTTTGCCTTAGTACTTCACCCCCAAAAGGATCATTTGCATGCTAATTGCTTACCCATGTTACATTGAGTTTGTAGAGAAAACTATAAAAACTCTTAAAAACATAATAGTCACACAATAATACAAACGCACACTGATCGAGGCCATGTCCCGCGTTCAGCGATGTTAATTTACTGTTTCGTCAGTGGAGTCTGGCTTTAAAGAGAGTACAGATAAGTTTACGTTTCAGCTCAGATACCCGTCAGGAAGGGCTGTCTGTTTGGGAAGTACTGCGCATACAACTGAATAAATCAGACATAGATTATACTGGATGAGTTGTGTGAGAGCTTGTAAATGGATGCTTTGATATAGTTTTGCTTTTGTGAAACGTGGAGCCCCATGACTTCAATTTCTCAATAATTTTCTCCATTTTTGGATTCTTTATTCACCATGGAGGCATGCGAGAAAAACAGATTCTTCCTCGTGAATATATAACATAACACAGAATGAGTAATTGATATACAAATCATCATATTGGAGGAGTGAAGTATTGCTTTAAGCAAGCAGTAGCAGGAAGTTCCCTCTCCTCTAAAAAGCCACAGCTGGACGCACCCTTAGCTTGATGCTGCCTGGTGAGCCTCTGCATAGTTTTGGGTGCTGCAGAGTTCCGTTTTGCTTTGTTTCACTGATTTCACGATGATTGTCTGCACAATGTGCTAAAGCCGCAGCTGTGCTGATCGGGCTTTTGTCTTGCTTTTTCGGAAGCGTGGCTGGCATGAAATGGGATTTGCGGGCAGGGAGCTGGGGCTGGTCACGAGGAGGGCAGCCGGTGGACCAGACGATGATGAGGCTGCCATCTCCGCCACATGGGAACCCTGTGGAGATGCAGTTTAGATTAACTTTCCACTTAGTGAACAATGTGTCACTTACAATATGGTCGTGTCTCCTGCTCCAGAAATCGGCTTGACAGCTGCACCTCTTGAGAGACGTTGGTTCCCATCAGGGTTGGGATGTGCATTTGCCTCGCCCATCAAACGATTCCCCTGGTCAGCATGAGTGTGACCCTTAGCTTTGATCAGAAACTTGCCATTGATTCTGAATGTCCATCTGCCAGTCTAACCTTCACCTGTAAGACTGACTGCAGTCGCACCATAACCCTTGACCTCCATCCTTCCCTCCCTCTGCCTCTGTTCTTCCCTTTCTTGCTACCCTTTAGTGAGAGATCACAGAGAAGCAGAGAGAACATTAAGCTTCCTCTATGAAGACCAATCAATACCTGATCTGATTAGGCCTAAGCACATACATTTCACTACAAACCCTAAAAGCCACCAGATAAAGAGCCCCTTTGCTAATGTTAGCCAATAGCTATCCATTTCAATGCCTGTCCGCTGTCCGACCCGTCTATCTTTAGTCATATCAAGTAAAGTGAAATGAATTAGCTGAGTGTGATCCATGCAGATTTAGCCAGCTTGTCCGAGGATGCAAACTGGAATGTGCAGCTAAGCCGAGGTTGTACTGGTGCAGCCCTGGGTTTCCCTGCATCAGCAGCTTGGAAGGATGAAGGAGGAGGAGGGGGGAGAGATGGAGGGTTTGTGGAGGCAGAAGGGGAGAGGAGGGAAGCTTCTAACGGGAGGTATCAGAAATGTGCAGCTATATTGATGCCAGTGTAAGCACATTTCTATTGAAATCAATAGAGCTGCTCTCGAGCTCATTTTGGCTTCTAACAAGAGAATGGTACCTGGCTCACTAATGGAGCAGCCATAGATAACACTCAGAGAAGGAGCTGAGTTGTAAAAAAAAAAAAAAGAGGAACGAATATGCCAGTTAGGTGTGAATTCATTTATTTATTTGTATTTCTGTCAGTCTGTAATGATATCATCCTTGTTGTTTTAAACATATGTTGTTTTCTGAGCTGCAGAATTCTACAAACCAGACAAATTAAAGGGTCACTTCACACATTATTTTCTCACTTACCTCTAGAGGTAACTGGCCATGCAGACAGTTTTTATTTGCCAAGATTTTGAGATATGTTTCTTTGAGATTTTATGGCTCTACACATATCCTTTTTTCCATCAAAATGAGCGCGTGAACACAATGAAACATGGGTAAACCCAGTTTTTTGCCAGTAGACAGAGCTCTGATGCAGACTTTTTTTTTGGGGTGGGGGGTTGGGGGGGGCACATCCGATGTCACAGACACGCTGGAAAACGGGTTAGTAAACAGTAGAGAGCAGCATGGATGGAGTCCCGTAATTCTACGCAGGTAACTTCTCTTTTTACACCTCTTGCTTATACAGTTGGGCTGCCCCTTTAAAGTCAGAGATTCAAGTCATCAGTCGCAGACCCCTCAGTCGACTGAGACTACTTCAAGTCAAGCAGTCATTTATGTTTTTGTTTTTTTGGCCAGTAAGTGTGCTGTGCAGTGTACTTCTGGGGATGTTTTGGTCCCCAGATTTTGCTGTGAATGAGTGGTCTTGACTTTCACAGTACTCTTTGGTACTAGCAGCTGCAGACACACTGCAGCAGCACAGAAGAAGAGAGACTCCGCAGTGTAAGATTTTGTGATAACTCTGTCTTTACCCCTTTGCTTTGAAGTGGTGAATTTACAGCTCATAGCAGCGTAATACAACACATTATCTGGCTTTTGTTTGATATCTAGCGTCTGCAAAAAGAAAAGTTGTTCATTTGCGACCTGTTGTTAGCGCAGTTAGCTTGTTTGCTTTATCACATGAATGCAGCTGGCACACTGAATGTCCTGCTGAGACCCGTTCAAACTTTAAAACTTTATATGGGAAAACTCTGGTACAATCCTTTTATTCAGTCTTTCTTGCAAACTCAGTGCAGACTAATTTGGATCATTTGGGGGGTTTTCAGTTTATTTGACAGGACAAATAATCGCATGGCGGGGTGACAAAGTACCTGAACTAAACAAGCCCCAAACATCTGCTCTTGTCTTTTATTTCTATTAAGGCTCATAACTGTTTGTATTATTGTTTATGAGCACTCGTAAAATATCCTTTGATCTTTCAACATCAGGTTGTGTTGTTAATGTACTTGTAACTGTCTCAGAGACAGTTTATTGATGTGTTTATTGTATATCATTCAGTTATAAATTCATATCCATTTAAGTTCATAAAGTCATTATAAAGTGTCTAAAAGATGCTTTAAAATGTTTTGTTAAAACATGTATTGCCTTTACTGTAAGGTATTTTCTTAGAGTGTAGAGAGTGTAGCACTACCCCAGTGTTGTTGAGGGCATTTTGGAAAATGTGATGTCATGTGGTGAGGTCATAGGTCAGTAGCATTGTGGGTAAAAGCAACATGGCTGCAGACGGTGAACGTACGACTCCAAACAATATTCTATACTTGGACCCAGAGGCACACATGTTAAATGATTCTTTTATTTGGTGTCATGTTTATTTCTAATGTTGTTAATGTACCTTACATTGACATTGAGCAGAGAGCAAAATAAATCTTCAGAACACATCAGGATGGAGCATGGCCATTAATTCTTTTGACCTGTGTCGCTGCAGATCTAAAAGCCTTCCGGTTTCCCTTTATTTAAAAACGACTGCCACCTGCTAATATTGAGAGTTATTTTCTCTCATGCAAGCACAGAAATCTGTGCAACTTGGCCGTTGGCTGTAGTCTTTGCATGTGTATTCAAGTGCAACTTTTTTGGCTGAGACACAGGTTTGTGACACCTTTGTTGCCACTAGTTCTTAAATGTTTGTTGTTTCTGGGTCTTAGCCAAAAGTGATAAAGAAATCAAGTATGTACATTATATTTGCTAAAGCTGATTAAGTTTCATATTTGTTTTTCTTTTCTGTGTTTTGGTTCATGTGCCCTCTGCATGCTGGTGTCTGAGTGTAAAGCAATACCACTTAATGTGCATCGGTAGGTTGTGTGTTTTTGTGGTGCAACAAGACTAACTGATTGATGACTCTTAATTATCCTGTTACGTCAAATGCAGGGGACTCTGGTTAGAGCTTTATGTGTATCATATCACTGTTCGCTACTTGTTGCTTTACAAAAGCAGAATTTAACACATCTTGCTCTACTGTTCCTCCTGCGTCCTCACCATGTTAACCATCTACAACAAAAAAAAACTTCTATCAGATATGATCCTCAAAGCCATCACACACCTAGCACTCATAATATCAAATGACACTGATCACCTCCTAAACCAATACTTTACGTTACTCAAACTGCTCAGAGACACACAACACTTACACTGAGAAGAGTTCACAGTTTTGGTCCTTCTGCAAAAATGCTCTGAACAATCTGCCTCGCTGACACTGTTATGAGCTTAAAATAACTGAATGATCGTATACATAAAGATTTTGTATACAGTCGATCTGTATGTTGCCATTTGTATGTCTGTATTTTTCTATCTGGATGTTTTTAAATGTGTTACTTTGTGTATCTGTATGTATTTGAGCTGTGAAAACAAATATCCCCACCGGGACAAACAAATCTAAATCATATTTTATGCTTCTCAACCTAATACTTACGGGAAGTGGCTTCTTAAAAACTGATGTTTTTTATGTGACATCTATTATTTTTATGTGTCAAATACATTTAATCAGCATTTCTTACTTTCTTCTCTTCATCTTATTTATAGGTTGTAGCGACAGTTGTGATTTTTTAAGAGGACATGTAATGTTTTCCCTTACTTTCTGTTATTCATATATATATATATATATATATATATATATATATATATATATATATATAAAATGAGGTAAACGTGTGGAAAAGTAACCCTTGTGATAAAAAAAACTCAGGACTCAGACCGTTCTAAATACTCTGTTTCCAACATTTTATTCTACTTCGGCATAAAGCTGACATCAGATGGTGACAGATGTCTTTATATGGTCATCTGCTCCAGGCACACTACTGCAAATGTTTGCATTATGTAGCCCATTAGGGTTGCGGCGATACTGGTTTTAAGGTATACTGTGATATGAAAGTTGAAGATTGTCATACCCTGAACATTTGCCTATATACAATATTGGGGGAAAAATGCAGCTGGATGAAAAAGCTCACCTTTATTTTAGTTATTTTCAAAAGGAGGGCTTTTTACCCATGGCAGCTCTCCAGCTGCCAGTCCACACTCCACATTTGGTCTGTACGGGGACTTGGACTGACGACCGTTCGGTTCCCATGCAAAGTCCCCACAGACTGATCTACTACATAACACCAACATGTAATCTTGGTTGCAGTTGTTGTTAATTTCTCTCTGATTTTGTATCATATTCATACTGGAACATGTCCAGTAATGTTTAGAGGTTTGTATTGGTGATTTTTAACTGAGGACTGTTATTCTCTGGCTGCACCGCTACATGAGGCTACACGCCAACATCAGGGAAACATGTAATCTTGGTTGCTGTTGTCAATATCTCCCCAATTATGGATCATATTCCTGCTGTAACATGTGCGGTTGTGTTTAAAAGGGGATTTTTCTAAAGTAGAAAGTGCCACTATTCTCTGTTACTGTCATTCCCTGGCTGCAATGACAGTGCAGAGACATGGAAATGCAGAAGACCCATAAACACTAACCAGTCAGAGAGGACTGAGCTTTTTCGGGAGGTGAGCTTAAAGAGACAGGCACTAAAATGCAGCATTTCGGACAGAGGGTGAATCCAGGTGTTCTGGTAAAAAAAATAAAAGTATGAACCTGGAAATGAGCATAATAGACCCCCTTTAATTCTGAACAGTTGTTTTTCGGGCTTGTCAGCGAATAAAAGGCAAATACAGATATTTGAGTTTGATTAATTTAAAACAAAAGTTACTTTTAAATAGTAAAAGCAGGGTTCCCACGGTCATAGTAAACCTGGAAAAATGACGGAATGTCAAAATCACATTTTCAAGGCCTGGAAAAGTCATGGAATTAGTGAAAAATCACTGAAAGTTTTAGAAAATTTTGTTGAAATTGTTAGACTAAGCCTCCGTGGATAACCCTCCATATAATGTAAACTTATTTTATATATATAACTTATTTTCAGAAGTAACATAGCTCAAATATGTCGATGTATGACATTTTATTTACCATCGTGTACTTTTCGTAATTTGTATGTTCAGAACCACAAGCAAAATCTAATTTATCACAGATATGCTGGGGTGATTGCATTCATACATCTAAGGAAATACATTATCTTATTCTGTATAGAGTGTGATACATGCCCTTATAAACAGTTCTTTTTCTCACCACTGAGTGCTTGTTCAACTATAAAGTGTACCATTAATCAAACACTACTTCTAGAATTGTTTCTATCTTGCACTGACAGACACATCTACTCTGGTTTTTATACTGTAGTAAACTGCATCATATGAGTGGCTGCACTCATGCGCTGCATATACAGCACATGCACTCATGTGTTCAGAAAACACACAGTGCACATTAACTTTCTGTGAATGTGTGTGTAAACAGCTGTTGGAAATGCCACGGAGAGCTGGCTTGCCGTGGGCCCTCTGCCATCGAAATGTCATGCTACATGGGGAAAAATGCTGTGATATCTCATCCATCCACAGCCCCACACACACACACACACACACGCACGCACACACACAGGCACACACCCAGCCTTCACATACTACATGCACACTCCTGCCTGGCTATATGATAATGCCACACGGAGCCACAGACACATTCATCACGCCTGTTGTCATTAGAAACAAGCCTCATTATACCGAGCCTGTGATTTATGATTAATATTCACAAGGGGTGTGGCGGATCGTCAAGCCCCTCCAATCCATTGATTTCATTGAGCAAGAAAAACAAAGAAGAGGAAGAAGATGGGGGCGGTTGAAGGGGAAATGTGTGTGTACGGGTGCGGTGTGATGTTTAAGCTGCGGGGGCATCCAGTCATGGCATGGGAAATGAGATAAAGGAGAGGGAAAGTAGAACGGGTGGTGTAGGGTGCCATATTCAAGGTCCCTATATTCCCTGGCGCTGTAAATTGTCTCTGGAACTTTTTTGCTGTGGCTTCATTAGTAAGTGTCTTTTCAATATTTATGGCCGTGTTAATAAAACATCAATACGAGAGGCCTTTGTGGAGAGCTGCAGGCTGTTGGGTGCTGCAGTCTCGGGCTTTTCACTGATATTTGGATGATAAAGAGAGGTTCAGGTGAGTGCTATGCAGAGTGTGAGAAGTGACTGAGAGTGGGTTGACTTAGGTAGATCCTGAAAAAACAGACTGTAGATAGTTTTTGGACACGCACTGCATCATGGTGAAGTTTAGTTCATGTCTAGAGAAGGTGAAAACAATATTTTCTGCTTTGAATGTTGGTGATTGCTGTGTTGATTGCGGGTGGGTGTGTTTTGTGATGGTTGCTGACCGTGGTGTTGAGATTCGGCCTCTTTTGTTTTGATGTATTCTTGTGGAAAATGACAATAGTAGCAGGCCTCTGGTGCCAGGGTGAACAGTCAGGATCAGTGCAATCTTTCTACCTATTTTTATGATGTCTGCAAATAAAGAAGCACTTCACCCACAAAATTATCATTATTATATCAATAACTCACTCCGATTTACATTGAATTTGTGAAGGAAACTTCTCACATGCCAGTGAATAAATATAAATATATAAATAAACAGTGAATAAAAAATCAAAAAAACACAAGCATTTTTGATATGAATTGGAGTGATGTACCCTTTTCCACCAGAATTAGTGCATGTGGGTTTTTTTCTTAAAACATGGGTAGACCTGCAAAAAATAGGCGGTGCGGGAAGTCCAGTTCATCAATCTACTACTTTTTGATTAATCAACTGATCATCAGTTGATCAAATGTTAAGACCTGTGGAGCCAAAAGTCATGTCCACCAACAAGCCAACACCCAAAGATATAATTTAACAATAATGTAAAACAGAGAAATGTGAAACAGAAAAGTGGCATTGCTCAAGGGCACTGGTCGAAAAACGAGACAGTGGTTGCACGGAGCTGTGTCCAGGTGGGAGTGTGTCCTGAGGACAGTCTTGCTCTCTGTGAAGCAGGAACCACTAAATGTTTGCATTTTTCTTTTTAATCGACTTAAAAATTATTAACCATTTATTGGACTTTGTAGCAAATGAATTTCCTGTCAGACTGACTAATTGACTGATCATGTCAGTAACAGTGAGACGCTCACCTCCCAGTATGAGTCCACATGCCTATTTGAAGTCTGTGTTTTTGTGTCTTAGAGTCCATTTACACCTTTACACCTCCATTGAGATAACGATAATACTTATTAATTCTATAAATCAGAGGACCCGTGATGAGATACTATTAACCAGATAACATCAAGATACAGATCACATGTTAATATCAGGTGCAGTGGGGTCTTAATGTTGCTGCCGTATATTTTCACTTCTGTGTCCCCCTTTACACATTGAAGAAAAATATCCAGATTTTATGCACTAGATATGATTAACTGATTACATTTACACCTGATAGTAGTATCTACATTAATATCCAATTGATATCTGATTGGATAGAGCGGTGCCCCATATACAGAGGTTGTATCCTCGCTGCAGCGGCTGCAGGGTCGAGTCCGGCCTCGGCCCTTTGCTGCATGTCGCCCCCCTCTCTCACTCCACCTTTCATGCTCAAACTGTCCTGTCCATTGAAGGCAATAAAAGCCCAAAAAATAATTTTTAAAAAATTGTGTTGACTTTGCTTGCTTTTTGAAGCGGGGAAAGAAAATAAAAGTTTAAAAATAAAAAATAAAAGAAAGTTACAAAATGCTGATAATGATATACGCACATATCTTTTCCACACAATTGCAGAAAACATCAAGTCTTTCCTGCAATGGAAGTGTAATGTACCACAATTTCTGAAATATGATTTCTAAATTTCAAACCAAAATATTAGATTCCTCCCACTTTAATGGGACAGTCTGACAATAGCCAAAACCAGGGCAAATGACCAATTTCAACTAATTAAAGTTGCATAACTAAAGCGTTATCTAGTGTTGGAAACTTACTTTTTTGTCCACTTGCCACTGTGGCTGGTGGATTCCAAAATCTACCCGCCCCTCAATAGATTAATTGCCACTTCCTTTCACAGTCATTCCCCACTTCATGATTTTGGCTGGACCGTAGTCTGCGCGGCCAGCCTTATAGAGGTGAAAGTGATTGTTTTTTTTGTTCTTTTGTTCGTTTGTGGTGAGTGAGTGATGAAGTTGCAGCATTGGTCAGAGTGACTGATGTGTGTGATGTTGTTGTTTCTCCATTGGTTGTTGTTGTTCTGAAATAAATAGGCGATGAAAGAGCCCTGGACGCTGACAGTCCCGTATTACTGTATTCCTCATTCTCTGTAGCCCGTGTAACATGGGAGGATGGTGGAAATGGCAAGCTAGATGGCTAACTAGCTATCAGCAGTCGATATGGCAGTTTGGGACGGAGGAGAGAGAAGATCACCTCTTCAGTTTGTTTGAGGAACAGCCCTGTCTCTAAGACACAAGCCTTATATTTATTTAGATGTTATTGACTAATATGTGTTACAATATCAAAACGTGTGGCACTATTGTTATAGAGAAGAAAATAAGACACGGATTGAAACTGAAGTGAATATTACATGTTACAGTGTCAGAGAGGGTGGCACCACAATGACAGAATTCTCCGTTCAGTAATCGGCGATGATAGGACAGTTCACGAACTATCACGACATTCTCAAGGTATTTCTCAAAAAAGAAGCCTTTAAAGAACAATTGATTTTTTTTTAAAGTAAATAATACAGAGAATGCTATAAAAAGTTTTAACGAGTATCAGAAAAACTCACCTCTGCTACAATATTCACAATAAATAATCTGCTCGAAATGCGTCATAATCTAACACTAACTTCCTGCAGTTAGGCATGTGGGTTTTTGTTTACAGGAGGGCTGTCAATGATATTATTTTGCATTACAAAACTGTTAGGAAGTCCATAATGATAAGGTGAGGTACTTCTTAGCAGTTTGTCTTGATTTGGAATCCGATGACAAATGACAAAGCAAAAAACTGCATGTGACGAGCATAGAGTGGACATGTAATGGGGAGACTCATGAGTAAACATTGAATCCATTTTCATTTAGATATATCGAGGCCAGAGGTCAAGGGACCCCTGTGAAATGGCCATACCGTTTTTCCATCGCCAGATTTAGCTTAGCCTAACTTTGGAGCGTTATTCAGCCCCCTTACTGACAAGCTAGCATGACATGGTTGATGCCACTGGACTCAGGTCCTCTAGTTTCATATGATATACTATCATCAGTGTAGCTTGAAAACTCATACCAGTACAGCCTCTTAAAGACAGAAACATTGGCCGGCGATTAATGCATAAGGCATTAATGAATGTATTAATTGCTGTTTATCAGCTGTTCTCTACAGTTACTGATATGAATGAAATATAATATAAAATATCCCTGAAATATATCAGTTATGCAGGGGTCATCAATGATACTAAAGAAGTCCCTGAAGAAAAAAGGCTGGGAATCACTGTACACGGTTTAGCCATATACTAACCTCGTCTTTTTCATTATCTCCCTGCTTCTTTCTTCTGCTAGCCTCCCCCTACCAGTCATTTCCCCATTTTACTACTCTCTCTCGCCCCCATCCTGCTTTCTTCTTCTGCCCTCCCTCTTTGCTCTCAGAGTATTCCCACCACTGCTCCCCTCTCTCCTCCCTGTTCCCCCTCCTCTCATCCAGCTTGAATTGCTCTCTTAATCCTGTCAGGCTCCTGCTCACCCTCCCACAACTCCACATGTCCATCCTACCACCTCTCCTCCTCACTCCTCAGCCTGGGATGGAGCTGCCTGTCCTCTCCGGGGAGACAGGGAAGGGGGAGAGAGTTGTGGGAGCCAGGGCCAGGACTGGGCCCTGCCTGCCTGGGACACAGCTGTGAAGAACAGAGCTGTCTCTTCCTCTCTGTCTTTCTTTCTCTGCACATCTGGTGCGTGGGGGGACTGGGCCATGTTTTGCTGTGTTGTTTTGTCCTTGGCTCAGCACGGTTGCCGGATTTTGGCCTGGCTACACTGGAGTAGGTTTGGATTTGAGATGCAGATCGGCCCACTGCTGTACCCACACGGATGAGCCGGGTTCCTTTGGTGTAGTAAGCGATGGTTATTAAGCCGATGGAGTAATTATTAGCTGCAGTATTAGCGTGGGCCCGGTGCATTTTTGGGCCGCTTCCCTCCGTAGTGTTCTTCAGTGGCTTGCTCGGCAGTAGCAGGTGGAGTGTCGCACTCCTCGCATTATGTAACTCCACCCCAATTTAGATCTGACTTCAAATAAATGAAAATCAAGCTGCTGGTTGGCTCCTTTCCCCGCGGATATAAATAGCATTTTCAAATCTTATCTAGAAACAGTGTTGTAGAGGGGAGAGGCTTTGAAATGCAGCCCGACGATTAGGATCCCATTGTTCCGCTCCACACCCCCTCCATTCTCCTGGCTGCTTACAGTAAGCCTGAGGATCTGTGTGTATGTGCCTGAGTGTGTAGCCCGCACATGTGCATGCATTCATCTGCATCACAGTGTGATTGAGATAGCAGCTAATGGTAAGATAGCATGTGCATGTGCGTGATGTCGTGGGTTTGAGAGTTTGTGAGTAATTGGGGTGTGTGTGTGTGTGTGTGTGTGTGTGTGTGTGTGTGTGTGTGTGTGTGTGTGTGTGTGTGTGTGTGTGTGTGTGTGTGTGTGTGTGTGTGTGTGTGTGTGTGTGTGTTGCTGGTGGGTGTGTCTTTGATGATGGATGCTGTGCTTCTGCTGCTTACCCCACTGCTCCTCTCAGAATTAACAAGGTTGCTAAGATACAGTGGGCTTATATTAGATTAGGTTATCTGCTGTTATTGCTGTTACTATATTTTACCCAGCACCGTGAAGCCTTTATTAATTTGGAAATTTACCCTGCCATGGAATGAAGATGCTGGTATTTGTGCACCACAGCTCCTCTCCTCTTCTGGCTAGGTGGGGGTTGTAGTACCGAAAGCCCCCTAGTCAGATGTCTACTCCACCCCATTACAATCTGGAGGCGGGTCCATACCTCTATTCATCATTAAGCCCATTTAATCTGAGGCCTGGGGCCCAGTGTTTCCATTTGACACAGAACAAGCCAGTAAAATAGGAGACAGGAGACAGTGATATCACTTTGGTTGAGGCTTATTGGTGTGCAGAGGTGTTGTCCCTCCCACCAGCAGATGTCAGCCCAATCCAGTGTTTGACCTCCATAGTAGCTTCTCCAGGGCTGGAGGGCCATTGGCACTGCTGTTAGCTGGTAAAGAACAGGAAACAATAGAGATGCCAAGTGGGCTGTTCAGACGGAGAAGGCGACGCACTGTTATCCAGCTCCACTTGTGGATTTGCACATTTTTCCTGCACATGTATTTATGTATTCACTGATTTTTGAACAAAATGAATTGAGCAATTTTGTTTGCAAAGTGTGCTGAATTGCGTTAATGAATATTTGTATCCAAAACATCCAATTACACCTATATTTTTTCCTTTGAAGAAGTATTTCACAGATATAAAAAAGGTCCTCGCATAAAACTAGGCCGTCTCTGCAGTAGAAAGACGCAGACAAAACAGAGAAAAAAGATTGTGGCATTCACTTTTGTTCAAGAGGTAGAAAACCTACAACTACCAGAATGCACTGCGCCATACCAGACCAATAAACTCTCCTGCTGGTAGGTATAGTAATGCGACCGTGTGACATAATGGAGACAGAGAACAAGTCACACTCTGACAGGGGGCGTGGGGGGCAAAAGGCGCCCCAATATGCAAATAGCAAGCTAAAAAAATTATATATCAGCATGGCAAAGAATTATTTTTGCACGTAATATCTCGCAGAGAAGAAATATTACATTGACAAACTGAATATTGTCATTTTATCTCAGTATTCCTTCCCCTTACCTTTCTAATCTTGAAGAACGTATTCTACTGAATGGCTGGAAGTGACATACTTTGATATTGGCAACTATTTAATCGAATCATAAGATCATTAGTTAAGCTAACAAAGATCACAACCAGGCATTTACATAGCTTAATAAGCTTCGACCTGAGCAGTTTGTCTTGCCAAATGAGTAAAATACTTGGTGCATATCGGCTTACTGAGTGTCAGGATCCGACTGCTGCACACTATCTTCATTCTTACACCTCACATCTTACTGCTTTAAAGTTCAGTTTTTCTATTCAGCAGCATTTAAAATCTTAGTTATGGATTATTTAACATGTTAGTAGTGTGTCTCGACACAAAGCAGCTTTTTGGTATTTCTGTTTTGCTTGTTAGCAGACATAAATGCCAAGGAGGCACGTAGTAGTAGTAGTAACAGAATTTGATTTATATTTGATGAGTGCTGCTTAGTTTTACTGTTTGATCTGGGTTTTTTTTGTTTTTTTGGTCTTCACTACATAGTTGTTTTCACTATATAGGAAGCAGTATGGCACCCACTTCCTGTTCACAAACTCTTGCTTTTACATCTACACAAAGCATTTAAAAGTGTTTCAGAAAACTTCTTAAGAGAGGCAGTGCAGTGACATAATCTTAAATTTATATTTGATCAATACTATCTAGTTTTACCATTTGATCCGATTTCAGTCAGAGAGATAGAGAGAGAAAAAATGAAAGAGAGGCAGCCTGTCTCTATATTTGCTTTTATACCAGGGATCCAGGAGCCCAGGGGCCAGACGTAGCATCCCCGTACAAGTCAGATGTATGCAGGGGTGTTTGTAGCAATTGTGGATATTCAGCGTCTGGGGGATCCCCTCCTGGCACCTTCTTACTTATTTTCATTGTGAACTAAAAACTGGTTGGGGGGGGGGGTTGAGTATCACTGTTCTGTACTCCTCTATGGATGGTGGAAATACAAGCTGTAGTTTAAGCAGCAGCCAAGAGCCTGCTAAACTCTGACGGGTGTCACAAATACGTCATTTGGCAGAGTGTCGCTGGGTTGAAAGCTTGCTGAAAATTGGAGAAGTATCCCTTTAAAAGCAGCAGGCTATAGTGCCGTGATGATGTATACACACTGTCATAATTGGAGTGGAAGCAGACTTTGGCACAAGCAACTTTAAGCGATGTGTCTTGCACTGTGATTTGTAGTGCGTGGTGTGTAAAATTGCTGATCCATGGCAAGGTGTCCAAGACTGTGTGTGTGTGTGTGTGCGTAAGTGTGTTCATATACCTGATAAAAGTGTGAGTCTGTATTTGTTGTGTGACATTTCCTGATGTGTGTAAATGCATGGACACGCGCACTGTGCATGTAAGATGTGTCTGCGAGAAGACCTGCTATAAGGGAAAACCCCATTAGTGTGGGATCCCAGGGAGATAATGAGCGCCGACTGCTTTATGTTCTGGAAATGATTGAGTGGAACATAGTAGCAGTTTATGAATCTGCTGCTGGCTAACAGACTGACAGCACTTAGCCTGCTAGCTAACATAGAGTATCTGTATCAGAAAAAGATACCTAACCTAACTACAAACTGCATCCGCATTACTTGTTCTACAGACTGCATCATGTGTTTGTATGAAGAAGTGTCAAAATTAAGGATGATCAAAAAGTCAGGCTGTGTTCACATTGACATACTAACATGCTATTCAAACTCAGTATGACGTAAGATTGAGTATGTAGTGCGATTCAGCTGCATAGTATGGCGATTTTGTGTATGCGTGAAATGCCTGGATGTATGCTAGATTAGCAAGAGTTGCTGTTTTTGAGACCAGAGCACACCCACCCCAAAATACATGCAGCTCTTCAGACTGTCCAATAGACCAGAACGGCACACACACATATCAAGGTCATGCCCCTTTTAGGGAGGTAGAAAGCAGAAAATCTTATAGATGTTAGTGCAGTTTGACATGTGTTTGGATTGTAATTTTGAGAAGTTTGCATGCATTTATTTTTTGTTATACAAACATCGGTGTCATGCAGTGGTGGATGAAGTACTTGAATGCCATACTTGAGTAAAAGTACAGATATCTTACCAGGAAATTACTTAAGTAGAAGTTAAAGTCATATATTAGAACGTCATCTTAAAGTGTCTGATATTTTCTGTACTTAATTATCAAAAATGTTTTCTTGATATTAAATGAAACCAAGTATTGAAAGTGAATGCTGAGTAAAATTCTTGCAATAAAAAAGAAAGCGATCAGAGGATAACTAAGTATATTTCCTCATAACATACACCACTTTAAAATGGAAGAAAAACAGGGTCTTCCTCACAACTTAAAGGATTTAAAGAAAAAAAAAGCATTTTTTTCTCCTTACCAGCTATTGCTTAATTTGTCAATATTTTGCTCTAACTAACTAAAGTGCTTAGGGGACGGAGAAAAAGTGAAGTAACCAGAAATATGAATACTCAAGTAAAGTACAGATACTCCCAGAAAATAACAAGGTGTTATTTCTTTCTTATATGACAACATTGGTTTTATGAACAAGTCTCATTATTGTCATGTGACCTTGCCTGAACCTGAGCACTCAGGATACTTTCACAAATGAAGGTTCATTGCCGTCATGTCCCTTCAGTCTTCCCCATGCGAGTGGTTCAATGACCCATCACAGTGGCCTGATACTGCTTATGTGGACATCTAATTGAATCACCAGGCATGATGTTGTGTGTAAATAACCAGCCTGTTAATAGCCAAATGTTGGATCTAAAAGGCAGTCATTTGGTTGGAGACGACAGTCTGACGCTGCTGTACTGTCTGACTGTACTGCAACAGCCTCCCACTCAAGCTAACGTTGGCTATCCATCAGTAGTGACTGTCACCAGCATCATTTACCACACTGACAGTGAATATTCACGTATTTTACATTCTCCAAATCTCAGTGTGGAAGCTGATTTAACCACCACAGCTTTTCTGCACTTTCCTTTTTCTCTCCTGATGTGGAGATTCTTTTCCCCAAAAGGGGGTGCAGCATTGGGGATGACAGGATGCCGGCCTGGTCTATGATGGACTGCTGGGCAAACAGTTTGAATAATTAACCCATGGATAAAATAATTACGGACATGGTAACATTAAAAAAAAAAATGAAGAGGAATAGCGCAGGGGTTCACATATGTAGAAAATATCGCTCAGACAGGTAACTTGTGATGCAGAGAAGATGTAATGCCTGAGTATACGGCATTCTTAACCATTCAGTTAATATGTGCCATGCAGTACATGCAGACTGAGTATTATTTGTAGTATGTTAGCGTGCAAATTTAAACACAATGTCAGTATGCATAGGCAATAGAAGTGTGCTGTCAGTGTCTTATACTGAAATACAAAGAGGATGAGCTATTAACAGCAGGCAATGTTGGTGAAACAGCTATTGAATGATCTTTGAAAACTAAAAAAAATCTATTTTTCTCTATTTTTGTTTGATTGGTGGGATCGTTTCAATTTAAAATTTGTTGGCACACATTGCATCATTTCCTGTTACTAAAAAATAATGCTGAGGTGCATTTATTTTTAACTGTCAACCTTTAGGCGGTAATCTCGCTAACAAAGCTATATCACAAATTATCACACAACAGGTTTTTTTTGTTTTGACGTCTTCACACAACCAGCTAGCTATGATTTTATTTGACTCTTGCTCTCTTATGGTGTAAAACAGGTTGTTGTGGATTGAAGTAGAGGTTCTCTGACATCAGCCTGTATCATACAGAAGGCTAACCCGCTTGCTAACGGACCTACCTGTAGTCTAGTTACTTTAATTCTTTTAACTTTACCAAATAAAGTGGAATAATTTCATTCTGATGCCAAAGTCCCACTTCTTGACAACAACATATTTAGTTCTTGGAAGTTAGATGAGAGAAATTTCTGCATAATTGTGTCACATTTTCCAGTGAAGTAAATATTCCAATCCTTTTCTTAAGTAAAACAGGCAGTGCCACTCTGTGGAAATTCTCCATTATAAGTGCAAGTCATTCAAAACCTTTAAAAGTAAATGCAAGAATTAACAGCAAAACTTACTTGAAGTTTCAAACTTAACAGTACTAATTTTGCAGCGGAAATAGTCCCCGTCAGTGTTGTACCATGAGATTTTTTTGGGATAAATATTACTGTGCCATTGATGTGTTAAAGTTGATTTTTAATGTTGTGCTCATGTTAACTCCTTTATATGCTTTTCAGTATGTACAGCAATATTCTTTAAGATTATCATATGTTTGTCGCATGACTATCCAGAGGGAACCAAAAATCTTTAATATTAATGTTTAATAATCTTTAATAATATTTATATTGTTCCATTCCTCTTTTCTTCTCCTTTAAGCAATAATTCCCTCTGTGGTTTTCCTTGTATTTTCGCTTCCTCCCTGATCAGCTTTCTTTGGTCTCTTGATGTCTTCCCCTGTGTCCTGATCTCTCCTGCTCTGCTATGGCTTAGCGATTAACCCTTAAGGAGTGCGCACAAGTGTTTGTGTTTGGGTGTGCACGTCTAGATCCCACGTGTGAGTGGTGTTGCCCTGCGTAATGCTTCTGAAGTACAGGCCTCCTGCTCTCCTCCCACTGCTGTAGCCCGGGGACATCCAGGCTTCTGCACTCACACACTCACAGGTGGAGGCAAATATGAGATGATAGGAGTCGATACGGGCACAGGCACCAGAAAATAGATAACAAATTGAAAAATTATTACAATTACAGAGATGCCTATATGGATGAATACAGTGTGGTTTAAGATGTCAAGATACTCCATCTCAAGCATGTAAAATCACAGTTTTTCTATTTGTTCTCAGGTATTTTGCGTACTGTTATTATGTTTTCTTTATTTGATTTTCAATACTGTAGTTATTTCAGTTTGTTTTTTTAGATTTATACCAGGGCTCCTCGCAGCATTGATTTTGGAAAGCGCATGGTAATTGTTATTCAGAGCGGGTTCATTTTTGACCTTGAAAACATAAGTTTGGACAAAAACTATCCACCTACTGATGGTGTTTTTCTGGAGCTTTCGACCACATCTTATTAATTAATGAACGCACACAAAAGAAGGCGAAAAAGAAAAAAACACGAAAAGAAGAGGACAAAAACTGAAATACATCCCCAGAGACAAAAAAACATGTAGCTACATATTAACATCAGCGAAACGTAATTTTGGTCGCCGGTATTGTTAATATTTCCATGATTTTGTACCATATTCCTGCTGAAGCATGACCAGTTTTGGTTCAGAGGTTTTTCTTTATGATTATTTCTCAGTAAAATTATACTCCTTTACATTCATTCCCCAGCTGCAATAACGGTGCAGAGTGTGCAGATAATGGAAGGCCCGGAAATGTTGCCCAATCAGAGCAGACTGGGCTTCTTTGTGACGGGGTCTTAAGGAGACAGGCACTTGAAAAAAGCATTTTAGACAGATGATGAAGACAGGTGTCCAAGCACAGAGGGTATGAGAAAAAGCAGTTGTTTTTGAACATTAAACATGTAAACATGTTCGAGTAGAAACCTAAAATACAAGCATGAACCCTGAAAATGAGCATCATGGATCCCCTTTAAAGGGACATTTTGCTGATTTTCAACCAGCTATGAATCTAACCAGTGCCTACATATCCTGGCTTTTACCGGCTCTCAAGCTGTTGCTTGAACTACAGGCTGCACATCCCCATTTTCCACCAGCGGTGCCGCCAGCAGTGCGGACAAAAAGTATACAGCTGAGCGTCTGGTGAGGCATGATGCATTCTGGTAGTTGTAGATTTTCCACCTTTTGAGCAAAAACCTCATTTTTCTCTGTTTTCTCTGGTCATGTAGCATCAATTTCAAAAGTATTTTCATTTTTACTTTTACTTTCTACTGCACAGATGGCTTAGTTTTATGTAAGGACTCTCTTTGTATCTGTGAAATACTTCTTTAAGTGTTTGACCCCAGAATAACAGGATGATGTTCAGATAGTATGAACCGGTCTCAGCTCTGACAACTGTCTGTCTGCCCTTAGTTGTCTGTCCTCTGGTGGTTGTCCAGCCATGTAGAAGCATTGACCTTTAGCTTACTCTGTACTGTATGAACCATGGGGAATAGCACCCTCTGGGGTGGAACGGGGTCACTGCATTACGTCTTCACTGTGAATATGACGTTGGACTTGAGTGGCTGCTCAGGGATCAGGTTTGACTCTGAACTAGTGGGAGGGCAGGAAGCAAAGTGGACGTCTGCTGTGATGACTAAATCCGTGGTTTCTCCCAAATTGTGGGTTTAGGGTCGGACACCAGAGATGCTGCAGTGCACGGCGATATTTGAGGACAAAGCTAAGCTGCAGATTTACCTGAAGAAAGGTGCATGGGCGGAGCTCGGGGAGGCAGGAGGGAGCAAACGTCATGAATTTTTGTGCACCTTTTTCCCCTCCCCTCTCGCTCCTCTTCCTCCATCCTCCCTCCCTCTTCCCCCCGTCTCTTCCCCCTGTCTTCAGCTCTTGCACAGGATCACATTAATATTCCTTTGAAGCCTGTTTCAACTGCAGCCAGATCTCCCTCTCTTCCACTCCTTCTCTCCCTCTTTTTTTTGTCCCCCTCCTTTTTCTCCTCTCTTGCTTTCGGATTCTTTTCGGTGCTATTGTTTTGCAGAGGGGATCACTTTCCCACCATTTCTGCTCACCCGGTGCAGCTGGGAGGGGCAGTTTTATTACCTTCACTCAGGAGTTCCCCTTTTTGCACACATGCACACACACATGTGAGCACACAAACACACACACACACACACACACACACACACACATAGAGGGGTGGTGGGTACCGATGCCTTTGACAGAGCGTGTTGATTGGTTCAGAATGGTTGCTGCCTCTTGTAGGAGAGTGGAACGGCTATTTTTAGATCAAGGGGTAGCTGGGAGAGAAAGACTGAGGAGGGCTCTGTGTGTGTGTGTGTGTGTGTGTGTGTGTGTGTGTGTGTGTGTGCGTGAGAGAGAGAGAGAGAGTGTGTGTGTGTAAGGAATACTGCAGTCTTGAAGGAAGTTCCCTCTTCACACACATACACGCAAATACACACATGCACTTATGCAGCAGTGCCCCTCTAAAGCCAGGGTGGTGTGTATCCATGTGCTTACTCCCCTTTTTCTCTCCTCCCTCAATTTTTTTTTCCTCTCGCTGTATCTCGCCTCCCCCCCTCCCTCCCCGCAGTCTCTCTGTCTCTCTTGTTTCTCCCTCTCTTTTCTGAGCTGGCTCGGTGTGCAAATGTCAGCACTCTCCCATTTATTTGCCAGAGCCCAGAGCAACGTCCTGCACCCTCTGTTTACCTCTGTCTCCACAGCGCTGCCCCACCATCACCGCTCCTTTTTTCCTCAACCCCCTTCCCCTCCTCTTTTAAAAATCCCTTCCATCCTCTTCTCCACCCCAATCTCCCATTTTCATCTCTCTCATCCCTCCATCCTCCAGCTCTGTTGCATCCCTTCCCCTCACATCCCCCCTCTTTGCCATCCCACTTCGTTTTTTTACACCATTCTTGCTTCACCCATCCACTCACCCCATCCCTCCGCCCCTCCTCCTCTCGTTCATGGATCATGGCACTTCATTGGAGTAACATCATGACATTTCCAGTCTTGTCTACAACTAGCGCGTCAAGTTTTTTTGGATTAAATCCACTGCACCACAACCGCCACCATCATCATCCCGCCCTCCGGTGGTGCTTGGTTTTGCATCTATTTTAAGACACGAGCGTGTCCGTTCACGTTTGGCCCCGTCAGATCACAAAACACCTTGTCCCTCTCTTCATCCTCCTCGCCTGTCTCTTTCTGTCTCCTCTCACTTTTTTTTCCATTTTCCTCTCCCCATGTCTTTCTTCCTGTCTCAGTCTATCCATCACTCTATCCGTCTGTGATCACCGTGATGACTCATGTGGCCCGCACCTGCTCTGCAGTCGAGGGGCTGCCGTGGTTTAGTAAGGAGAGGTTGGAGACGATGAAGGTGTGGCTTCAAATTGGTGCGGTGTGATCAAAAAGTGTGCAGGGTGAAGGTGATGTCAGTGTTTCCTTTATTCTCATAGTGGTCATGCTTGATTTGCAACATTGTAAAAAAAAAAAAAAAATTCAAAAGACACTGTGGACATGATTTTTATATACAGGCTCACCTGCCTTAATACTAGGGCTGGCTATCAGTATCAAACACCTTTAAGGTATCTACCGAAGTTACCAGATACCAAGTGGAATAAAACGTCTCCAGTCTAACAATACCTGCATTTGATTCTTTCAAAGAGAGTAATTCATTCAGATTTACCGACATGGTAAACAACAGAAATGTTAATTCCCTATGAAGTGGTTAGAAAGTCCAAATGTATTCAGTCCTCAATTATTTCTATTAATTTAGTCCATAAAGATCTGCCAGGTGTTAAGGAAAACCAAAATAGTTTTTTAAGAAAACAATCCAAGTTGTGAATATTTTTTTTAAGAGGGTAAAGAGAGGTGTTGTGTTGTTATGCCAGTTGCTGTAATCCTCGGGTGCTGTAAAACATAACTCTCTCGCTCTCACTCTCTCTCACAGTCTGTCAGCACTAGATCAAATGAATGAGCCCTTATTTGATAGCCTAACTTTTTTATGAAAGGAAGTTTTTTGTGAGTTAGTATTTCAGCACTGCTAGTTTCCTGGTCTGCAGTAATACAAAATCCAATGGAAAAATCCTATAGACTTTTTGATGAGGGAGCCAGGGTAAGGCTGACTTTCACTTTGGCCTACAGAAAAAAACATCATCCCTGGGGTACTCCATTACTGTGTGACTGAGTTGTGTGACGCTACAGTCTCAATGATTCTGAGGCTGTACCTGCAGACTTGAGCAAAGGTGTAGTTACACTGCATTTAATTCAAACACATATGAGCAATGCTTGTTCTGCCACAGATGTTACTTCTGCTGTTTGAATGTAGAAATTTAGTGTGATTTGTGGTGTGGCCTTGATGGTTTGGAAAAAGAAATGAGAGAGCGGATGCCAGTCCAAATATAGGCCAGTTGAGATCAGTGATTTAAACAAATGAAAGCCTTGGACATTACTTTAATTTTTATGGAATACTATATGCCAGTCTGTCAACATGAAAGATAGCAAATGAAGCACACATTTGGTATCAGTATGGCTTTAAGGTGCCTGGTATTGCTAATGGTATCATAATTTTTCAAATGATACCCAGCCCTTCTAAATACAGTCAAAACTGACAAGTAGGAGCATCATATCCTTAGACACAATGGACGAGCCCTTTAAGTCGAAGATACAGTTTTTTCCCCACAAGTGTGAAATTTGGATCAAGATGTAAGCAGGAATACAGAAACAGCACATTAAGAGATGTTGCTTGGATCCAAGCATCTTAGATGTTGTTCATCTAGTTTTCATCATCTGATCAGAGAAAGATTGTTGTGGTCTGATGCGTCATTTTCTTCATCTGATGATCAGCTCAGTCTCTCACCTTGAGTTATCACACGTAGCCAACCATGACACAGTTTCGAAAATCAGAAAATAGTAATTTTTGATATTGCAAAGTGCAAGCTGGCATGAGAGTAAAGGATTTTTAGGAAGAAAAACATTTCAGGTTTTAGATAACTAGTTAAGTCTTTCCTCCTAATAGTCACATTTATGGGAAAGAATCATTTACTGTTTGGACAATACCTGTGATGCATCGATGGCAATTTGCGTTATAGCCTTTATTGAATTTTCTTCCGTCTCTCTCTCTTTTTTCCAGTTAGCGACAGCTGTTTTCGGAACCTTGCAGAGGACCGCAGTGGCGTCAACCTCAAAGATCTCGTCCATGATCCCTCCCTGTAAGTATTGGCCTTTTCATGACACATCAGCCTACAGAAATGAAAAACACCAGGCAACACCTTCATGCACACAACCGTTTATTCCAGAGTTAAGTCCTCTAAGTAACCTTTAATCCACAACACAAAAAAATATTAACAGGCTCTGTGTCTGTGTGTGTGTTTGTGTGTGTGTGCAAGCCGTTTTCTTTTTGTACAACCAAGAAACTAAAAATATCTCTTCAACACAACATGTCGGGGCTCGGTGTCGCCCTATGGAGAGAAATTCCCAGCATGCATGGCAACAACAAAAGAGCCACAGCACTCTTCTGTTTAAGGATGACACTCAGTAGCAGGGAGAAGTTATTATTTGCTAAAAGAAGCTGAAAGAGGGGAAATCAACACTTGTTCCAGTTAACAGGGATCAGTGACAAAAGAGCAAGTAGATCCCACAGCAAAACAATAATCTTCATCACAACTGATCTTTAAGTGTATGTCCAAAGAAACTAAATCCTGAAAACTTTCTTCTTGTGCTAAATATTGTAAGTATTGTAATTAAAATATTGTTTTTGCAGCTTTTCAGTAGGTTTATAGGGTGTAGAGTGTCATAGACTGTTTATAAAAAATATTTTAAAAAATATAGAAAAATAAAAATGACCAAATACTTTAAATTAAAATAAAAAAGAGATTGTATATACTTACCACTTACCCCCACAAAGCAAAAGTGAAGCCAAAATATCCTGGATATAACCGCTGCCATCTTGCCCTTGTGATGTAATTTGGAGCCAGAGTCTGCGCAGTAATGATCTCACGGTGCAGAAGTTCCCTCCCATACACATGTCAGCCCATTTACATGCAGCGCCATTGATCGTGAGCACACCAATAGGCACAGACAGCTGTCAATCATTGGATCAAGTCCCCTTTTTATAGCATCATGTAACGAATTAAACCAAACTTAAAAAGTTCATGGGTTTTTTTGTGGTGAGGAGAGAAAGCCACATTACTTGTTTCCATTTATTCCTGTCGCTTGCTTTGAAAGTGCCACAATGGATCGATCCCTGTCTGTTGTGGCGTATAGTTTTTAACTTCATGAATCATTCATTTCAGAACGCCTATGTTGAAGTTGAAATCTGTGTATATCTCCTAATTTCACAACAAAAAAACAGGATAAGGCGGCTGTGTCAAAATAAATTCTTTTTTTTTTTTTTTTAACAAACTTGACATGTTCATGAGTCACTTGCAGTCCATTCAGAAAGGACCCACAACCCACTTTAGACCAAGACCCTCCAGTTGGAAACCACTGCTCTGTAATGGCATTTCTATGTTTTATGTTATGTTTTATGCAGCAGTATTACCCCAAATAGAACTAAGGGGCCTGACCCAAACCAGCTCTACAGTTACACCTGTGTCCACATACTTTTGGCCATAATAATGTCTACTAAATATTTCAACCTACAGTCTACAGTAGAAGAATATATATATATTTTAAGTCAGTTTTGGTGTCACTAAGATTTAGATGTGAAACTGTAGTCTTAAATCGATGCACGTATCACGTTGCCTCTGGAAAAGCAGCCTCAGCCTGTGACTGACTCAACACGACAAACTTTGACCCTGCAACATGCAGCCTCAGACACGCTTCTCTACACATCCACATCATTCTCCATTCAGCCATTGATTTGCTGGAGCTCCCCTGCTCCACTGTCACAATATCACACCAGTCAATATCACTGGAGTGTCACCAGTCTCCCACCATGGGACCCTGGACGGATCCATGCTTGTCATGACCTTTACGGTATGTTTATTTTGAGGCTGATGTGTAATGTATGTGTCAAGTCTGTGCGACACAGAGAGGGAGTGTGAGGAGGCTTGTGCCATGTCATGTGCGTCACGCTAGACAGAGTGCCAGAGAGTGATTAGGGGTCCATCGCATGCTTATTTGTACAGTATGCACACTAGGGGACATTTGGAGTTGTTTTGTATTGGAGGGTTTTGTGTGTATCTGTTTGTCTGTACACACATGAACAAGCTTTAATCCATTTCTGGTTTTTTTATGATTGAAAGAACTGAAACAGAACAGCATTGTTTCTAAGTGCATGTTCTCGCACGTAGTTTGATTTATATGTGCTAATATTTGAGAAACTCTCACTCTGTATGTACGTTCTGCTTATGTGCAACCGCAAACACTTTGTAAGACAAACATAATGCTACCCAGATTATATTTTTATCATCAAAATGAGGAATGTTTCTAACGTAAGTATCTGCAAAGTTGCAAAAATATTAATATTAAACATGTTAGGGAACACTGTGCACTGACCACATATTTCGTTTTTTCCCCCTGGCTCATGGCATATAAAGCATGATTACCAGGTTCAATGTGTATTCATAGGCATCTCAAAATACTTGATCTTGGTTTAGTATTAACCCTTTGAAGCCTGAGCAAATTGGCTTGATTTCTTTGAAAACATGGGAAGAAGTGAATGAGTAATGAGAAAAAGAAATGATCCAAGAATTTGCAAATAAAGAAAAGTACAAAAATGTAATACTTGCTGTACAAGTTTTCCCACATTTTATCATTTCTGCCAATTCACAATCAAAACAATAACAAAAGACTGACTTTGATGATGTTGTGAAGTAGCAATGAAAGTCTGTCAGACGTGGCAGAGACAGAAATCATGTTTAATGGCCAATATTTCAGGCGTTCCAGTGTAGCCAGCGGGCCAAGACTTCCTCTTCAGTGTGCCAGTCATTTCAGCAAAGCTCTAAAAACAAATATCTGCATGTGCACACAAATGAATTTTTAAAATAGCTAAAAAAAAAGTCAAAGCCTTGTCAGATGGTAGACCATGGGTTCCAAGATTGCATTCTGGCCAACGTGTTGCACCTTTTTAGTTTTCAACTTTTTACCCACTCAGACATGATTGGTCAATACTACTTGTACTATGAATGGAAACCAGAATACTTCTAATACCAAACTCCTACAGATTCTGTGCACATAAGCAGATATCTGTTCACAGATTCAGTGTTGCCACTGTAATCGTTGTAGAGTACTCTTGATGTTTCAAGTGGCGAATATCAACTTAACTTTCAATCTTGCACTTTCCCGACGGAGAAAATATTCATGGCATAAAATCACATCCGCTGGGTAATAAGGAAATGTGTTGACAGTTGATTAAAGGTTCAGTTGCAGCCAATTTATGTTGTTTGACAAGTTTGTTGATGGAAGGTTAGTTGGCCAAATGGACCTCTGTGTGGTTGTAGGTGTTGCTCAGTGTGAATGCAGGGCTCTGGAGGGCGCTGTGGAGTGGGTTGTGTTCCATTTGACTAAGAGGGCTGATCTTGGATTAAGCAGGATGCTGTTAAACATTTTAAATTGGACATTCGGACAGGCAGTCAGCGTTGGCGTCCCTGTCTGCTTTGCTGTGCTGCAGTGATGGTAGCTGATGCAGACGGGCTCTGGCTGACCTCCTCTGGCCCCGAGATCCTCCATGCCATGTTAATCCACGCCACACCACAAGTCAGCGGCTCCATCAGGTTGACCAGCTGGAACGCTGTGCCCTCAATGTGCCACCGCTGCTGTGACAGAGATACATAGACAGAGACAGAACGAGAGAGCGGGGGAAGGAGAAAGGGACGGACGGAGGGAGGGAGGGAGGGAGGGAGGGAGTGAGTATGAGGCCACAGCAGGACACATAACAAAAACTGTAATCATAGGCGCACACACTTGCACATACACATTAGCACATGCAATCAATCCGTCTGCCCAGTTTGGCATTCAGGAGCGTCCAGAGGTGCGTCAGGTGGAGAGACAAATGATATTTTGAGACATAGCAGCAGAGGGGGGTCAAACAAATGATGCCCAGAATGAAGGACGCACAGATGAGACAGGAGTGTGTACAAATGGGTGTCCTTGTGCGTCTTTACCTCTCCAGTATGAACGAATGCTTTTGTTTACATTCATATAATTTGGCATGTCGTGTCGTGTGTGTGTCTGTGGGTGTTTATGTGTTGAAGGCTGAGTGAGTCTCCCTCCCAGGCTGTTGAGCCAGCTCTGCGTCTCTGCCCTCCAGCGACTTTTGTTGTAACAACCTTTGTCAATTTTACAAATTGTCACGGCTAAGAATAGCTAGAAGTCAATCAGATGGGTGACAGTGGGCTCAATTTCATAGCGAGGAGACAGTTTGTCAGGGGACAAACACACACACACACACACACACACACACACACACACACACACACGCACACACACACAAACCTGTAGGCTACTGCTAAAGATCCAGCACCAATAAGCATCATAATAAGTATAACACATTTATACTTGGTTCAACTTTATTATCGCTAATATATTTGTGATTATTTGTGACTCAGCTGTACGACAGTAAAGTTTCAGTGTTTCTGAGGTTCTACCTGCAGTCCTGAGCAAAGGTTTAGTTTACATTGCAAGCAACTAAAACACACATAAGAGCAGTAGAGCCCGACCAATACTGGATTTTTGGCGCTGAGTACCGATATTGGGGAGTAAAAAAATCAAAATATTGAATTATATATTCCCAAATTGGGCCAATGGCAAGCGTCCATGGCCCTCGTCACCATGTTATGCCCTGTACCATTTGCCCTTGTCGATCCTCGTCTGCTTTTTTCCGCCGATTCAGCATGTTGAATCAGTGGAGGCAGACGTGGAGCCCATCGGTGAATGAAATCACTCTGACTAAGGGCTAAAATCAAGACGGAGGGAGGTCGACACAAACTTGCTATATGAGGAAAGATTGCTTTTCCTTAACCATTGAGCTCTTAACAGAACTGCATTCTGATGGGTTGTATTGTTGTTCATTGGCACACTGTAAATATACTTTGTTCTTCCAATATTGTGTTGTGTTGTTAACGTGCTAACTGGCTAACCAGCATCATGGCGGTGTTCTGGTTTCCTGTTTTGAATGACTATTACAGAAAAACGCCGTCTGCTCGTTGGGCTTGAGGGTTATCTCCTTTTATGCAGGCACAGAACATACATGCTTGTTGGCTGTCAGTTTGGTGTCTTCCTGTGCAACTTTTTGGCCGAGCATGGCGATAAGAGGGTAACGCCGCACCGGGCTTTTGTCACTGCTAGTTCTCGGATCACTGCTTGGTGTGTCACAACCTTAAGTTCTCAGCCCTGACTATTTTGCCACTTTGATGCAGAAGTTTGGCTCAAAACAAGTTGGTATTTAAAAACCGTGACCCCAGATCTCCAGTGAGCAGCAGAACGCTCCCTGCAGTTTTTTGGGGCGACTACAGAATAGCAATCACTTCTCAATAATGTGTTGTGAATGAAACAAGTAGCTAATGAAATCAAAGCACTTTGATGCAAATAGAATCTGCTTTTTTATTTTGTAGTCATCTAAAATAATATGTATCGATTTGATGAGACATCATAGCTGAAACCCAGACATGTCAAATATGATTTTTTTTCCCCCAAAAAAATAACAAACAACTTCGGGGTCAAATTAATATCGGTTTCCTCCACATTATATGCGCTTTCCTGTATAACAGATTCAGATTCAGGCAAATCCCTAATTGCTACAGATGTTAACTTTGCTGTTTTAACCCTTTGATACCTGAGCAAATTGACTTGATTTGTTTCGAAAACATTAGAAAAGGGCAAGAAATGGCCCAAAAAACAGAAAGAAATTAGTAAAAATGGACAAGAAAATTACCCGAAAATAAGCACACAAAAAAGATATATATATGTATTTTTTTCTGAAAACATAGTTTTAAGTTTTTGGTTTTTTTATGATGATACATATTTTTTGACAATATCTGATAATCTACCTTAGCTAATCTTCAGATCATTTCCTCGTCACCTTTTACAATTTTTGCATTCTGAGTCTTTACCAGTGTATTTGAGAGAAATCAAAACAATTTTCTCAGGTCTCAGAGCTTTAAATATTTATGAAAGGTGTCTGAATGCAGTACAAGAAAACTGATGTCAGTCTCGGTGTTAAAGGGTTAAATATAGGAAGTCAGTGTGATATGTGATGTGGCTGGGAAGGTTTAGAAAAAGAAAAAGAAATGGAAGAGGAGACCGTCAGCAATGGCAGATCTGAACCAGGATGACATTTATTCTGTAAATAAATAGAACACTTGTGGGGTGGAGTGGTCTGCAAAATATTTTAAAGTGTGTGTGTGTGTGTGTGTGTGTGTGTGTGTGTGTGTGTGTGTGTGTGTGTGTGTGTGTTTCTGAGGCGGTTGTGCGTGTTGTTTAGTGGCTGTGAGTGGAATCATGAGAGTGGAACCCCTCACTGAGCACTCAGAGCTCTCATCACGGCAGGGGTTTTGAAGAGGTGGGCTAGTCCACTCTGCCTCCTCCTCCTCCTCCTCCTCCATCCCTCCATCCTTCCCTCTGTCAGCTAACATGTTGAGAGGTGACCCCTTGAGAGCTTTCCTACATATGGACGAACCAACAACTCCACTGTAATGGGCTCGGCTCCAACGCTACTACTGGGAGCGTGGAGATGGCCAAGACTCTCCTGTCCTCCCTGGACGGAGTGTGAGTGTAAGAAAGCAGGAGAAAGAAAGAGAGAGTGAGATTGAGTGCCCTGTACAAAGAGCGTGTATTATTAATGAAATCACCCTGGCAGATGGGTCTTATCTTGGAAGTGTCCCACAACCACAGAGATTTGCAGCTGGCTCGCACACATACACACGTGCTTTTTCCTCTCTCTTGTTAAGTGTGCCCCTGACAGTCTATCCCCCCTTTCTCTCTTTTCACTCTTTTCACTCTGTGCCGCTCTCTCGTACCGTCTTTCTCTCTTTATCCTCCTCTCTGTGCTCCTCTTTTATTCATAGAAAGATTTTGGCCGTGGCGTCCAAGCTTTCAGGCCAAAACTACTGCCATGCTGCCCCCTCCCCCATATCTCCCTCCCCTGCCCCTACTCTCTCCCCCTTACATTCCCTCCTCCGCCCGCATCAGGATTTGTCCACACCTCGAGAAAAAGCCTTTATTCCAGGCTGACTACCTCTGGCCTGCAGTTTGAGGACGAGCTTTATATGTCATAACCCCCTGCAGTAGAAAGATACATAGATGGGTGTTAGAGATTAAAATGTTGCAGGCCCTTTCCTCTCTAATAGGCTACCCTCAATTCAGAGCACACCCACCCAAATACAGGCAAGCACTCCATCTGCAGAGACGCCATGTGCTGAAACACACATTTCACATTTATACTGTACATATACACATGTATGTACACACGCTAGGGGTCGACAGATATTGCTTTTTCAGGGCCTCTACTGACACTTAATGAGACCAGTAACCAATATTTGGAACCATATATGCATATATGCATTTATAATAAAAATAAAAATCTTTGTCTGCCAGAAATCAGTTCATATACAACAAATATGAAACAGCAAATTTGCTTTTGAGTGAGACGACATGCTGAGAAAATTGCATTTTCTGTTAAGATAATGAGAAAATGTTGATAATTAACGTACCTGCAAGTCACAAAAATGTTGATACTGAATGCACAAGCAAAGTGTTCACTGAAATTGTTCATGTTTTCCACTAAAATAGGCAGTCTTGCAATATGCTATCCACTTATAGTGACTACAACATTATTTTTTAATAGCCTTTTTTTGTTAACATTTTACATCAAGATCTTTTCCAAACCTTAACCGAAATGATTTTGTAATTTCATTTTTGTTTTGACGTTTGTTTTAGTCGTGCACTTTGTCTTTTCACCATCCACCCTGACCATTTCCCAACAAATCCAGAATGGTACATCAGTGTTTTATTAACTCGAAGCAGCATTGCCATTGTCTCTTTTGCTTGGTCCAGTGCCTAGTTTTTATCACTTTTGGATGTGCGCGCTGGTTGAACTTTGCCCCCAGTTTATTATGTACGCCTGTCAAAAATGTTGCTGTCCAATACAACAGTCCTAAAATTAATCCAGTTTTCATGACGCTCATAATGTTTTAGAAAAGTGCTGATTCAAGTGTATGATTGTTTTTTGAGGATGTAGTTTGTGGTAAATGGAAATGCAGTTGTTTAGTGTCCTCTAGTCTTCTGACGACTCACACTTACTTACACTTCATGTCACATTCACACATTCTCACATACATTTGGACACCAGTGAGCAAGGCTAACAAATAACCTGCTTTATACACTCACATGGACTCACAGACAGCTTACGGGGAGCATTTGTTGGTTCAGTTTCTTGTCCAAGGACACTTTGACGTGCAGACTGAAGGAGTTGGGGATAGAAACATTAATCTTTTGTGTTTCTATTATTATGTCCAACCCGTTACAAAACACAGACAAGGTTATAACATGACAATAATGACGGTTACAACTTTTCTTTTTTGTTTTTTTTATCTACGTATTTGTCCTGTAAATGATCAACTTAGCAAGGCAGATGAGAAAATGACTATGTCTATGGAGATTGTCTGGAGATTACAAGCACAACACACCATAGACAAATCCTGTAAATCTCCTACCAGACCTAATTTACAAGCCTGGCTTGCCGGTCTGTCACACTCTATTGCCCCTGAAAAACTTACATTTATGATTAAGGGTAAATATGCTACCTTTGTTAGCATATGGGGACATTTTATGCCTTTTTTTGTAAGAAGTCTACTTGCCTTGATCTCCTGATGACAACATAATTGCAAATGTGCATTTATTTTTGCTGTTTTTCTTTGTCTTTTTTTTGACCATCAATAACTGTATAGGTTGCATTTTCATTCCCTGATTATCCATTTCAGACCTTGACAGTATTCAGTGTGATGTCCCGTCCCAGCAATTTGCACTTAAATGATACCTTACTATGAATTTTTTTTTTTACAACCCTATATAAAAATACAGATAACACTGTCTGTGAAGACAACATTTATATATAGTGCATCACACTTAACAGAAAGAATGAAATGCTATGATGAAGCATTCATTATTATATATGCATCAATATGTACCTCACTTTACTTAACACATACAATGATCATCTGTAATACTGAATGGACTGTTATAGCATATTATGAGTCCTTACGACAGTTTGTAGATGATGTGTGTATAGGTGAGTATAGATTTTTATAATGCATTATAATCCCCCTCAGTCAAGTTAGTTTATAACTAGTCAAGAGCATCCATAAGACTTGATAATATATTATAAGTTACATCTATAATGCTTATGACTGTTGATATGGTGCATCACTAAGCATTTTGTGTCTTTATGAGTGTAGTCATAAAGCATTATGATTATATATAACTCACTATGAATGTCCTCATAATGCATTATAGATGTGGTCTTCACAGAAAGTGTTACTGACATATACACACGCATACATAGCTGACATGTAGTGTGTGAGACGCAAAACTTGAAAACTGCAATCAGATTCTTGAGCTCCATGTGTAATATCTGTAGGGATGCACTCAGCATGTGGGCTGTGTATCACTGTGTGTGCACACAGTGGTGCAATACACAAACACATATACAGTATGTTAATTTATTCAAATACATCCACAAGCTGACTGTACGCATTCATGTACTGTATATAAATACTGCAGATGTTATATACATAAGTCTGTAAACATAAACACATTATGTGTTTATTGACATGGACATACACAAATCACACCATACTTCATGAACATACGACTGCATGCAACATTCTCAAAAAAATGTCCAGTCAAGAGCATATTGCTGCCATCGCGCAGAAATGGCATCCCCGATAGTGACAAAAAAACCCCCTCAAACACAAACATTCAGCGGCACACACAAACTCTCACACACTCACGACAAACAACACAGCGACTAGAGGCTTCAGGCAGGAGGGGTTGCCTAGGAAACGGTGGGAAGGAACCCTAGTTATTTGTGTTGAGCATATTTTCATTTGGGCTGAAACAGAGAGGCATAAAAACCCCAGGAGAGAGAGAGAGGTGATTTGTCCTGACAGCTCCTTTACTCTCCCGAGGTGTAACACAGACACACACAAACACATAAACGGACGAGTGCACATGCATGAACACAATCACACGCAGACACATACAGAGAAGCCAAAAAAAACAAAAAAGCTCTCCCTCCCTGCCAACCACATCAAGAGAAGTAAATCACTCGTGCCATCACAGGAATTTCAGCAGGGGTGTGTGTGTGTGTGTGTGTGTGTGTGTGTGTGTGTGTGTGTGTGTGTGTGTGTGTGTGTGTGTGTGTGTGTGTGTGTGTGTGTGTGTGTGTGTGTGTGTGTACAAGTTAGTGAATGCTCCGAGTAGCCCTGCATGTGCAGCGTTTCATGAAAAAGTCCTCCTTAAATGATTCTTCCTGACTTCTCTGCATCTTTTGTCAGGAGCAGACAGCTTCCCTCTGAGTCTCATGCTCCGTCTCCATGCATGCTCGCTGCAGTATTTTAGTGTGCTCAGAGCATGTCTCTCTCACTGCTCTGCTGCACAGTTTGAAAACCGAGCTCAGACGATGGATTTGGTGAATGTTTCCAGGGGTGCAACATTTCATCTTTGTAACTAAGTGTGTGGAGAGTTTTCCATGTGGATAAAAGCATCCGAAAGGCAGCTTAAAAAAAAAAATAGCAGATGCTTTAATGTTGCACAGAGTTCATGGGTATTTGTCAGACGGAGGGTATCATGGCATTTAAGTGGCTGACGCGGAGGGGAAACATGATGCAGTAGTCTCCCAAAAATAGCGCTTCTTAAAAAAAGAAAAGGGTTACATAAGGGGTGTCTGTGCAGAGCCTTCACCTCGAGCCTGGGGTTGTTCTTTTTTGGGGTGTCATACCCACTGTGACCACAGGAGGTCGCCATGGATCGCTGTTGAGCAGCAGTAGCAGCTCTGTCCTTGTCAGAGCTCCCTCCTCAGTGGGCCGTCCTGTGGAAAATCCTTATAGGAGGGGATGTTCAAGGGCATTCTCTCTCTCCTTCTTACTCACTGTTATATTTCCATGTCTCTCTCTTTTCTGCCTCACTCAGCTGTCTTGTTTTCTCTCACACTTTCCCTGCATCTTCCAGGTCTCTGGCTCTGTTTTCTCTTTATCAGTGTTTTCACGGGCCTGCGTTCTCTTAAATGACAGATGTAGGGTTCCTTTTGAGGTCGTGTTTGCTGTCAGAGCAGGAACTGAAGGACAGATGTTGTTTCAGTCAAACAAATACCACATTAACAAGCTCTGTTTTGCATGTCTCTTTATTACTCTGGGAAAAATGGATTTGAGCCTCCAGTATTCCAGGTCTGTTTCCTACTGATCCACTTGGATATTCCATTTGTGGCAGCAGGGTGGTGCATAAAGCAGAGTTGTAGTGAAGACCATCTAAACCGAAACCAAGTCATGACCAAGACCAGACTGGCAAATAAATAGCAGAGAGACTTTTCTTCAACTGGTCATCCTGAGTTCAAGTGCTCTGCTTCTGCTAGAGGGTTATTAAAGACAACGCTGACTAAAGGTCCAAACTTCCTTAGGTGACCTTTTTGACCTCTGCATATAAAGAGAGCAAGACAAAAAGATTTTCCCGCAGGGATCAATGAAGTATCTTGTCTTAAATCTAATACATTGATAACTGTGTGTAATCTAAAGAGACTCTTTCTTTTTCAGGTTGGGGGGTATGATCACGGCCTACAAGATAGTGCCGGATGAAATCGATGAAATCAAGGTATGTAATGTGATAATCTGTTTATCTGCTGCATCTTAGTTTTTCGTAATGATGATATATGTAATTACAATGAATCATGTGTTTGTGTGAACAGGAGACCCTGGTGGATTGGTGTGATGAAAAGGAACTTAACCTCATTCTAACCACCGGAGGCACTGGCTTTGCCCCAAGAGACGTCACACCAGAGGTGAGTTTAAATGTGTTTCCATTGGATTGTGTTTATCACAGTTCTCTCCATAGGCAACAGTGTTTTTTAGGGAGGTTTGTTGGTTTGTTTTTTAACTTGCTGAATTAAAAAACGGGAATGACTGGAATTCATAGTAGTGCTTTAAAGTATTTCAATTTTTTGAATAAATCATGACATACTAATGTCCTGGCTTAAAAGAGTGATGGTAAGCGATGTCCCATGTCGTGTTTTACATTGTTTTATATTTATAAGGATGCAAGCTGTATAATAAGGCTTGAGAGTGGTACTAAGAAATAACCAAAAACATGTTACATAAGAATCAACAAGGACAGCTTGGGTTGAAATATGGGTCTTGTTTCGGTTGGGGTTCATATAAGGGAAGTAATGTCATACAGCTTCAATAGAAGTATGCTTTTTCTTTGTCTTAAAGGCTTTTGAAAAGACAGATCACTCCTGATGCTGTGTGTGCTTCATTCAGAGAGCTTCAGCCTGTTTTTGCTGATTACACGTGTTGCAGCACTGATTAACACACGTTGTAATTAGCCCCATGGTCATAAGGGAAATAAAGAGGCGGAAGTTAGATCTTATTGATTCACTTTTTCAGAAAAAGATATGGGATCATGAAGTAAGCAATTCAGAGATAATGGGTGTCAGGTGTCCCTATGGGTGTTTCTCCTCACAAGTCATCACATGTTGTCACTTTGCAGTAGAGTTCCTACATTACAATTCATCCTTATCCTTCTGCGTCTGCTATTTATGTTCTGGGATGCTGCTATCGTGATGTCAACAAATGCACATGGTGGGATGACGCAGCACATGACAACAAACGCCAGAACATCAACAAATGCACATGCTGGCACGGATGGTTAGAATTAGGGGACAGAGGCACATGGAAAAGTGTAGAAAAAAAAAACACATTCAGACTGGAATCGACCACCGGCCTCCCGCATCAAAGTCCAGGGTTTGTCGTGCCGGTAATAGCGCTGTTTATGGAGTTGGCACTGATAGCTGATAGCCAGCTCAGCAAGCATATGCAGAGAAACTTGCCTCAGACTGTGAATCATAGATATGCTCTGAAATGTCGCATACAGCTCCTTTAACATAAACGATTTAAATTTTTATTCATAAAATGCAATCTCAGGCTTCACACAGTGGTTTAGTGCAGTTGTATTTACATGTATTGTTTTTTTTTCCTATTTGGCTTTGCTAGTTCCCATGTCAGATCTAACTGGTTTCATTTCAGATGTAAAATAGAAAGTTTTTTAAAGTGTGTGAAAACTTTCTGGACTTAATTTATGTGCATGCACATAAAGTTACATGCATTTATGCATCTGAGGCAACATACTGTAAATATGCAAGAACTCTGTCTTTCTCTTTATCATCTTCTCCATTACCATCATGCCACACACACTTGTTAACTGCACAATTTAAGATTACAACTATTTTTTGTTTACACAGCTATACTTCTGTTACATACACTCAGCCAACCTCTTTCTCTCTCTCTTACACACACTCACTCACACACACACACACACACACACACACACACACACACAAGCAATTTGGCAGGGGATGAGCTGTGGTTCTCAGCAGTATCGTTGGTCCTCATCAATCATGGTAGACAAAAGCCTTCCTGGAAGGGGGAAGACACGTACACACTGTAGTCCCTGATAATACCTCCTATCTGATTCAGCCCTGCGTGCTGTAGACGACCATATCTCTCTGTCTGTCTCTGTGTGTTTGAAGGCTGCACGAGACACATATGACTGTATTCTGTTTCAGCTGAGAGCAGGACTGCAGGAACAGATTACGTGTCATGTCTTTACAAATATAAAAGAGCGCTTTATACAGAAATGTTACTTTCTCTTCAATTGCATAATTTCCTATTAGTAGTACTACATGTTGCTGTATTTTACATTGCATCCATTAACAGACTGTGGCTGAAAAGTCCTTATCTGACCCGGGTTCCCTTCCATGTAAGCAAATCAAGATTGATTTATCCTTAACCCTTTGAAACCTGATCAAATTGGCTTGATTTGAAAACGTGTAACGAAAGCAATTAGTAATTCATGAAGAAATAACCCAAAAATTAGGGAAAAAATAGTAAAAAGTACAAAAAATTACCTGTAAATTATTTTTTTAAACAAACAACAACAAAGAAAACAAAACAATGAAATGACCTAGAAAAAGGGCTTAGAAATTCTAATAATTTTGTAACATATTTTCAAATATAATTATGCTCATTCTAAATCTAGCTTTTTTCTTTTTTTCCCTGGAGATTTTCCCCTGGCTATTTTGAAATATTTTTTTCTCGGGTTCAGGGTTCAAAGGCTAAATACTTGTGAAAAGCATATGAAAGCAACACAAGACAAGTGATGTTGTTCCAGGTTTCAGAGGGTTAAGACCCTTTTTTCTGTGATAAGACAAACATATTGCCCAAAACATACAATCTGTCTTTTACACTGCATCGAAATGTAACCCTGTTGACTCAAACAAACCCATCTCCCTCTTCTTCCAATCAGTTACTTTATATGCTGTGGTATAAATCCAGCCCCTCTCTCCCTCCTTCCCTCTTGTTTCTATCTCACCCCTCCTCAGTCCCTCCCACAGTCTTTCCCTTCTCCTCATCTCTCTCCCCCCTCTCCCCTCTCTCCTCTCCTGAGTCCAAGCCCACGATGCTCATCAGTGGCTCCTCATCTCTTTGAAGTCTTTTCTCTCCCCTCTCCCTTGCTAATGGTGCGTTTGAAGTGTCACTCAACTCAAGGGCACCCAACACACACAGCTGGAGGAGAAGGCACTATCTTTTCCGCTATCTAACCGTCAAGAACGTGCCACATCAACTGCAGTCCCACAAATGTGTACACACTCACACACAAACAAGTGCTTTCGTTACATATGTCCCTGCAAAGACGGTGAAACTGGGAAGAACAACACCCCTGGAATCCACATGTATCCCTGCTGAGTTAAAATAAAATCAAATTGCACAGACTGACTGAGAAAAAGACATATTCCCATATTGATTTCAAAGACTGAATCAATCTGGATTGCTAATGGGTGATGTGGATGGGAGGAGGCGGGTCAGGCAAGGATTGTGTAAGATGGATTGTAAATCAATACTAAAGGCAGCCCAGATGTTTTGAATCAAGAAATTAATTCAGGAGGTTGTTGGAAAAAATTGGGACAATTTTCAGCATTTCCAGGCCATCTGTCTGACTGTAAACAACTTTAACTCTTTACCTACCAGGATTTTTTAATGAGACCACTTTCTTAAGTGCTGTTTTCTTGTAATGTTGTTGAATGAGGACTGTTTCTGTTGTCGTAGTCTTTTGTACTTACTCTGAAATACAGCCTCAAATTGTTAATTAGACGGAAAAAGTAAAGTTTTGAAAAGTCAGTCAAAATGTAAGTTAACTTAAAAATGTTGGTGAAACAGTTAATCTGTGTCCAGGTCCTCAAAAATCTAAGTCAACAAAATGAATGTACTGTTTTTATATTTACATTTATAGTATCACAATTAAATCATATATGTCAGAAATAGTCAAGTTGCAACACAATTTGTTTTTCATATTAGTCTCTAAACATTTATCTTGTAATTCTAGTAGCAAATGGAAGACTTAAAACTTAGAGTAAAGTTAAATATGGCTCCCTGAAATCACACGTGTTTGTCCAAAGCAGTAGTAGTAATAGAAAGTTTATTTCATTGCGTTTTTACAAGTGGACCACAGTCTGTAAAGTAAAGTCCCACAGACTAACAAGTAGCTCCCTTAATTCATTATTACGCCACTGGTAATAGGGACCTATTATGCTAATTTTCAAGTTCATATTTGTATTTGTATTTGTATTTGAGTATCTAGTAGACCATGTTTGCATGCATTAATGTTTGAAAAACATTTTATTTTTTCATACTGTCTCTCTCCCTTTAACCCCCCTCTCCTGAAAAACCCCAGTTTTCTCGGATTGGTCAGCATTTCTTGGTTTTCTCAGCGTGCACCATCGTTGCAGCTGTGAAGTGACTGTAACAGAGAGAACACCACTTTTCTGAAAAATCACCAATAAAAGCTACAAGAAACATAAATGCATGCACAAGAAATTATCCCCATTAGCAATCAGGATTACATATTTCCATGCATATGTAGCTGCATGCAGCAGGGTAATTACTAATGGAGCCAAAAGTTGAGCCAAAATCTTTACAACCCGACATGCTCCAGCAGGAATTTGATTTAAAATTGAGGAAATATTGGCAACCAAGATTACATCTTTCCCTGATGTAAGCATGTAGCTACATGTAGCAGTGTATGTAATGTAAACATGTGCAGCGTACCAGGAGCAGATGATCATATAAAGAAATCAGTCATGAGCTGACGTCATCTTGTCTTGAAAGTAAAAAAAGATGTCGGGAATGGTATTCAGAACGGTCTGAAGCTCACAAGGCTTTTGCTCAAAAGGATTACTTTTACACACGTTTACCTTGTTTTTTGGCACATCTAATCTGAGAATCCAGTGTTGTAACATTATATATGACAGAAAATGAGGGGAAGCAAAATAGGCCCACTTTAAGTAGTCCCCGTCATTTTAGAAAGGATGGATTTGTCCGTGCTCATTTTTTTTGTAATTGCTTTTTTAAGCATGAGGAAATGCTGTCCATCACAATTAACATCAATCTCTTTATATGAACCCATTACGTAATATAAATTTGATTACATTCAGCAATATTTTTCCTTCACATGGCTGCCTGAAACTAGCCTTAACTGAAGAAGGACACATGCTTAGTTAGACTTTGATCACGCTAACGACCCTCTTCTTTATCTCTCTTCTCTCCAGGCCACTAAGGAGGTGATAGAGCGCGAGGCTCCAGGGATGTCTCTGGCCATGCTGATGGGATCCCTCAACGTCACACCACTAGGCATGCTTTCCAGGTCAGACACGCACTCTCATATTTGACACAATGAAAAGTTCACATAATCCTGATTGAAAAAAGGTATTCTCATTAAAATCAAGATTTTTACCTGTGCAGTACATACATAAACCAAAAATCACCCTCCCGCCTCTAACTAGTTCAGAATGCAGCAGCTCGGCTTCTCACAGGTTTTAACAGAGGAAATCACATCACTCCACTCCTGGCTTCTCTCCACTGGCTCCCTGTTCACCTTAGAATTCATGCTAGGATTTTACTGATCGCTTTCAAAGCTCGTCTGGGTCTGCCCCCAAGCTACATAACAGAAATGTTGACCCCATATGAGCCAGTTTGCAGCCTTAGATCCTCAGGTTGGGCCCTTTTGGCCATTCAAACTAAAGGTGACTTTTTTGCCATGTTTTTGCCATCAGGGCCCCTCAGCTTTTATAGAATAATTGACTTAGTTTAAATCACTTCTTAAATCACTTTTATCTGATGTTGTCTTTTAATTTATTTATTTACTTAATTTTTGCTATTTTATTTATGTTTTGTTTCTTTTATTTCCCTTTATTTGTGGATATATTGCTTTTTTTTATTTTTGGACTTTTTGTATTATTTTATACAGTATTTCTTAATTGATATTTTGCGCCCTACATCTTTAATTATTTGTTTTAATTTTATCCTTACTACCCTTGTGTTCAGTGGGACTGTTTGGTTTTCTATTGTTTTATTGCCCTTCTATGTATCCGATTTCTGCTTTTGATTTGTTTGTCAAAGCACTTCCTAAACTCGATTATTATTATTATTATTATTATTATTATTATTATTATCATTATTATGTTAAAGTTAAAACATCCTGTGACCTTGACAGTTTTTCCAGTCGAACCTTACGGGTAAATAATGTACAGTGTGACTCCCAAAACAACAAAACGACGAGTGAGTTTATTTATCGCCTGTGACAAAGTGCAGCATGTTGTGATGCACTGTATTGAGGCTTTCAGGTAGAAGGAGAGGCATGTATTACCATTATCAAGCATACGTGTTGCACTTTCTTGAGCTGTAGTCATATAAACTTTCCTCTGTGTTTGTGCGTTGCAGACCTGTGTGTGGTATCCGAGGGAAGACGCTCATCATTAACTTACCAGGAAGCAAGAAAGGCTCCCAGGTAGGAAATACTACAAAGAGAAGTTACACCATCACCTTTCTCCTGGGGATGTTAGGGTTGGGAGTAGTATGAAACAGATTAAGTATTGATAGATCAGGTGCTGGGATTGTTTTTGCCATTCAAAAAAATGTTGTCGGGGGTTAGATCTCCCGACTTCTATCCCGTCAAAGTGTCCCAGAACATGACACTGAATGGATGAGAGAGAGGTGAATTTATGGTACTATGAATAAGGGCTGGGCCAGTGTTTGGGTATTTTTTTGTTACGTTGGTATTTTTTTTTTTAAATTTAAAGAATACAATATTCTGTTTTTGTTTTTTTGGTGGGTTTTTTTTAGGATTGACACTAAAGATATTGTAAATACATATTTTTACGGTTTTAAAAACTCATTTGTTCCTATCTCTACCAAGCTTTAAAACGATGCTGCTTACGACTGCAGGGATTGTGCAATAGTGTCATGATGTTTTAACAACGGGGTGTGTGTAATTTGTGTTACGTGCAATGTTGGATCATGTGCAAATGCTGCTGTATTCATTTGTAGTTTTTATTTTGTTGTGACTGTGAGGGCATTTATGGGCACAGTATCTGAAGTCAAGATAAATTTCTCTCTCTGAGGGCGATAAAGTATATCGTATAGTATCTATTACACTACTACTACTTTACTTTTTTTCTTTTTTACTATTAAAACAACGGGTAAAATTATTTTATTGCTGAGCTTTACTTTTTGGTACTGGCACAATATCAGATTCCAATATAATTATCAACAACAGTGTGCATTGTTAAACTGCTAAATTTCAGGTTGACCTCTTGTTGCACAATACTATTTTTAAGACATGATATGACAAAAAGTCAGCACTACAGTTGAGATTTGATGCACAAGACACATTTAATATATGAAGAAAAACTGACAGATACACAGCAACCGCTGACTGTGCCTTAAATGCTGAAACTAGGCAGCTATAACCTGTTTGCATGGACAGCATTACCTTGCATTGTTCTAGTGCTCTTCATATGAAGGTCAACTTCACTTTAGATTCTTACCTTTGTGTCCTTTGTGATGTGTATGTCGTTATTATCGGTATGTGTTTGTATGTAAGCAGCATGTGTACAGTGGATGTATGGATCTAAAGGTGTGTGCCTCTGTGTGCACTCATTTGAATGATTAATCAATGAAGTCTGCACACACAGCATAGATCTGTGTGTTCTCCGTGTTTGTTGTTTCATGGCACATTTGTGTTTTGATGTATTTCTACAAAGGCGCAGATGCAGACTGCATGTGTACGTTTCTTCTTGTATGTGTGAGCATGTTTGTTTATGGAAATATAAGCCTGTACGTATGTGTGTGTGGGTATGTGTGTGTGTGTGTGGGTGTGTGTATGTGTGTGTGTGTGTGTGTGTGTGTGTGTGTGTGTGTGTGTCCACCCACTGCTGTCTCCACGTCCTCCTCCATCTGTCACCCTCTCTGCTGTGCTGACCCGTGCATCTGTCTCTGTCTCGTTACGCGCCCACTTCTCCTGATCGATTTTAGTATTTCTTTTAATCAATTACGCCACCTCTCCCCCATCTGCTGCCATATTAGTGTCTCCCTCATCAACCCCCAGTTAAAGTTAACGGCACAAGCCACCCATTGCAGGCTTTTATTACGATGATCTCCTGTCATAAAGATAACGGGGAAGTCCAGCTGAGCCAGCCAGACGAAGGGCCTTATGTCAGAGTGTTGGCTGTGCGTCTTTTAGCTGCTCGTTTTGTCTCTTTTGACACTGCAGGTAAAATACGCTCTATTCATCTTACACTGTTCAGAAAGTAAACGATTCAATTACAGCCTTGTGTACTTTTGGCACGTAATTTGTGTCCTGGTTGTTTGCATTTTTGTCCATATTGTGATCAGATCTCATTTTGTTGTTTTTATAAATGATGGTGTTAAGGACGTGATTTTAGTCTCAGAGGTGCTGGTCGCAAAAACCTGCGAGAGGAGTGTCATGATTGTGTGAATGCTGTCGTAAATACATATATGAATACAGAAATCCTTGTATATTTAAAACAGAGCTTGGCAATATATCATATGGATCTTGTGATATGAGACTAGATATCGACTTAGATTTTGTATATTATATTATTGTAAGTGTTGTCTTTTCCTGGTTTTAAAGGCTGGAATTCAGTAAAGTGATGTCGTTTTCTGAACTTACAATTTTGTTCTGGCTGCTCTATTATTTGTCTGGGCTGCCACCTTTAATCGATAAGTTGTCATCTATTAAAATAATTGCCTACTAATTTGATAATTGATTAATCAGTTTGAATAGTTCTTTTTAAGAAAAAGTGGGGGAAAAAAATCTCAGATTGCAGCTTTTTAATTGAGATGTTTTCTGGTTACTCTTCTCTGTGAGAGCAAACTGATTTTCTTTCAGTTTGGACAAAACAAGACATTTGAAGACGGCATTTTGGGCTTTGGGATTTGTTGATCGACATATACAGCCTTTTTTTTTTTTACCAAAAAGGAAAAATCCTTTAATGAAGAAAAATAATAAACAGATTAAAGGTGCATTATGTAACATCTGGACAAAATCTTAGTTTAAAATGTTTAAAAAATTAACTAACACTATCAGCGGGGTGTGAAGTGTATTTTACGTTACATATTATATCACAATGTAGGCTAAATAAAATAGAATATTACTGTTACAGTCTATTAAACATGCTCACTTTCATTTTCAATACGAGACACAGTGAAATAAATATTTTTTTGGGGATAAAGTGAATTAGAATTTTTGTATCACAATCACATTTTCACTTTACAGTGAGGTTTGCATACTGTAATGCTGTGTCTACCCACAGTCTTGAATTTTTACATTACAATTAATGCTTTAACTAATGGAGGTGAAATGTTTACTGTTTTGTTTTTTTTTTTAAATTCATGCACGTTACATTTAAACTTGCAGCTGTGCCATTTCTTCCCGTCTTAATAACATGTTTACCTGCACTGCTTCCTTTATTACCAGCAGCAATTATATATCCACTTGTTATAACATTTTGCCATGTGATGATGACTTCGTCACCAAACATTTCAGCTTTTGGTGATGATGCTTCCACCTGCAGTGATGATATTTACCTGTGGGGAAGACATTTATACCCACTGTGATGACATTTCTGCACACTGCAGTGACATTTCTGTCTAATGGGACAGATATTGTTTTTTTACTAAAAGCAGAAACCACAGAACTGATTGCAAATTCACTCTGTCAGATATGATCACATGTCATATTTGCATCACTGCCTTGTTTTACTGTCTTCTGTAATTTTCTGTGAACTTATCTATTCAACATTTCACCTCTCAAACTATTTATCTATGGATTTTTTCTATCTGTGTGCATCTGGTGTGTGTGCACTACTGTACAGATGTGTCTGTGTTACTATGACAATGCATATACCATAGAAACAAAATTGAAGTAAATGCAAGTACACTTATTTTTTGCGGAGAAGTAACTGTTATTATCATTGCAACTCAGAAACAAGTAAAAAAAAATGTAACAGCCTTCACTTAAGTGTTTCTTTTGAGGAGGCAGGGATATTAAGGGCCTAAAAGGTATTTTATAGTATCCTCCACATGTTCTGGCAACTGATCAATAACGCCATTATACACACAATCCTCAAAATGTTTGGGGCCACTGATGTAAGGTCATCACGTCTCTGACTTTTGCACTTATCACTTCTTCTATCACTTCTCGAAATCAAAGCATGTTGTACTGGAAGCATGATAAAGAGACAGTTCACCCCAAAATAAAAAATGCTTATTTTTTCTCTTACCTGTAGTGTTATTTAAAAATCAGTCAAGATTGTTTTGGTGTGATGTTGTAGATATCAGCCATAGAGATGTTCAAACTGCACCCTCTAATAGGATCACTGTGGCGAAGGAAGCGTGCATCTACCCATGTATGAGAGGCTCGTGCTCATAACAGCTTTAGACGCATTAATGGTGTCCTCCTTGCCTGAGCTGTAAAGTTAACTCACTCAGTGGTGCTAGGCGAGCTTGCAGTAAATGCACACCTCCTTCTGCGCAGTGAAATAGTTGGCGGGTAAAGATTGGTAGGAGGAAAGGAATTCCTACATGAAACTGCTCACAAGAGGGTCTGTGGATGATCTTGAGTAACCGGGTCATGATTTCTGGACTGAGACATTGCTAATGGATTTTTTAGATGTATTCTTCAGCGCTTTGAGCACTGCGATCCCAATGCCATCTAGTTCCATTATATTGGAGAGCAGACAGACATTTCTACGGCTGATATCTCCAACACTCTGCAACTCACACCAAAACAATCTAGACTAACAAATAGTACAGGTACTACAGGTAAGAGGGGAAATATGTGTTTTATTTTCTTTGGATGAGCTGTCCCTTTAAAGATCAACATACCCTCACCAGTTTGTACGGTATCTTACAAGTTATTGGTTAGGATAGGTTTAGGAAATATCATCATTGGGTATTGTCATGTTATGTAGCCCACTTAATGTAGCAATGTGACGTCACTTAAAATAACTCTTAACACTTTTGGTTTCACTGGGACATGAACACCAGTCTCCTGGGATGAAGTCCTGTGCTTGTTTGACCCATCTACCACCTCAACTGCCTTACACTCTTTTTATACAACCTCACCTAACTTAATTCTTTTCTCCCTCCTTATTGGGAGAGGAGAGTCTGCAGCGTATAGGTCACATGATCACAGCCTCATGGCTCGTGATTGCATGATACAATTATAGTGCTTTTTTGTGGGTAGAAGTACTAACATTGGATGTAAACAGCCTGTAAAGATACTGGCCATTTATTTTGTCTTTTTCTCACTCTCTTATTATTTACTGTCCCTCTTTTCTAATGTTTCTCTGTCTTTCTTCACTTTTTACGTCTGTCCCACTGTCTTTTCGTTGCAGTTTATTTTTGCTCTCTCACTGAATCTCTGTCTCTCTCCAACTCTGTCTCTATTAATCTCTTGAGATCTCATCCTCCCATTCTCTCTCTCTCTCTGTCTCTCTGTCTTTCTTTCTCTGTCTGTCATCCTCTCTCGTCATCTCCTGCAACCCCCTCCCCAGAACAGCATCGCCTTTCCCTCTTCTTCCATCCTTCTCTCTCTCTCTCTCTCTCTCTCTCACTTGTTTCTCATCCGCTGGCAGTATATCCAGGGATTCTGCTCTTTAGTGTTCTTGACAGTTACTCTCCTCCAGGACAAAACAGAGAATAAGAACAGAGGAAAAAAAAACACTCCTGACGTACCTAAAAAAAATTTCCCGGCACGCATTGAAAGCACAAAACGGGAAAAGAGGAATGTCTCTAGGCTCTTGACACCATCCTCGCTCCTTCTTTTGCCCAATCCTTCCACACTTCAGCCCAACACACCCAGCTCTCCTTTCCACGTCTTCCAAAAACTCTCAGATGTGGGCTTCAAACACGCCAGCAAGAGGCATAAACAGCCTACTGTGTGCTCAGGGGTTTGGGATGTGTATGTGTGTGAGTGAAGGCGGGGGTTTGGGGTGGAAAGGTTAGCTTGCGGCCACACAGTGGGGCCGGCGGGCTCATGGTCAGCTGCTGAGATTGACCCATTCAATTTCTTTCATCTCCCTAACCGAGGAGTCCATCTGCTCTCCTTTTTGTATCTTAATGCACAGCGGTGGAGGATGCTATCCCAGTCATGCATGCAGCCTAGTGATGGATTTTAAATTCAGTCAAATCAAGGTTAGCGTTGTCACATTTAATCCAGCCTGTGATATGCACACTTAAAACTGGATGTGAAGTGAAGAGGTTGCACCGACAGCCGGCGTAGATACTGTAAAGCGTGGGGGCAATTAATAATGTATCCTCTCAATGCTTAAAATACACAGGAAGATAAATAATTTCACAGATTAGCTCTTGTCTTGGGAGTGAGGAGAATGGAGCATTTAGCATAGCCGAGGAGCCCACAGGCACACTGACACACAGAGAGACACCGGAGAGGGAAACAGAGATGGAGGGAGGGGGGAAATGAGCAGAAACATGTTTAAATGTGGCCAGAAGGAGGCGCTGTGATCTGCTGAGGAGGAGGAAATCTCTGCTTTTCATTGGACTGCTGCACACACTGCAGAGGGAGCCAGCCTTTCATTTGAAACAGACCTACTGTTTATTAAAGGCCTTTATGTCTAACTTGTGAGATGTTTCCCTGTTTTAGGATTTCCTTCCATTTTATTTTGCTCTCGATGCTGTTTCCTGTGAATCTAAACTCAGCACCTCCTCCATGTTTACTTTTGCCTCCATAAATTAAGGATAACCTACATATGCAAAGCATTACTTGCATCAGTATTAAGGTCATACTCTGCAATGTGTTGCTCTTACTTTTTTCTCTTGAACTGAAATATTTTTGTTACTTGCTTACTATATCTAGTTCTTACTTTTACTGCACAGGGGTTGCATACACCCTGTTTAAACCTGGTATTAACGTGCATTTTGGGTGATCTGTCCATAAATGGACAACACTAAATACAGGCCACCAAGACTCGGTGTGATCACCAAACCACTTGCCGAGGTGGTCTGGGACGCATTCAAACACTAATCTTTTCTAGTGTATTTTATGTAGATGATACAGTTCTTTCTGTTTGTGCGCCATCTGTGGAGGGAGCTGTATCAAACCTTCTATGTGTATTTGACTGTGCAGAAATCCTTTAAAAGTCCTTGATTTTAATGATTCTAAAACTAAAGTCATGTAATTTACAAGGTCAAGGAACTGTGATCAAGATGCCCTCTCCATTCATTCCTTGAATGGGGCCACAAACTGAACGCGTTACAGATTCCAAATATATTGGCATCTGCATGATGACATGTTTTTATTTAAAACACATGCCTCTGGGCTCGGAAAAAAGGTGGGCAAAGGCATTTTTTCATGCTATTATGAGCATATAACATGATGTAAGGGGAGACAGAAACTTCAGCTTTTTACGTCAAAAATAATGAATATTCTCGCCATAATGGTTTTATTTCAGATTTATATATACAGGATTATCCAAGCAACAATCTCACGCAGCCTGCGACACTCTTTCCACATACTGTGAGTTGCAGGCCAGTGTGAGTTTCAGTGCAAATCCATTCAAATTAAAACATATCACATAGTTTCTCTCTAGTACCAATTGTTTTCAGCTATCTCTGATGCACTGATGAAGTCGTGGTATCTGAAAACATTTGATGAATAAAGCATAGTGTACTTGAGAGGGGATGTGAGGCTTCTAAAGTGAAACAACTGCCAGAAGTGTTGAGTTTAAAAATGGCAATGTAGAAGAGATTTGAATTAATTAGTAAGAGAAAACAATATTTTTGTCAAAAACAGACACTCAGAAAGGAAGAGCGATGAATATAACATGAATCTGTTGTGAATCTGATGGAATAAGCGCTGTGGAAATACACATTGTGTTAAATTTAAGGTGTGACATGTAATGTAACACTTTTTTTTTTTTTTTACTGTTCTATAGTCAAGTCAAATACACTTTATTTATATAGTAGATTTCATACAATGTAGACTCATTGTGATTCACACTCAACAAATATGCACAAAATAAAATAAATTAAATACATATTGACATACAAATACACAGAAGTCGAGAAAAGAAAAAAGTAGTAGGAATATTAATAAAGGAATACAGATTGTTTAGTCCGCACCCACCCGCCCATACATACAGAGAGAGAGAGAGAGAGAGACATGGATGGGGACTGACAGAGAGATGAACAACAAGGGTTTCATATGTTTACTCAGAGCTGATGTTACTCCTAATTCTGTGACCCCCCAACAACCCACAAAACATAATGATTTTTCAAAGCAGTCTGTGCTGGATCATAAAGTCTGATGAGTCACAGGTTTCAGTGTTACACAACAATAACAACAAACCTTATTTATATAGCACCTTTTATACAAGAAATACAGCACAAAGTGCTTTACAATAACGACATTACAAGCTTCACGTGGAAACACACAGAATGAACATAAAACAGACCAGCAAGGCAACATTGCAACGTTTTAATAGCACTGCAGCAGTGTGAAGTGTCAAAAGAAGAGTTTTAGAAGGTCAGAGCTAGTTAAAAGCTAGAGTAAACAGATGCATTTTAAGCTTTCTTTTTAAAAAATTAACCATTTCATCCATATCTCTGTCCCCATCCAGGAATGCTTCCAGTTCATCCTGCCAGCGCTGCCGCACGCCATCGACCTCCTGCGGGACGCAGTGGTGAAGGTAAAGGAGGCGGCGGACGAGCTGGAGGACCTGCCTTCGCCACCGCCGCCCCTCTCGCCGCCACCCAATAGTTCGCCCCACCGCCAGACAGAGGACAAGGGCGTGCAGTGCGAGGAGGAGGATGAGGAGAAGAAGGACAGCGGAGTGGCGTCAACTGAGGACAGCTCCTCCTCCCATATCACAGCTGCATCCATCGCCGCCAAGGTACCGGGACGGAAGAGAGGAGAGGGGAGGGTTTGCTGTGGCAGTTTGTGTCTGACGCCGTCCATTTCAAACAGTCATCTATACACGTTCACATGTCGTTCATGCAAGCATGTGTCAAAGGTGCTGTAGCATTTTTACATCAGTACAGTCATTACCATTTTATTTAAAGTCAAGAGTGCAATTAACATAAACGAAGAAGACTTACAGCACGTACAGTGCCGAATTTACATTTTAACTTACAAGCAAGAAGTCAGTTTCTTCATTTAAGAAGCTTCGTACAATATTCGGGCTATGTCGTACATCCATCGATGTCAAAACTCAAGAACAAAATATTATCAGTGTGCGTCATCCATCGACGCCGCTGTAGTGGTAAGAGAAAAATGAGAACACATTTGAATCAAGCCCTTGCTATAGTGGCATTTATGTGTGTTGGGAATGTGGACGTGGTCATGGCTGGGGAAAAGAGGCTTACTTAGTGCGCCAGTTTTGCAACGAGAGCTCCAAGTATATATTAATTAGTTTCTATTAGCATTTAGCGGCGTCGTGCTGATCAGTGCGTCATTTCATGCGTCATTTCTGTTGGTTGGTCAGTCGCAGGACATAATAGCAGTCATACAGAGAAGTGCTCATCCCAAATTTCTGACACTCTCATAATTTATACCAGGCTGTCTTTAATCGCAAAACTGTGACAATAGCCATCCTTAACCATCTCTCACTGTGCGACTGAGGGACACCATTTTAGAGCCACGACCAAAGATTTCACCACATTTATTTCACAATGGTTATCTTTCGTCTGGGACAGCCAAAAATCACACAGTGTTTACTGGGTTTTATACAAGCAGCAGAGTCTTTTTAAAAAGAGTAAGATATTCTGATACAGAATGGGGCAATCTGAAGGATACATTGTCTGCATTTTAAACTTGTCTTGACCAGTGAGATTGGTATAAAATAGTTCAGATATTCATAGAATATGTTTCAAGGGAAATGCAACATCCTCAACACCAAGGGTTTAATATGTAATATATGATTTATCTTTGATTTTCACAAGTAATCACGCAGGTTTAAATACAAAGTGCTGAGACAAATTGTTGTTTTGATTTATTGCAGATTGGGTGTTTGATACCGTTGACATTTGATCAAATATACATGTGTGAATTACAGCGTGTACTGCTCTCAGATATGCCATCAGACTTTGAAGAGGTTCAAAGTTGTAGCATTTGAGCGTAATAACTGCTGATCCAGGCTGCTAAAAAGCCTGTCAAAATGTTATTGTACCAAAGGTACTCTGAGCATGACACATTGATGTTTTAAAAATGCTACGGGTAGCACCTTGAAGTGATAGACTCGCTGTTTTTCAACCCATATCTCTATAAAATGTCTCTGCTGGGCTTAAACGTGGTCCAACTGGGCAATTATTTACTTGTTTAAATCTACCATGAATCACATTTTCTCAAAAACAGGAAGTGAACAGTCAGTCATTTCTATTTTGCTGATGCAGTTAAGAGGCTTGATTTTGGATTTGCTCAATAGCCAGCATCCTGCACCCCTGTACCAAATAAATCCTGAGTCACAGAGATCAAAATCTTATCAGTTTCTTAAGCAGACAGTTCACTCCCAGATCAAAAATACATATTTTTCCCTTTACCTGTAGTACTATTCTATCAATCTAGATATTTTTTGGCACGAGTTGGTGAGCGGTGGAGATATCTGCTTATAGAGTGCTCCATTGAATGAGTCATTAAACCCGGAATGAGCATTTTAGCATTCAGGGTACAGTGTCAGTGGGTTTTTGATTTAACGCCTGAAATAAGATTTGTGATTCATAAGCTTACGGGACTTTAACACTTTGTTCTAGGACAGAAAATGTGCTGCTAACATCAAACTCATACATTTTGAAGTTGCTAAATGAGACTGAACATTGTTAAGTCAAACATGGCTTTGCAGCCTTGTTTTGGTGGTGACCTTAAGTCATGTGACCCTGATATAGTTTTTTTTTATAGCCTAACATTAGCTTTAACTTCTGACCATTGCATTTACGCATCAGAAATCTTAAAAGTGAGTTCATTTGTGAAAATGATCTTGCTGAACTAGACGGAAGCAGTCTATTGCCTATCAAGTGGCCTATTACAAAAAAGCGCATAAAGTCCAAAAGACTTGCCGAAGATTTTGTGGAATTAATGGTGATTTTCAAAATGGAACAACGTGTTAATGCACATACATAGTCACAGATATTGTGAATTTGTGCTAGTGTTTTTTTAATCTCTCTCCAGTCGGTGCTTTTCCCAGTGACAATGACCTTCTTAATGGTACATACGTGGTCAAGTATTTCAGTATTTTCCATCTTTATATGTTGACCAGGAGGACTCGAATCCTCATTAAATATTTGCTGAGAACACAGTGGGTTAGGGTTTCCTGAGAGCTTAGGATACATCTGTTGTATTCTCCAAATTTCTAGCCAAAAAAAGATGTATTTGGAGAAGTGTTTGACACGTTGGACGTATGTATTTGGTCCAGATGTGTGTACTTTTGTGCTTTTTTAAAAATTTGTAGTCATATCTCTTCAGAGCAAGCTTTCTTTTAAGTTTTATTGACTTCATTTCTCAACGGAATCCAAATATAAAGAATGCTTTGTCATTTATTTTATTGTACGAAGACACATCTGACCAGCTGTGAGCTTCCTGTTATTAAAAAGTGAGCTCCATCATGGCTATAGAGTCTTGAGTTGAAAAACAGTGAATCTCTTCCTTAACATAAATCGGTCACGTATCTCTGTGTATCATATCATGACTGTTTGTCTCCACATACATCTTGTGTGTGTGTGTGTGTGTGTGTGTGTGTGTGTGTGCACATGTGCATGTGTGTGTATCGTGTGTGCAGTCACATGAACATCGAGTATCTCTCCATACCCATCATCCTATCCTGCCCTGTCTGCAGCCTGGACCCTGCTCTGTTGTCAGGGTAACATCCCACTTCATTGTCCAGTCACAGAAGGATGTTGGTAAGACTCCGCCCCCGATATCTCATTATTTGTCATCATCATGTCTCATTTTTTAAGGTTTTTCATCTGCATTGACCCTGTGAGTAGGTATGGCTGTTTAACATGTAACTACACATGAAAGATGTTAAATTATTAATCCTCTCAGCTGGTTTTCATGTCTGTATATAGCTCTGTATCGTCTGGACATCGTATATAGTATATATTTATACATGTGCGTCTTCCTTGATCTTGAATATCAGTATGTGTATGTGTGCTGTATATGGTGTGTGTTGTTTACATGCACGTGTATCTGTGTACGTTTGTGTGTGTGTGTGTGTGTGTGTCTGTGATCTCAGATCCCAGACTCCATTATCTCGCGGGGTGTGCAGGTGTTGCCCAGGGATACAGCCTCTCTCAGCACCACGCCCTCGGAGTCGCCCCGCGCCCAGGCCACGTCCCGCCTCTCGACCGCTTCCTGTCCCACACCCAAAGTGAGTATAGTAAACACACTCGCACACAAACATGCAGTTAGATCAACACAAATATATCATGGTTCTACTTATATCCCTGTGAGGAGTTTACGTTGACAATATTTATTTCCTAATTCCAAACCCCTGATAAACTCCATCCCCAACACATTTCCCCAACATTTTATAACCCTGAATCAGTGATACTCAGTCTGGCTGCAAATCTCATGGGCTGTGAGAACAATGAATTTGAAGCTTAGTTTTTTCTGCCTTATAAAGCCACTAGTGTGTATTGTGTTGTGCTGTAATGTGCAGATTTAATCCTCAAAAACCCAAATCTGATCTTAATTGTAACCTTAAAACCAAATGCTACATCAAAACCTTCCCTTTGAAAGTGCCAAAAAGTGCTTTATTTTAAAACTTTAATGTGCTTTCACCAGGACAAGAGTGCAAGAAAATATATATATATATATATATATATATATATATATATATATATATATATATATATATATACTCCTCCGACAACATACGTGCTGTATATGCTAAGACAGACACACACACACACACACACACACACACACACACACACACACACACACACACACACAAAACCTGCCCTACTGTTTGTGCTACTGATCAACTGCATTTACCTCCACAGACCAAGGTTATTGTAGCAGTACAGGTTGCTTTTTTCATAAATGGTCTCTTGTCTATCACTGTTTTACTCAAAAGATTTCTGATTGTGATTCATGTTTTCATTTCAGTTATTTAGTCCCTCCAGGATTTTGCAGACTTCTTTGGGGATTGTTGCAGCTTAAAATACCAGATTTTACAGAGCGCAGGAAGTACCAGAGATTGGTGAATTCTTTTACTCGTTTTTGTTTAATTTTTGTCTCAAATTAAATAGGCTAATCAAACACTTTTATTCCAGCTGCCTTATAAGGTACTTGTCTTTGGTTGTTATGGATAGAGACTCTGTAGTTAAGTATTCATTTTAGTTTGGCTATGAGTTATAAAGATATTTTGGCAACACTTGCTTTGCCAGGAATTATAATTAGTAAAAGGCATATATCAAGGATATTGAGAGTTTGTGGATTATATCGTCGGCAATATGTTGACCTGGCGGATATCATCAACTTTAACCACGGTGAACTTAGTTTCAGGTTGGATATTCAACAAACATTCACTCTAGACCCAGTGGCATCTTTCTTACTCTGTTTCACGTCGTGTTGACATTAGGAGGACGGCGTAGCCTTGTGTTTAACCACTGGAGGCTGACTTAGGGACTTTCAGTAAATTACTGTTTACTTTACGCAATATTTTTAGATTTTTTATCAGTATTTTTTGTGTCATGTGACCCAGTGACTCCAAACCAATGGTGAATTGTTGTATTACACTGGCAAAATGAGTCACTTTGACAAAGAAAATGAGACAGTTGTTTGCCGATCTATGTCGTTCGTCTTCCACCACAGCATTGCACATGGTGCAAAACAGTTTACTGCAGCTTTTGAGTAGGACATCAGGGAATTGCAGGTCTTAAGCATTCATTTTGATTGTAAATGTGAGTTGTTTCATGTCAGGCATGTCTGCATCTTCATAACCAGGAACAGGGAAATTAGTTGCGGATGATATTTGGGGACTACTATGATTCGGAAAAGCCACAGGAAACAACGATTGTTTAAATATCTGAAAAAGTTGCAGAAATTGAACATAATTGCAAGATTGCACAAAATTCATGGGGATTAGTTGAATTTGTGTTAATTGTTGCAATTGCAACATCCTGGAGGGAGTGGTTATTTTGAGGGAAGAACATTTTTTTTGTTTTCCTTTTTTTTCTCAACCTTAGTTTTTGTTGCACTTTCCGTAGTTGAAATGTATTTCTTTTGTTTATTTATGTCTTACTTTGAGTTCAGGTTATCTAAATGAATAGAATCAGTGCATTCCTGCAGTACACACCAAAACATCACACACACGTAACAGTCTTGACTGGTGTTCTCTTTCACTGTCCCAACTTTGCAAAATGTATGTTTTATTTCCATTTCAATGTGTTTTACATGTAAAACCGCTCTTGTGTGTGTGTGTGTGTGTGTGTGTGTGTGTGTGTGTGTGTGTGTGTGTGTTTATGGAGACAGCAGGTTGTGATTCTTATGCTTATATGCCAACAGAATTATTCCCCAAGTTTAATTTGACACTTTCAATTATTTCTTTAATCTATATACCCTCAATCTGCTTTGTCTGTCCCCACTTTAATTGGATACTTTAACATTTTGTCCACTTGTGCCCCTCTTTTTCCTGTAAAATGTTCCTTGTTGTCACTCTTAGTGCTCATTTTGTAGCCCATATGCACCACACGTTGACGGCTCTCAGGTTAGTTTGGGGCTGATGGTGCCAGTTGGTTGTAATGAGGAGTGCTAACTTGTTTTATGTTCAAGTGACACAATTATTGATGCCAAAAGCAGCAAAATTATAACATGAAATGTCCAGGTATCCTTTTATGTTTTCACTGATTTCTCCTGCAGGTTTTTAAATTGCAGAATGGCGTCAGCTCTGTCTCTCACACTCTCTCCTGTTTCTCTCTCTCTTTCACCTCATCTGTCAGTGTCACGTCTCCATGTGTCTCCCGGACAGCAGGCAGGTGCTGTGGGAAAAGATGAGGGGGTTGCCATGGGAACAGAGGGATGGAATGTTCGTGGAGCAGGGAGGGCGGGTGCATAGGCGGGTCATGAGACAGAGGAAGCAGCCAGAAGAGATCTCTCTCTTTGTTTCTCTCTCTCTCTCTGCTCAGTGTTAGTAGAGCGATGAGAGGTCAGTGCTAGAGAGCCATCTTAACCCTGGCAATAATTTTTTTCAAAAGTCTGTTGGAAATGTAGATATTTGAATGTGCATTTCAGCCATATGTGAAACGAATCACTCAAGTTGTGGAGAACTGAGCAGCACACATTAAGATAGCACAGAGAGTAGGGAAAGTGTTGAATTTGCGGGTTCGAGCCACAGCTTATGTGAGGCAGGACACTGCTGAGGTGTTGAGATACCTACACATTACAACAACATATCTTATTGGCAATAGTGTGTTCTAGTTTGGAGCTAAGTCTCGATTCTTGGACTCCTCAGTCTGCAGGTTTTTGTGATTCTGTACTGTCTTTGCTATTGCCGGTGTCCTATGCATTGCACAAAATGAATACGGCAGTAATAGCTTGAAATGACAAGAGACAGTATTGTTTCCTCTCTAGCTCTTTTAAAAAGTGTTACTGGTTCCCATCTTGGTCTTGGGATTTGATTTGGATCGATTTTTCAGTGTTTTGAATTTCTGGCTCAGGCATGCACATTGGCAGAATTGTTACATGTTTGTTTGAACCACTGCTTCCTGTAACGAGACCGATAACACAGAGCCATACAGCTTTGCTACTTTGGCTATAGCACGCTGCTTAGATTGTATACTCTGATGGTGCACTGTAAGTTCTTTCAGTTACATCTTTGAGCATTTTTTCAGTGATGTTTCACTGAGATGACTGCTGTCTATAGCCAGCAGTCATGTCATTGGTCATTGGTCTCATAACATAATCTGAAAATGACCTGTGGAAAAAAACAACAACACATTCTCACTCCAAGCTCGACAAATACAGATGTTTGGCCATGTCAAACTATGATGCTCCAGGTAATCCTCTATTGAAAGTTTTAGAAACTCAAGGACAGCGTGTCAATTTATGCCTGTTACATACATTGTGTGTTTTTAAAATCAACTTTCGTTTTCACATGACATGGACAGTTTCTGCTTGTTAAATGCAAACACGTTCTATTGAAAATAAACTCATAACACTGATTAAAAAAACAATTTCTCTTTTAGATTCAGGGTACAAAAGCTATGTTAAATCTAGCTTATAGGCCAAGTGTTTCCCCTTTCTTACTGGG